>NC_092500.1:7964436-8294124 GCF_047511675.1 Marmota flaviventris | reverse complement strand
CCAGCCCCTCTTTCTTATGATTTAATTCTGGTTTGGGCATAAGTAGAAACAGTTCTAACCAGAGAAATCTGTCATGAGGACAAAGAGATCTTTCCAAACTAAAATAAACTATCTAAATTACACACATACACAATTCCAATACCCATTTCTTTTTTTGTTCCCATATTCTTGTTAAACTTCTCACAGTTCAATCCTCTGATGTGTCAGCACAGAGACAAAGTGACTACTGCACAGTTAAAGGCAGTTCATTAAGCTTTCTTACCAGACTCAGATTGCTGTCATGGGAACTGTCTCCTCTTAAATTTCTGGGCAATTATCAGATAGAAGCAGCTCTTAATCTTCTTGGCTTCCTTTTTAGCCAAGTAAAGGTGGGGGAGAAAGCT
The DNA here is from genome assembly GCF_047511675.1 of Marmota flaviventris. NCBI lineage: Eukaryota > Metazoa > Chordata > Mammalia > Rodentia > Sciuridae > Marmota > Marmota flaviventris. The sequence continues at coordinate 8,293,741 of NC_092500.1, read as the reverse complement.
CTAGGTCCCATTACCCAAAGCACCATACTTTTTATCCATCATGGACTCTGATCACATATTATTCAGCTTCCCACTAAGATGTACTATTCACCTTCTTGGTTTTATTTATTAAACCTGGTTAGTACAGATATTAGCTATATGGAAGAAAAAAATAAGACCTACTAGATGCAGCTACTACCCTAATGATGCTCCAGGTATTAACAGGAAGAAAAAGTCTGGCGGGGGGGGGGGGGGGGGGGGATAAAAGAAGTTAAAAAAAAGAGAGAGAAATTATATGGGGGTACCATAAAGAAAGATGAGTATGAAAATGTATTTGTGGATGGATGATTCATTTCTTTTATGAGTTATTTTCTTTCTTTCTTTTTTTTTTTTTTATTCATTTGTGCATGCATGTGTATTATGGTGCTGGGGATTGAGCCCAGGACCTTGCACATGCTAGGTAAATACTTCACCACTGAGCTACCAGGAGAGTTAATTTCTAAAATTTAGCCTCATGCTAACTTAAAAATGACCAAGAACAATTTGGGTAATGGGAAGAAAAAAGTTATTCCAAGAATGCAGGGCAGCCTGACCAAATTCAGGGAAGTAACAAGTATCAGTACAGAATGATAACCAGTGCTTTTAAAAGTACGGGTTGTGGGGTTGGGGTTGTGGCTCAGCGGTAGTGCACTTGCCTAGCATGCGTGAGGCACTGGGTTCGATTCTCAGAACCACATACAAAGAAGTGAAAATAAAAGTCCATCGACAACTAAAAAATATTTTTAAAAAAAAGTACTGGTTGAAAAAAAAATGCAATAATTCTGCTTGGTAACCTATAAATGTCTACATTGGTCATAACCAAATTTGATGAAGACAGCATACGGCTATTGCCAAGATGCAATGTGGTTCTAGCAAATTAATTAAGTCAGTTCACTCATGTCTCAGACATTCCAAAATAAAGGAAGAAACCTGTCATTTCCATATTATACCAGAGAGTTCTTCTGAAAATTTTTTGTTTTCTCATATCTGAGAAGTTGCCATGTATATAATCTGTTATTAAGCTTATTTTTTCCAAAATAGCAAAGTATAAATGCATAAGACAAAGGAATGGTAACTGGAATTGATTCTAAGAACAGTTTACCAAGCATTTGCTTTTATAAATCAAATATAAATTTCAGATATATGATTAACAGACACTTGTATAATTCCTCACAATTAGCAAGTACTTGATTTAGGCAGCGTAAATACACATGGTAGATGCTCAGAAATTATTCGGAAATGAATGATTTCACATGAGCTCAAGGGACAACTACCAGGAGAACAAATAACTCCATAAAAATGACTGGAGTTAGAAAACTGCAGGAGGATGAAGGATGGGCCTCCAGAAGGTCCATTATTCCTCCATTCATTCATTTAACAGAAATCTGAAGACCCATTATGGCTCAAGCACTCTAGTCTGCACATGCCTGAGGGAGTAATCAGCTGTTAGGAACTGGCTGACCTCAATCAAATCTGGTAAGCAAACATCTTTTGTGTATGTAGTCCAGAGTGCTGACCTGCATGTACAATCTACATACAATAAAATGCACTTATTTTAAGTGGACAATTTTGGAGAGTTTTAATAAGTATACATTCTCCAGTAACTTACCATCACTCTCAATCAAGAAAAAAAAAAAGAGAGAATTCTATCACCCCTTATGTCCTCTTGCAGTCAATATCCCCACACTCAGACACAGGTAATCACTGATCTAATTTCTTTTTCTTTTTAATTTTTTTAATATTTATTTTTTAGTTTTCGGCAGACACAACATCTTTATTTGTATATGGTGCTGAGGATTGAACCCAGGCATACCAGGTGAGCACGCTACCGCTTGAGCCACATCCCCAGCCCCAATCACTGATCTAATTTCTATCACTATACATTGGTTTTGTCTATTCTAGAACTTCATATGACTTAAATCATACAGTAAGTTCTCTTGTGTCCTTCATCAACATATTTTTAATTCATTCACAGTATGGCAAGTATTAGTAATATATTCCCTTTTTTTCCCTAAATAGTAATCCATTGTTTGTTTTTCCAATTTGATAGCATTTCAGTTGTTTCCAATTTTTTGGCTATTATTAATAAAATTGCTATGAACACTTGCATGGTCTCTTTTTGAACATTAAATTTCCACTTCTCCTAGTAGCAGACTTATATAGTTAAGTATGTATTTAACTTTTTAAGAAACTGAGCAATCTTCTTCCAAAGTGATTGTACCACTTCACACTCCCACCAGCAATATACATCAACTCCAACTGCTCTACATCCTCACCAATACTTGGAGCCATCCTCCTTTTTAAATTTTAGCCACTGTAATGGGTATGAAATGGTATTTCACTATATTTCACTGGTGACAAATTATTTTTGACATTCATAGATATAGATATATATCTCACATATATATTCGTCTGAGAGGGGTCTATTCAAGTCTTTAAATCATTTTTTAATTGGGCTGCTTATCATATTGAGTTTTTGAAGATCTTTTAACATATTCTGGAGGTATTTATGTCTGTAAATATTTCCTCCCAATCTGTGTCTTAGCTTTTCAGTTTCTGACAGTATCTTTTTTGTGGGGTTAGGTTGCCTGATATTGAACCCAGTGCCTCATGTATCTTAGGCAAGCACTCTTCGACTGGCTACAACCCCAGCCTTCTTTTACAATATATTTTTTAAATATTTATTTTTTTAGTTGTAGTTGGGCACAATACCTTTATTTTTTATTTATTCTTATGTGGTGCTGAGGATCAAATCCAGGGCCTCACACGTGCTAAGTGAGCGCTCTACTGCTGAGCCACAACCCCAGCCCCTACAATATTTTTTTTATATATGTTTTTAGTTATAGATGAACACAGTGTCTTTATTTATTTTTGTATGGTGCTGAGGATCAAACCCAGTGCCTCACACATGCAAGGCAAGCGCCTTACCACTGATCTACAATCCCAGTCCTTTTACAATATTTTTTTATGAACAGAAAGTTTTACTTAAATAAAATCCTATCTATAAACATTTTTTAAATATTTATTTTTTAGTTGAACATAATATCTTTATTTATTTATTTTTATGTGGTGCTGAGGATCGAACCCAGGGCCTTGCAAGTGCTAGGCAAGCACTCTACCAGCCACAACCCCAGCCCCTAAACCTTTATTTTTATGGTCAGTGATTCTTGTGCCTTTTAAAGTCTTTCCCTATCCCAAGGTCACACAGATGTTCTCTTAAAAATGTGTCTACACATTTTATGGTTTTTAGCTTGTACATTTAGATCTATGAGTCATTTCAAATAATTTTGTGTAATGTGTGAGATAAGGAACAAAATTCTTTTTTTTTTTTTCTTTTTTGTATGGGTATGAACCCAGAGTACTTAACCACTGAGCCACATGCCCAGTCCTTTTTGTATTTTATTTAGAGACAGGATCTCACTGAGTTGCTCAGGACCTTGCCAAGTTGCTGAGGCTGGCTCTAAACTCTTAATCCTTCTGTCTCAGCCTCCCAAACCACTGGAATTACAGGTGCGCACCACTGCATCTGGCTGAAGATTCATTTCTTGATATACAAATATCTAGGGCTGGGATTGTGGCTCAACTGGAGAGTGCCCATCTAGCACGGGCGGGACCCAGGTTCGATCCTCAGCACCACATAAAAATAAAGGCATTGTGTTGTGTCCATCTACACCAAAAAATAAACATTAAAAAAAAAACAAATATCTAGTTGTTTCAGCGATATTTTGAAAAGATTTTCCATTCCCCTACTGAATTGTTTGGGTTATTGTTGAGAATCAACTGGCCATATATACGTGCACATTTTTCTGGACTCTACTATGTTTCAATGATCCATATATCAATTTTTACACCAATACCACACTGTCTTGATTACTGTGGCTTTGTAAAAATTTTTAATCAGTAGTTTAATTTACCCAAATTTGTTCTTTCTCTTCTAAATTGTTGTGGCTATTGTAGTTTCAATGAGCTTCTTGTGAATTTTAGACTCAGAAAGCCAATTTTTATCCAAAAAAGTCTACTGAAATTTTGATTGGGAACACAATGAATCTTTAGATTATTTAAGAGAGACTAGGGGGCTGTGGATGTGGCTCAAGCGGTAGCGTGCTTGCCTGGCATGCATGTGGCCCGGGTTCGATCCTCAGCACCACATACAAACAAAGATGTAAAATAAAATATTCTCTCTCTCTCTCTCTCTCTCTCTCTCTCTCTCTCTCTCTCATATCACATTTTTTGAAGAAAAAAATGCACAATTTAAAAATTCCAACCAAGCAAGGTATGGTAGCACATGCCTGTAATCCCAAGGACTCAGGAAGCTGAGGCAGGAGAATCACAAGTTGAAGATCATCCAAAACAACTTAGAGAGACCCAGCAATTTAGCAAAACCCTGTCAAAAGAAAAAATTCCAGTAACAAAAAATTAAAATATAAATTCCAACCTGGTGTAGTGGTGTGCACCTGTAGTCCCAGCTACTTGGGAGGCTTAAGGCAGGAGGATCACTTAAGGCCAGAAGTTCAAGACCAGCCTTGGCAACATAGTAAGACTCTATTTCAAAAAAAAAAGGTTTTGGCTTCTCATGAAAAAAATCAGAAGATCAGCATTCTGAACCTACATTCCCATAGGCCAACAATATAAACAAACACATATCTTAGCCGGACACGGTGGCACACGCCTGTAGTCCCAGTGGCTCAGGAGACTGAGACAGGAGGATCATGAGTTCAAAGACAGCCTCAGCAACTTAGTGAGACCCTGTCTCAAACTAAAATACAAAAGGGCTGGGGATGTGGCTTAGAGGTTAAGCACTCTGAGTTCATTTCCCCATACCAAAAAAAAAAGGGACACACCATTTAGATAGAGCATGTACACTCCAATTTGCCATAATTCCTATCAATCATTCACATTCTGATCTACTGAGTTCCATTCATTTGAGGTACTGAAAACTATGAACAGGACAGGGCTTGGGGAAAGAGGAAGGAGCATGATGTGATTAGATCTGCATTTTAAGCTCTGGCTTCCATGTGAAAAATCAAACTGAGGTGGAAGGAGAGAATGGAAGCAGGGAAAACAATTAAATATTCATTTAAATGGTCCTAAAAGAGCATGGTGTAGACTAGTGAAGATGGTTTTAGTGGAGAGGAGGAGAAGGTAACAAATGAGGTAATTCTTATGAAATAATTATCAATTGAAGTTGATATAATGGAAGTAAGAAGAGAGATTTCTGACTTATATAACTAGGTACTCAGAAGTGCCATTTACAGAAATGGACATGTTGGAACCAGAGCAACTTTGGCAGAAGGAAATGAAAATTAAGAGTTCAGTTTGGAATGTAAATTTTAGGATGTCTGTGAGATATCCAAGTGGAGATGGCAAAGTGACTAGTATTCAAAAGAAATGAAGAGGGACTGGGGATGTTGCTCAGTAGCAGAGCATTTGCCTAGCATGCATCAGGCCCTGGAGTCAAACCTCTGCATGACCAAAAAAAAAAAAAAAAAATGGTGGGGGGAGATAATTTAGGAATTGTTGGCAAATAAAGGTGTGTGTGTGTGTGTGTGTGTGTATGTTATTTACAAGCCACAAGGCTGGATGAGATCGCCTAAAGAAAGAGAAAACAAGAGGACTTACGGGTAAGCCTTGAGAAAATCTCACATTAACAAGTTCAGCTAAAAAACAGCTAGCAAAGAAACAGAATGAAAGGAGAAGGGGAACAAACTAGAAAGAAAAACTAGGAACCGGGCATAGTGGCACACACCTGTAATTCCAGCAACGTGGGAGGCTGAGGCCAAACTCAGCAATTTAGTGAGCCCTTCAGAAACTTAGCAAGACCCTGTCTCAAACTAAAAAATAAAAAGGGCTAAGGATATAGTTTAGTAACGAAGAGCTTCAGGGTTCAATTCTCAGTACCAAAAAAAAGGAACAATGTCATGCCAAGTGATCAAATATGTCAAATGCCACTTAACAGGTAAAATAAGAGTAAGAATTCAATTCACATGGGCTGGGAATGTAGTTCAGTGGTAGAGGGCTTGCCTAGCATGCATGAGGTCCTAGGTTGATCCCCAGAAACACAAAAAAAATTTTTCCAAAAAATATTAAACACCTACTACATGCCAAGTGTTATAGTACTGAGAATATAGCCATAAACAAAAACCCCATGATGGTGATTAGTGACAGCAAGTGAATGTCCATGAAGTGGTGGTAAGTCCTCTGAAGGAAAGTGAAATAGGATAAGGGAAACTCAGAATGTCAGGGATTAAAGAATAAAATTGCTTTTATATGCGGCTGGGGTTGTGGCTCAGCGGTAGAGTGCTCGACTAGCATATGCAAGGTGCTGGGTTCGATCCTCAGTACCACATAAAAATAAATAAATAAAATAAAGGTATTTTATTAACTACTACTAAAAAAAATTTTTTAATTGCTTTTTTATATCTGGTAATCTCTCTGATAAGGAGACATCTCAGTAAAGATCTGGAAAAAAAAGAAGGAAGGAAATCATATAAAGGCTTCAGGAGAGAGCTGGGGTTGTAGTTCAGTGTTAGAATACTTGCCTAGTATGTGTGAGGCACTGGGTTCAATTCTCAGCATCACATATAAATAAAGGTTCATCGATATCTTAAAAAAATTAATAAATAAATAAAGGCTCCAGGAGAGAATATTTTAGATAGAAAGAACAACAAGCACAAAGACCTAGCAGATCCAAGAATAGCAAGGAAACCAGTGGGATAGCAGCAGAGTAAGCAAGAGAGTGTGGTAGATCATTAAATTGACTCTGGAGATGTAGAGACTGGATCACAAGAAATCAAGGGAAGAAGCAAGAAATCCAGTTCAAAGGAACCTAATGCACTGATCCAGGCAAGTGATAATAATGATGGTAGAATAGTCAGTTGTATGTCAGTTTGATTAAGGAATAATTCCAGTTATTCAATCAAACATAAAGTATTCTGTGAAGGTATTTTGTAATTAATCTTCATAAGCAGTTGACTTTAAGCAAAGAAGACTGCCTAGATAATCTGGATAGGCTAATTCAATCCCTGAAAGGCTTTAAGAGCAAAACTGAGACTTCTCAGAAGAAATCTTACCTGTGGATGGCAGCTTCAACACCTGCCAAGAGTTCCAGCCTGTCCTTTTTGACAACCTACCCTATGAATGTCACATTTGCTAAGCCAGCCTCCATAATTTTATAAGCCAATTTCTTACAATAAATCCCTTAATATTAAAACTCCTACTAGCTCAGTTTCTCAGGATGAGCCCTACTATACAGATTTTGGTACCTGGAAGTGAGATGCTGCTGTAAAATGTTCTTTAAAAATGTGAAAATGGCTTTGAAATTGAAAATGAAGAAAGGCTAAAAGAATTTTTAGAACCATGATAGAAAAGCCTAGATTGACTTAAACAGATTGTTGGTAGAAATATGGACATTAAAGATGCTCAGAAACAACACAGCCAGGCACCAAGGCCCCAGAGGCACCAATAGCGGGCACCAGGGTTAGGGATGTGAGGAGGTCAGGGAAGCAATTCTGAAACACGACTCAGCAGCCACTTCAAGTGTTGACCAATCTACATTTCACAGAAGACCAAAGCTGCTTTTGCTGCACCATGGAGATCGGTGTACACATCTATAATGTGGAGCTACTGATGGAGAAGGGATATGAGGACCACACGCAGATGGGCAGCATGGGCTGATAGAGGTGCCGCACCACTCCAACCTGCTGGGCAATGGGAGCAGCCCCAAATTCTCAGAGATCTCCATGCTGATCGGAGATGATGCCCAGGTCGGGGAGAATGCCAAAGACAAGCCGGTTCTGGAGTTCACCTTCACCAAGTCAGTGTTGGCTGCATGCATGCACCATTAGAAGATAATGATTATGCCAGGCGCAGTGGCACATGCCTGTAATCCCAGTGGCTCGGGAGGCTGAGACAGGAGGATCAAGAGTTCAAAGCCAGCCTCAGCAAAAGCAAGGCACTAAGCAACTCAGTGAGACCCTGTCTCTTAATAAAATACAAAATAGGGCTGGGGATGTGGATCAATGGTTGAGTTCAATCCCTGGTACCCCTCCCCACGAAAAAAAGAAGATAATGATCATGCTGAGGAACCACATCTATATGTATTCCTTCTCCCAACAATCCCTGAAAGCAGTTTGACACCCAGGACAACCCCAACGGGGCTCTGTGACTCTTCCCAATTTGGAGAAGCAACTACTTATGATCAGGATACAAGTGCAGAAGTCTGTAACTTATGGAGCTGACAAGAACAAAGCATGGTACCTCACCTGCTCTATTCACCATCAATGCACTTCAGAATGACATGGTCTGCATATCCCTGAACCACTCAGACACCTTAACAGACAGGACTTGATCTGGGAGATTCTCAGTTGATATAGAGCACAAAAGATGCTAAAATTAGGAAATTCACTGTTAAGAAAGCACACTCTATGGTCTGGGGCTGGGGCTCAATGGTAGAACGATTGCCTAGCACATGTGAGGCACTGGGTTCACTTCTCAGCACCACATAAAATATAAACAAATAAAATAAAGGTATTGTGTCCATCTATAACTAATAAAAATATTTTAAAAAATAATAAAAGAAAGCCCACTACAGAAAGAAAACCACGGGTGTGGTTGAACCTTTTTATTATTTTTTATTTGTTCTTTTTAGATATACATGACAGTAGAACGTATTTTGACATATCATACGTACATGGAGTATATCTTCCCATTCTTGTGGTTGTACATGATATGGAGTTACATTGGTCATGGTATTCACACATGAACATAGGAAAGTTATGTACATTTCATTCTACTGTCTTTCCCATTCCCATCCCCTCTCCTATCCCTTCATTCCCCTTTGCCTCATCCAATGAACTTCTATTCTTCCCTTCCCCACCTTATCACATATTAGTATCCACACATCGGAGAGAACATTCCACTTTTGGTTTTTAGGGATTGGCCTATTTCACTTAGCATGATAGTCTTCAGTTCCATCCACTTACCAGCAAATGCCATAATTTCATTCTTCTTTATGGCTGAGTAATATTCCATTGTGTATATGTACTATATTTTCTTTATCCATTCATCTGTTGAAGGGCACCACTGTTGGTTCCATTGCTTAGCTATTGTGAATTGAGCTGCTATGAACATTCATGTGGCCATTTCACTATAATACACTGATTTTAAATCCCTGGGATATATGCCAAGGAGTGGAATCACTGGATCAAATGGTGGTTCCATGCCAAGTTTTCTGAGGAATCTCCATATTGCTTTCCATAGTGGTTGTACCAATTTGCAGTCCCACCAGCAATGTATGAGTGGACCTTTCCCCCCACATGCTCGCCAACATTTATCGTTACTTGTATTCTTGATAACTGCCATTCTAACTGGAGTGAGATGAAATCTCAGTGTACTCTTAATTTGCATTTCTCTTATTGCTAGAGATGTGAAGTGTCTGTTCAGTTCCTTTACCCCATTTATTGACTGGGTTATTTTTGAGTGTGTGTGTTAAGTTTTTTGAGTTCTTTGTGTATCCTGGAGATTAATGTTCTATTCTATCTCAGGTGCAGGTGGCAAAGATTTTCTCTCATTCTGTAGGCTTCCTCCTCACATTCTAGATTGTTTCCTTTGCTATGAAGAAGCTTTTAGTTTGATACCATCCCATTTATTAATTCTTGATTTTACTTCTTGTGCTTTAAGAGTCTTGTTGAGAAATTGGGTTCCTAAGCTGACAAGATGGAGATGTGTGCCCACTTTTTCTTCGAGTAGGTTCAGGGTCTCTGGTCTGATACCTAGGTCCTTGATCCACTATGAATTGAGTTTTGTGCAGGGTGAGAGATAGAGGTCTAATTTCATTTGGCTACATATGGATTGGACAATCTTTTACTAGTTCCGAAGAGATTAGGTATGTGACTCATGGATGCCTCAATCAACCATTAGCAAAAGCTAGAAACAGAGATGAGATTATCCAGGAAGGCTCTATGGAAGACCCTCTCATCAATGGCAAGAATTCCTGAGATATACATAGGAAACCTACAAGGTTTCTAAAAATGCTTTATCAGCAGAAACGCTGCTAGCTTAGACTTAAAAGGTCAGAAAATAAATAAAGAAAAGCAGAGCTAGCGGTGTAGCTCAGTGGCACTTGCCTAGCATGTTTGAGGCCCTGGGTTCAATCCCTAACCCTGCCCCCCAAAAAGAAAGAAACAGAAAAGCTCTTGGTCTACATGCAAGAAACAAACTAATAAAACTACTCTGAACTATGAAAAGGAAGAGGAAGAAAATTCTGATTTATGCTACAAGATAGATGAATCTTGAGGACATTACATTAAGTGAAATAACCCAGTCACAAAAGAGACAGTGTGGTGCTTAGTCAAAATCATAGAAATAGAAAGTAGAAAGGTAGTTGCCAGGGGTTCCCAGGAGGGGAGAACAGGGAGTTATTGCATAATGAGTATACAGTTTCAGTTTTGCAAGATAAAAAGAATTCTGGGACAGTGTTGATGATTACACAATAAGAATGTACTTAATGTCACTGAACAGTACACTTAAAAATGACCAATATGATAAATTTTATGTGTACTTCACCACAATATTTTGGGACCTACTCAGCTGCAAACAAATACTACCTTTCAAAAAACAGGAAGCATAATCAAAGAGCAGAGACAGAGCCACAGACTCAGAAGGCAATTTTAAACTACAGAAAGCCTGGTATGGTAGTACACATCTGTAATCCTAGTGGGTCAGAAGGCTGAGGCAGGAGGATCCCAGGTACAAAGCCAGCCTCAGTAATTTAGTGAGGCCCTAAGCAGCTTAGAAACCCTGTTTCAAAATAAGAAATAAAAAGGGCTGGGGTTGTGGTTCAGGGGTTGAGCCCCTGGGTTCAAATCCTGGTATCAAAAAACAAAAATCTTAAAAATAAATAAATAAAAGTAAAGTCACGTATAGCACAGAGATTGGTTCTAGGCATTAAAACTTAACAATTTTCACTGCTACATTTTGACGCTGCTTGGAACCAGTGGTCCATTTATCTGCATTTTCTCTCTTTTGAAATGGGGATATCTATAGCTATTATACTATGCCTGTCCCATCATTATAGTCTGGGAACAGATAACAGATGGTTTAGATGATGATAATTTATATTTTGAGACTGAGGGTAGTTTTTTTTTTTTTTTTTTTTTTTCAGTACTGATGATTGAACCCACAGTCTTCATGAATGACAGGTGAACCTTCTACCACTGAGCCACATTCCCAACCCCTGGAGCTGATGATATTTAGATGAGATCTTAGACTTGAGATGATGCTGCAATGGGTTGAGACTTTCAGGTCGTTAGAATGGGAAAAATGTATTTTAAATACATACATATATATTTTTTAGTTGTAGATGGACACAATACCTTTATTTTATTTGTTTGTTTCCTTTTGTTTACATGGTGCTGAGGAGCGAACCTGGTGCTTCACATGTGCCAGGCAAGCACTCTACCACTGAGCTACAACCTCAGCCCAGATAAATATATTTTTACATGTGAGACAGAAGTGAATCTTTGGAAGTCAAAGAATATACTATAGTAGTCGTCTGAAAAATGGCCCCCAAAAGATATCCACTTCCTAATCTCTGGAACCTATAAATTTTATCTTATGCAAAAATAATTAATTAATTAATTAATTAAAGGGAGATTTTGCAGATTTGATTAAAGATTGTGAGATGGAGGGGATCAGCTTGGTTTATCCAGATAGAACCTACATGCAATCATATCATAAGAAAAAAAGCCAGAACTCTAACAAAAATAAAGGAGAAAGAAATTGGTAAAGAGAGATTTGAAGGTTGAAGTAATGTTACCACAAATCAATGAATGCTAGTAGCCACCATAAGATGGAAAAAGTAAGGAACAGACAGACTCCCCTCTAAAAGTCTCTGGAAAGAATACAGCCTTGGTGACACTTTCATTTTGGCCAAAAAAAAAAAAAAAACTGATTTCACATCTTTAACCTCCAGAATTGTAAGATAATAAATATGTATTGTTTTAAGTCACCAAGTGCATAATAAATATAATAGCCAAAGGAACGTAAACTTACACAGAAAGCCTGGACAAAGGTGATTATAGTGGAGGTGGTAAGAAATGATGAGATTATGGCTATATCCTGAAGACAAAACTAACAGTTATTAACTTGATTCTATGAAGTGGGAAAGAATAAAAAAATAACTGCAAGGTTCTTGCCTGAGTAACCAGAAGACAAGTTAACATTTCACCAAACAAAGGAAAACTCAGGCTCAGCAATATGCAAGTCTGTGATGACCACAATGAAAATTGTTTTGATAGAATTTGGAGTGAGATACCAGATTAGAGAATGATAGAAAGTCCAAACTACTATGTTCTTATCTTTTACTTTGAATACTGTTCTGTTCTCTTTCTGGTTGTTATTCACCTGTTCACTGCCCTTACCTTTACTACTACAGTCTTTTACAGACCAAAGTTCTAATAACAAATTGACAAGTTTTCACAAGAATATATTCAAGGAAATGTAAGCCAAAAGAAATACATTAAGGACACTGCCCTTTAATCTAAGGGAGGAAAGGATTAGGTGAGGGGGTTTCACTCACTCAACAAGTATTTACTGAGCACCTACAAGGTGCCATGACAGGGTCTATGCTGAATGCCAGGAGTACAGCGATAAAAATACAGATATGGTCCCTGGTTTCAAAAAGCTATGACCAGGAATGGTGGTACATGCCTGCAATCCCTGCAGTTCAGGAGGCTGATTAAAAAGGATCTTAAATTCAAGGCCAGCTTCAGCAATGTAGCAAGTACCCAAGCAACTTAGTAAGACCCTGTCTCAAAATAAAGAAAATGGAGGCTGAGGTTGTGGCTCAGTGGTGGAGTGCTTGCCATGTGAGGCACTGGGTTCGATTCTCAGCACCGCATATAAATGAATAAAATAAAGGTCCACTGACAACTAAAAACTTTTAAAAAATGTTTTAAAGTGGGGGGTTAGAAATGTGGCTCAGTGGTAAATTGTTCCCAGGTTAAATACCAAAACAAACAAATAAAAAACAGCTGGGGCTGTAGCTCAGTGGCAGAGCGCTTGCCTTGCACGTCTGAGGCACTGGGTTCAAACCTCAGCACCATATAAAAATAAACAAATAAAATAAAAGCATGTTGTCCATCTACAACTATCAAAACATATTTTTTAAAAAACAGCTTACAAAAAAAGAAAATCAAATAAATACACAATTATTTAATTATGTGACTGTAATTATGTAATTGTATAACTGTGGCTAGTGCTACAAAAGGAATGTTATGGTGGCTATGAACAATTAACATGGGGCCTGGGGCTGGGGCTTAGTGATAGAGTGCTCACATGGCACACGTGAGGAACTGGGTTTGATCCTCAGCACCACAAAAACATAAAATAAAGGTATTGTATCCACCTACAACTAAAAAAAAAATACATTAAAAAAATTAACATGGACTGAATGACTGTTATGTGCTAAATGTTTTACATGAAATTTTATTTAGCTCTCACAACTATTCTATTAGGAAGTGGGAATTCATAAAGATTAATTCCCTTGCCCAAGATCACAGACAGTGAATGGTAGACTTAGGATGAAAAATGGGTGCATTAAACTCCACAACCAATCACTACTCTTTAAATAGTAGAGAAACCTACTATGCTTTCTAAAAACAAAACAGGCACACACCTGTAATCCCAGCTACCCGGATGCTGAGGCAAGAGGATCACAAGTCTGAGGGCAGCATAAAATTAATAAAACCCTGTCTCAAAATTTAAAAAAAAAAAAAATTAAGGGACTGGTGGTGGGGAGAGCATCCCTGGGTTCAATCCCTAGTAATGAAAAAAAAAAAAAAATACCCAGAAAAAGTAGATAGAGAGTATTAAGAAGGTTACAATTTGAGAGTCCCTGCTCTAGAAAGAGCTTTCTATAAGCTCACTTGATGAAGGTGAATTTTGGAGGGTATTCAAAAATCCCTTAACACTCTCCAAATAGAACAAAAGGTTACACTATAATTAACTCAGTTTTATTTAGGCACTCAACAGGTTATCAGACGTGTTGAAAATAAAATGTCATGAATAGCTTGTACAAATTGTACAAGTCATGCCCACTTTTCATATATATTAATTCTGCCAGATTCACCTTCAGAATCAGCTTTCAGGTAAAGGTTTAAAAAAAAAAAAAGTCAATCATGCTACAGTTTCTGACTTAGGAAAATGATTAATCATCTGACTCAACAAATAACAAAGATTCATAACAGGGCTGGGGATGTGGCTCAAGCGGTAGTGCGCTTGCCTGGCATGCGTGCGGCCCGGGTTCGATTCTCAGCACCACATACAAATAAAGATGTTGTGTCCGCCGAAAACTAAAAAATAAATATATATTAAAAAAAAAGATTCATAACAGATATCACAAAAATGAACCATATCATCCTATGAATGTCTACTGAGTAAATGAAATCTTCAGGTTTATTTCATTTTTTTAATAATGCAATTTAAAAAAATTATAGCTGTGGATGGACACATACCTTTATTTTATTTACTTATTTTATGTGGTGCTGGGATCAATCCCAGTGCCTCACACATGCTAGGCAAGCACTCTATCACTGAGCCACAACACCAGCCAGATTTATTTCATTTCAAAATTATTTTATTATGTTCTTGCCTCACTATTCCCATTTAGGACCCCCTCCCTCTGCCCACCAAAAAAAAAAAAAAAAGAAGAAGAAGAAGAACTAGCAACAAAAGACAATGTGAAATAGAACACTAAATCTATAAAACAGTCAGGCATGATGGCAAATACCTGTAATTCCAGCTACTTGGGAGGATGAGGCAGGAGGATCACAAAAAGTTCAAAGCCAATTAGGCAATTTAACAAAGCCCTGTCTCAAAATAAAATAAAAAGGGTTGGGGATGTGGCTCAATGGTACAGCACTTGCCTTATATGCACCAGGCCCTAGGTTCAATCTTCAGTACCTAAAAGAAAAACAAAAAAAAAGAAAAATAGAATATCATTGCCTTTCTTTTTTTTTATTATTATTATTTATTTTTTAGTTATTGGCAGACACAACATCTTTGTTGGTATGTGGTGCTGAGGATCGAACCCGGGCCGCACGCACACCAGGCGAGTGCGCTCCTGCTTGAGCCACATCCCCAGCCCATATATCATTGCCTTTCAATGCCATGACCCTAGGGTATGAATTTGAAATGCTAAAGAGTGAAAGGCTCCAAAATGGAAACTTTAACACAAGCTATTTCTTTTCAGAAAAACTTATTATCACCTATACCAAGGATAGAAAAGAAAATGGCCTTTTAATTTCCAAGTTCTCTTTCCCCACACCGCTACCATTTTTTTAATTTTTTTTTTTTTAATTTTTGTGGGGATTGAACCCAGGGGCATTTTACCACTGAACTATACCAACCAACTCTTTTTATTTTTCATACTGAGACAGGTCTTGCTAAATTGCCTAGGCTAGCCTCAAACTTGGGATTCTCCTGCCTCGAGAGTAGCTGGCATTATAGGCACACACCACCTGGCCCAGCCCACTTCTACCTCTTAAAGGAAATATAACAAACATATAACAAACTCAAAAAAAAAAAAAAAGTAATTCAGTGGGCTGGGGATATAGCTTGGTGATGGAGGGCATGCCTAGCATGTGCAAGGCCCTAAGTTTGATATGGGATACCACAAAATACAAAAATAAGTAGATTATTAAATCCAAAGTTTCAACCATGATAACACCACACTTAACAACAAAAGGCAACATGATATATCCTAAAGTATCACGAGAAGACAACTTTCCAAGTTCCTATAAATCTTGTGATACTGGGCTGGGGATGTGGCTCAGTGATTGAGTATCCCTGAGATCAATCCCCAGTACTAGGGGCGAGGGAGGGGGAGACTTGTGGTACTGAAAATCTGTACAAATTAAACATAATTAAGAGAACTTGGCATTGCTTATACCATTTATATTACAATTAAAAATCTGACTAAAAATTGGGACATTATAGTATGCTCCTATTTGGAAAGTATTTATTGAGCAATTTAAGATGTGGTCATTCACTATTAAGTTTTCCATTTCAGGAACAGCAACAAAATACATTCAAGGAATATTACAAAGAATATTTCAAAAGTTATAACACCTTGATTATTACCACAAAGAATTCTCACCATGACTGACATTTTCATTCACTATGCAAAGACTCTGAATAAGGCACAAACATTTACTAGAGGCAAAAGTTAAGCACCTTATACCCAACATTTCATTAATTCAGACAGATAAGACAGATTAAAAATCCTGTGATTTTTCTAAATTAGTTCTTCTCCAAGCTTTTCAGTCCTCATCTACACAATGTTGCTACCACAAATTGTACAGAGCTGGCATGAGAATTAATGCAGCAGGCACAATTACTATCATAAAGAAGATGCCACTGTTACTTCCCTTTACTTTGTTCCATAATCCTTACAACCACCTCAAGTTGTAAGAATTACCAATTCCATTTTTCAGATGTAGAATCTGAATCCCAAGTTTGAGTAGTGAGCTTATGGCTGCAAACTGGCAATAATCAGAACCCTGATCTATTCATGCTCTAAATCTTTCATTTTTTTAATATTTTATTTTTTAGTTTTAAGTGAACACAATATCTTTATTTTACATTTATGTGGTGCTGAGAATCAAACTCAGTGCCTCATGCATGCTAGGAGAGCACTCTACCACTGAGCCACAATCCCAGCCCCTAGAATTTATTTTTCAATTACACTTCTTTGTGTGTGTGGTACTAGGGATTGAACACAGGGGTATTCTAGCACTGAGATACCTTTTTATTTTGATCAGATTCTCACTAAATTGTTTAGGGCCTCACTAAACTCCCGAGGTTGGCCTTGAATTTATGATTCTCCTGCCTAACCCTCCTTAGTAACCAGTATTACAGGTGGGTACCACTACCCTCAACTTGAAATATAAATATTTACATTGCAGCAAAGATTTTTCAAAGGAACTAAGTCTCCCATAATCCACTAATAATTTCAGAGGACAAATCCTATAAATAGCCCACCTATCTTCAAATTCACTAACAATTCAGACTACACTCCGAAATTTCAAAATGGACTATCCAAATTACTCATTATCAGCTCTCATTTACACCCGGAATGATATCTTACTGCACATTATTAAGAGTGATTGGGGGGCTGGGGATGTGGCTCAAGCGGTAGCACGCTCACCTGGCATGTGTGCGGCCCGGGTTCGATCCTCAGCACCACTTACAAACTAAGATGTTGTGTCCGCCAAGAACTAAAAAATAAATATTAAAAAATTCTCTCTCTCTCTCTCTCTTTAAAAAAAAAAAAAGAGTGATTGGGGGGCTGGGGTTGTAGCTCAGTGGTAGAGCACTTGCACAGCATGCGTGAGACATTTGGTTCAATCCTCAGCACCACATAAAAATAAAGAAAGACATGGTGTCCATCTACAACTAAAAAAAAAAAGAGTGGGAAGCCAATGGACCAGACATATCACAAAAGTAAAAACATGGTATCTGGGGGCTGGGGATGTGGCTCAAGCGGTAGCGCAATCGTCTGGCATGCGTGCGGCCCGGGTTCGATCCTCAGCACCACATACAAACAAAGATGTTGTGTCCACCGAAAACTAAAAAATAAACACTAAAAATTTCTCTCTCTCTCTCTCTCTCTCTCTCTCTCTCACTCACTCTTTCTTTAAAAAAAAAAAAAGATGTTGTGTCCGCCGAAAACTAAAAAATAAATATTAAAAAAAAAAAACATGGTATCTGAAGAAACAAAAAATGAATTTTTTATAACACTCCTCTAAGTATTCTACAAATCTTTCCACTACCATCATCTGAGCCAGCCTCAAACATCTGGTGAGGATATGACGGAGTGAGTCCCTAGATTACCATGGAACCTCAAACCATTTCATTCCTAGTGCTTCTATCCAACAATGAGAGCTCTACTTCAGTGAATGAACTGCAGAACTGAACGCAACTTAAGCAATTAAACCCACTCAAGACACCCTTGGCAGATCAACCAATCTGCTTTAACAGCCATGGGACACCAAGCTCAATTATCTTCTCTCTTTAGATGTGATATATCATTAATATTTTTAAGAATCTCTTCAGTTTTTAAGTAAATGGAATCCATGTGTTTCTGTTGTACAAAATCAGAGATCTGAAACTTTACAGGTATAGAAAGTTCAATCCATTTCTATTTCAAGGGCCATTTCAAATCTTTCATCCTGAAGTATAACCTGAAGAGGACTAATGCCTCTGAACAGTTTATTCAAACTGACAGGGTTTCATGCAATCTGTCTTTTCCATTCCTGTACTCCTGTAGTCCAGATTTAGAAGTTTCTCATAAATTAACTTTCTGTATCTTTTAAATTCCCTCCAGAAGATTTACTTTCCCTTATCTCAGTCACACAGGTTCTCATTCTAGGTATTTTTACTTTGGGTTCTAATTCCACCTTTAAGATCTTTTGAAGCACTAGCACCTTAGGTACTACATCTGGCTAGATCCATTCTACCCACAGAGGACCCAATAACTCAAAGAGAGACAGAAGGTAAGAGGTAACCTTACAAAACAACTTGAATCTTGTTTTCTGTGGAGTTGAGCTAAATAAGGCCACGGGTTCACTCTACTTTACGAAATCAAAATTATCTAGACTAGATGCTTAAATTGGAAAAACACGCTGAAGCAGCAGTGGTTGACATTTAAATACCTCTTTTTGAATACTTGTTATCATCCTACATGCATTCATCTCCCCATTACCCCATGATCAGTTCTATGCTACTACCAAAAACCAATAACCATGGATCATGATAATAATCTTAATGATGGGCATGTAAAGCTGTTCCAAGGACCTTGTATATTTTTAATTTATTTAACCCTCATCACAGCAATATAAAATAGGCACCATTATTTTTCCCATTTTACAGCTAGTGAGTCACAGAGAAGACAACAGCAAGACTATACCAGTCACATAGCCCAAGGTCACATACAGCCAAAAAGAGGAGTCAAGATCCCAATTCCAGTCTGAGTCCAGTATTTATAACTATTTGTCTATCACTCTGATAATGTATCATTTTCTTTAATATCAGAAAAAATGATTCCACTCTCAACTTATACAAAGAGATCAAGTTTTTGTCCTTAGTATCAATGCTAGCCTAGATTATTTAAAATACTTCATGTGAGCTGTCATGCACAGGGCCCTGGGTTCCAATCTCAGCACCACAAAAAATAACAATATGAGCTGGGATTGTGGGCTCAGTGGCAGAGAGCCCGCCTCGCATGTATGAAGCACTGGGTTTAATCTCCAGCATTACATGAAAATAAGTATTTATTGTTGTCTTAATCACTAACTTTTGAGATAATATGTTACACAGCAATAGTATATAGTCATTCCCCAAAAACTATAAACCCCTTGAGAGCAGAGACTACCTTCCTTGATTTTCAAAACTCCATTGAGAGCTGAAGTTCTGTGGTAGCATACTTGCCTAACATATACCAGGTCTCAGGTTCAATTCCATCATTGAAAGGAAAACAAAAACAAAAACAAAAAAAAACCCTCCTTAGGCCTTTGACGTAAATACTGCCCATATTTGCTAAATTGCATCTGTGGGCCATTCCCCTTCCTCAAGGTCTCCTTTCTTCCAACATATGTCATTTATAAACTACTCCCCATGCCTACCTAAGTATACCACATCATCTACCATTCATCAATGTCCTCCTTTTTCAATGACCTTCTGAAATACAACCTTCTGACCAAAGTCTTTTCTCAGCAAGAGATGGAAATGTCACTTAAGTCAATCAGTTCAAGCATATATTTCTCAAATATACAGACGTGTGTGTGTGTGTGTGTGTGCGCGCGCGCGCGCGCGCTTGGGGAAGGAGCTACCAGGGATTGAACCGAGGGGCACTTAACCACTGAACCACATCTCCATCCCTATTTATTTATTTATTTATTTTTGTTGAAATAGAGTCTCACTAAGTTACTGAGGCTGGCCTCAAACTTGCCTTCTGTCTAACTCGGTCTCCCAAATTGCTGGGATTATAGGTTTGCACCCACTCCACCCAGTTCATGATTATTTTATATTTAACAAATATTTATTGAAGACCTACTATATCCCAAAATGAGCCCGGGAGTTTCAGATAGTCTGAGCAACATTCTTCTCTTTTTTTAATTTTATTGGCAAGAGGGTCTTGCTATGTGGCCAAGATTGGGCTTAAAATCAAAGATTCTGCTGCCTCAGACTCCCTCAGAGTAGCTGGTTATAGGCATGTGCTATGACATCCAATATAGACCAAGCAACATATTGAGGCCCAATTACTTAACAAAAGAAAGAAATATCCTTGCTCTTGGAAAACTTAGAGTCTAGTTTTCTGTTTTTTAGTTTGTGTGCTTTTTTTTTTTAAGAGAGAGAATTTTAATATTTATTTTTTAGTTATCGGCAGACACAACATCTTTGTTGGTATGTGGTGCTGAGGATCGAACCCGGGCCGCACGCATGCCAGATGAGCGCGCTACCGCTTGAGCCACATCCCCAGCCCAATGTGCTTTTATTTTTAATATTTATTTTTTAGGTGTAGATGGACACAACACAATGCCTTTATTTTTATGTGGTGCTGAGGATCGAACCCAGGTCCTGCCCATACTAGGGGAGCGCTCTACTACTGAGCCACAATCCCAGCCCCTGTGTGCTTTTTTTTTTTTTTTAAGACAATGTTTCACTAAGTTGCTGAAGTTGGCTTTGAACTTGTGATCCCCTGCCTCAGCCTCCTTAGTCACTGGCATTATAGGCATGTGCCACTGCGCCTGGCTTAATACAAGTTCTTCCTAAAGTGTTCTAAATGTAATAACAATCTTTGTTAATACAATTTCAAAATTCTAATTTCCCCATTATAAATTAGCCACATCTATTAAAAAAATTTTTTTGGTGCACATAAACATAAGCTGCAGTTGCAAGAAAAAAGTGTCTATTTAACAAATTGTAAAGTGCCCAGTTTAGAATCTGTATGTATCAATATCCTCTACTTTAAATAAATGTGCCTATAGGTCACACTTTGTCGGAAATAATAGACAATTTTTATTATACATGCCTTAGTGCTTCTAAATCAAATATAAAACATTTATTTTGCAGAAAGTACTATTTAATAGATGTAGTAAAATAATATTAGAACATGGGTAGAACTTTCTACCCTCTTTTCTATTTATTTCCACAATGCACTGTTAAAAGGAACAGGGCCAGGCACAGGAGGCAGGAGGATTGCAAGTTCAAGGCCAGCTTGGGCAACCTATCTAGACCATATCTCATTATGAAATTTTTAAAAAGGCTAGGGCTGTAGCTCAGTGATAGAGTGCTTCCCTAGCTTGTGTGAGGACCTACACTTTTAGGTCAGAGATTAAAATCCTGGCTGTCACTGTGTAACGCTGGTTGAATTATTTAACCACTCCAAGTCTATTTCCCTATCCTAAAATAGAGGTAAATTGATTTTTGTTTTGATTAAAAATACATTAAAAGCTTGGCCTACTAATTGTTACAGTGGGCATCAAGAAATGTTGTTTTCCTTCCCCTTCCCCCAGGGTTATAACTGCTATCAGATTTGTCAAGAACCTTTCCAAGCTTAGTGATTTATACTTGGAATGATCTTCATCTCCTTCATCTGAGTTAAGACTCAACTCAGGCCCCATCTTCTATGAAGCCTTCACATAAGTCCGAAGGAAAAATTCTCTTGAGTCTCTCCTACAATTCTGCATTTGCACCTAGATTTCATTTCAGTTGTTACAATCATCTGTCACTTTCTATTAAACTGTGAGCCCTTGTGAGCAGGGTTCATGTCTCACCTATCTTGATAATACCAGCTTAGAAAAACACCTGACACATTACAGGCCTTCAACAAAATTTGCAGAATGAATAAATGAAGTCATTACTTAAGAAGTTCCCATAATTACTCCTGGATGACCCAAACTTTATGGTTTTGCCCTTTATGGACTAAGATGCTCTTTTATACTGTTTTAATCTCTCCTACATAGCATTTAGCAGAGAACTAAGGATATGGAAAATCTGCAATAAATACTTTTGGATAATGGGATGCATATTACACTTCCATCTCTCATGATTTAACTATATTAAATATACCCTAGGGCTGGAGATGTGGCTCAAGCTGTAGCACGCTTGCCTGGCATGCATGCAGCCCGGATTCGATCCTCAGCACCACATACAAAGATGTTGTGTCCGCCGAAAACTAAAAAATAAGTATTAAAAAATTCTCTCTCAAAAAAAAAAAAAAATATATATATATATATATACATACACACACATACATACACCCTAAGCTGGGCACAGTGACTCATGCCTGTAATATCAGAAACTCAGGAGGCTGAGATAGGAGGATCCCAAATTTGAGGTTAGCCTTAGCAACTTATCAAGGCCCTCAGCAACTTAGCAAGACCATGTCTCAAACTTTAAAAAATAAAACAGACTGAGGATGTAGCTCAGTGGTAGAGCACCCCTGAGTTCAATCCCCTGTACAAATAAAAAAAAAAAGAAAAAGAAAAAAAGTATCCAATGGATGTGACTTTGGGAAGCCCTTTTAAACAGGGGCTCCTTACTGGAGAATGATATTGGCCAAATTATACTGTTATATTTTGTGTACATGAGCATATGTAACAACAAATCCAACCATTATATACAACTATGATGCACCAATAAAAAATTAATTTAAAAAATAATAAGCACGGAGTCTTCTTTAATTGTATTGACAAAGAACTAAAGCAAACACTAGAGCTAGACTCCAAACACTTTTTCATTGTCTTATGTTTTGTTATTGTTACTGTTATTGTTGTTTGATTTGCTTTGGGTGGAAGAGGATTACTGGGAATTGAACCCAGGGGAGTTTTACCACTGAACTATATTCCCGGTCCTTTATAGTTTTAATTTTTAGACAGGGTTTAGCTACGCAGTTGAAGGCCTCACTAAATTGCTGAAATTGGACCTGAAGTTGAGATCCTCCTGCCTCAGCTGGGATTATAGGCATGTACTATCACACCACCTCATTCAGCTCCTTGCCTGTTTTTTGATGAAATCAATAAAGGTTTGCTTCTTTCTAATTATTTCATTAAGAAACTAAGTATTCCTCATAATCCCAGAGAATACGGAGACTGAGGCAGGAGGATCCTGAGTTCAAAGACAGTCTCAGCAACTTAGCAAGGCCTGAAGTAACTTAGCAAGACCTGTCTCTAAATAAAAAGAGACTGGGGAATGTTGCTCAGTGGTTAAGCACCCCTAGGTTCAACACTTTAGTACAAAAAAAGAAAAGAAAGAAAGAAACTAAGTAAAGTCCTCTGATTTACTATGAAAAATAATGCAAATAACATTAGGCAAAATTAATAACTTTCAGCCAAAGGTTTCCCACCCTGCAGTCATGGGGCTGTGGGCCAGCTGGCTGTACCACCTCACCCCCTGGGACACAGCTGCTTTTCAATAGTGAAACTGCTTAAGTGAAAGCAGGATTGGGGAGGGGTTCTAAAATAAAACACTTAAGTTGAACTTCTGACTGAATACAAAGCTTTGGCTTCATGTAGAAAAGAGATTGAAAGACTTCAAACACTGGCAACCTAGGGACATTCCAGACATCTTATGGGTTTAAAAATATGTAAAAACACATGAAGCGTAGGTGTAATTTCATTATTATACTTAAGTGACGTATTTCACATTCCTGTATACACACACTTCATACCAAGTATACGCTAGCGAGCTGTAAACTGTCCACCAAACTGCCCTTTAGTTATATGTCATAAGCAGGGACAAAACGAGAGAAATCCCAAGGCGGCCAGGTTGGGCTAGTGCTTAAACACACCCTGGGCCTATCAGTTTTTCGCAACATCACAACGGCAAGCATTTCTTGGAACCTTACTATGTGTCAAGCACCATGTCGAACATATTATGTGAATTCTTTCATTTAATACTTAGAACAACCTTATATGACAGGTACTACTATTATCCCCATATCTCAGATGAGAAAAACTGAGACTCAAAATTACACGAGTAGCAAGAGGCAGATCTGGAAGTCTCAACTAAAGCTCCAGCCCTAGCCACGACACAGAGTACCAGTGCTTTCTCATGGTAAGGGGTGGCAGGGCAGACAAGAGATGATCCAAGTGTCCTAACAGACAAACGTTCTAGAAACAAAACATTTTCCTCATGCCCATCAAATTTCAAATCTGCACTGAGCTCTGTAGACCTGCCGGTAGATCTGACAGTATGATTCAGGTTTCAAGTCCAGGTGAGTCTCCTTGCCCGGGAAGCCTGAGGATTGCATGGGGATCCTGAGGATTTGCACAAGATCCGGGAGAAAGCGCCCAACACCCAGTCGCTGCAGTTAAAACACACCCTGGGCGCAGTGAGGGCGGGAACCTCCGCGCCTCCCCACCCAGCGGAGCCGAGCCAGACGGTGCACAGGTGTACAGCCGCACCCGACAGCCCGGGCCGGGTGACCCCGCCTCGGCGACCCGGGCCCCGAGGGAAGGGGAAGGGCGGGGAGACTGGAAGGCGGGGTGGGGGCGGGGGCCCGGGCGGCTGGACCCGCAGGGCCCGGTCCCCCGAGGGCGCGCGCGACCCGGTCGCCGGGAGAAAGGATGCGCGGGGTGGGGCCGCGGTGGGGGAGGGGTCCCCTGCCCGGACACTCACCGCCGCGTCTCCTCCCGACCCGGGATCCGCGGCTCGCCCAGCTCCGGCGCCAGCCGCTCGCCTTTCTTCCCGAGGCTAAACGTCCAGTCAGGATATGTGGAGTTGAAAGAAGTCTGCGCGAGCACAAGGCGCGTGGCGAGTGGAACCGAGGGGGTGGGAAGGGTGGGAGAGTCGCTCCCGCCGCCGCCGCCTGAGCCACCACAGACACGGCCACCGCCGGCTGCTCTCAGCCACGGAAGCTGCGGGCCCTCCCACCACACCCGCCTCTCGCCCCGCCCTCTAGAGGAGTGACAACGGCACTGGCCAATCAGAGGACTTGTCGAGGCCGGGCTTGGCCGACTGGGGGGGCCTTCGAAGAAGGAAGGGGAACGAAGAAGGCGGGTACAGCAGCGCAACTTCCTGTGACTGACGGCTTGGCGCCGCCAATGGGCGCTGGGGAGATGACCTCATCGCAGAGGGAAGTCTGGAACTGGTAGAGCCACGGCGAGGAGGTGGGAGGAGGGAGACGACGAACTGGAGGCGGGGCGCTCGCCCTTAAAGAGGCCGCCGCCCATTGGTCACCCTGTCAAGGAAAGGGCGGGGGACCCAGCTGGACCGCGGAGCTGCCAAGGAGTCGATGCCCAGCCGAGCTCTTACTGCAGTAATCCTCCAAACCCCATACAGATCATTTTCCGAGCTGAAGTCCTAAGTCGATTATTTCACTTTCACTCTCTCCAGACGGAGACAATAAATTCTGCTCTGGCCTGGGGCCCTGCATTCCCGTTTCGCCCCCACCACACCGAGGCCCGCCGCCTAGTTTCTGATTCCGTTTCCCCAACGGTGAGGGGAAGATATTGACATCTACCTGCTCCTCCCTACCTGCCTAGAATGTTGAGATCATCAATAGCGAAAGTGCCTTTGGCTTTGGGAAGGAAAAAGACTGGCTGCACCCCAGAGCTCATACCAGGAGACTCCAGGAAGAGAGTCAGCAAAGGGAAGACCGCACTCCCGGCCACTCCTGCAACTCTAAATTTCTAAAATGCTGTAGTGTAGCAAAGAGGTGATGGTGGGGGACACAGAGACCACATACTTAGAAAGTCCTGGAACAAAACTTCAACAAAGATAAAGAAGATAAAGGCTAAAGGAGAGAGAAACAAGCAGGGCCCACTGTGGTTAAGAGCCACCGCGGAGGCAGGCCCCTTTCCAGACACACCGGCCCCACACCCGGCAGCAATAGGAAGAAGCTCTGAAAAGGAGAAATAACTACACCTCCGTGGGCCAGAAGAGAGAGGGAAGCGCTTCCCCGAAAGTTTTCTGGAGATTGGATCACCAAAGTAGGTTGAAGAATTAACACAGCTAGAGGAACAAGGGAAAAGGCTAATTTTCTAGGTCTAGGAAGGATCCATGTCAAGGCAGAGGGACAAGAAAGAGGAAATACCCCCAGCGTGGTGGCACAGGCATGTAATCCCAGCAGCTCAGGAGGATCGTGAGTTCATAGCCAGCCTCAGCAACAGCGAGGTACTAAGCCACTCAGTGAGACTCTGTCTCTAAATAAAATACAAAATAGGGCTGGGGGTGTGGGTCAATGGTCAAGTGCCCCTGAGCAGTGCCCCTGAGTTCAATCCCCAGTACCAGAAAGAAAGAAAGGGGCAACTCGTGTTACATTGCAAAATAAATTATTTTATTGACAGCCCCTTCCCCACCCCCAAAGTTCTCCCAGGACTACCCACTGGTGTAAGTGGGTTGGGAAAAGAGCGCTGCTCTATCCAACAACTGCAGAAATCAAAGTGGCTTGGGTTTTCCCAATTACTCATAGATAAGGCAGCTTCAAGTGCAGTACCACCTGTAGATCACTGAATCTTGGAGGTAGGTGTGATTGTGTTTCCCCTTAGTTACACACCTTCCCCCAAAGCAAATATCCTTCCACAAAAGCCCTGATAAAATGATTTCCTCAACAAATATATTCCTAAGACACTGAGCAAATAAGATAGATGACAGGAAGTCAGTCACTCTCCTGGGCGCTTACATCAAACTGGTGGAAGTTCAGGCACATACTTGGGTGACTCCAGCACCTGATTGTGTATATCCCTAATCTCATGACTAACAAGGGATGCAGAAGGGAGCCTCAGAGGAGAAAGTACTGCTGGTTGGAATTTTTGGGGTAGGGCAGATTTCCCCCAGACAAGAGATGGGGCATTCCAAATGTCATCCACTCAGACACAGTTCTTCTGAAAAAGTCAAGGTAAGAAGGAAGCACAAGTGTACTTTATTAGTCATGGAAAGAGAGATATGCCTATTCACAGCAGAGACTGCAGGGCAAGCTTCCCAGACATTGCAAGCTCACCACCTTCAAAGTAGGCCTTTTTTTTTTTTTTTTGGACAACTTAAATTTTGTGTGTGTGTGTATGAAGTTTTTATTTCTTATGGATATCCTCCCTCTAATCTCTTACCCTAGACTCTAATTATGGTAGTCAGCTGTTCATCACTGAGATCAAAATAAATACCTGGTCAGAACAACTTAGAGGATGAAAAGTTTGTTTTGGGCTCATGGTTTCAGAGGTTCAGTCCATGCTCAGCCAACTCCATTTCTCTGGGCCCAAGATGAGGCAGAACATCATGGCAGAAGGATGTGGTGGAGGAAAGCTGCTCAACTCAGGCACCAGGCACCAGTGACAAAATATAAGCCCCAAAGGCATGACCCTGATGAACTACTGCCTCCAGCCACACCCTATCAGCCTATGGAGTTGTCACCCAGTACAGGAGTCTTTTCAAGTTATTATTTGATTAGGTTACAATTCTCATAATCTGATAACGAACTTCTGGGGGACATCTCATATCCAAACCATAACACTAATGTTATTCTTTAAAACTTCACCGAACACTAGGCAATTCCAAATCATCTCTTTTCCCACAGTTTTCCCCAAAACAATGGAAATAAAGTCTCTTTTTTTTGCCATCACTCCTCAGATGATTGTTTCCATATGCCTCATTATCCTAATGACTTCATGTGGACATTCTTCAGTTTGTCAGGATCTATTGGGGACAAGTATTATTTTTTTCCTTCCAACAAACATTCTTTTTCTTCTGATAAAGGAACCAGAATTTTCTTTTCCTCACCCTCCCTCCGTATGACTGCCTTGAAAATTATTTCAGTACTCACATTGAAGGGGTGAATCTATGATCCAATCCTGACTCATAAAAGTACCACCTACCACCACCACCACTATTAGCAGGGTTGATTTAGAAAAGTGACCCAAGATAATCCAACCAGAATGAGTTCTGAGACCTTTATTAGAATTACTGGGATGAGAAATTCTCTTAGCACAGGACCTCTGAACTATTTGGCTTCCACCTGGATTGTAACAGAGAAAACCACAGTGAGAATCAAGTAATACAAAAGCAGAGAGCTGGGGATATACTCAGTGGTAATGCACTGTCCAGCATGAATGAGGCCTTGGGTTCAATAACTAGTACCACCAAAATGAAAAACAAAAACTGAGATACAAAAACTTCAACAGGTGACAGGACTCAGTTTGAGAGCCTGAATCTAATTATTTCTGGCTATTGGTTTCCTAGGTTTCTTGGGTCAGGGTCCTTGGAAACAGAGCCTATAAGAGAGTTTCAAAGAAAAGGATTTATTGAAGGAGGAAGTTGAGCAAGACAGGAAAAAGGGTTAGTTTGATCATGCCTTGGCTGGGGCAGTTTGAGGCATAAGAAGTTTTTTGTCAGACTCTGGCTGTGGGCCCTGAGGGAGTAGCAGCCCCAGGGCAGCTCCCTTCAACTGAGGGCAACTCTCTGGAATTTCGGGCAGCTGGAAACCCTTAGCAAGCCAACACTCGCAGCAGCAGGGGGGATGGTACATTGCCTTAAGAGATCTGGGAAGAACACCCTAGAGTCTACATTGCCATCCAGAGTAGGGTTTCTGTTGCATGCCACCAAAATGTAACTACATAAAATACTCAGTGTGACCTGACCACCCCACAGCACAGAGAAACCATGCCCTTCCTTGATGTGACTCCCCACGCTATATACATTTTATATTTGCATTAGCAAATTCAGTGGCTTCACTGACCCTCTCTCTGGCTCAATCTGACTGTGTAACCAATCCTTCCCACTTTCTTTCCTCTACAGCTTTTCCCCACGAACTGATTCTAAGTCAAATTCTTTCTTTCTTGCACTTTCATAATTGTGTGTGTGTGTATGTGTGTGTATTGCTAGGGATTGAAATAGGGCTTTGTGCATGCTAAGCAAGTGCACTACCACTGAGCTGTAATCAATTCTTTGACACATATGACTTTACTATGTACTAACATTGCTAAGAATTAGCAGGCAAGGGGGCGGGGGCTGTGGCTCAGTGGTAGAGTTCTCACCTCGCACATACAAGACCCTAGATTTGATCCTCAGCACCACATAAAAATAAATAAGTGAAATAAAGATGATATTGTGTTCAACTATGACTAAAAAATAAATATTAAAAAAAAAAGAATTAGCAGGCAAGTATCATTTTGTTCATTTCTGTCTGTAGTTGCAACTGGACAAAAGTACATGCTGATTCCATCCTGTCATCTAGCCACTTGGCTGCCACTTCCCATTGTATTGTTGTTGCTGGAAGGTACAAACCCAATCAGAAACCTTTAGCAGACCACAAGAGACTGGTTTCTCTCCCTTGCGACCTGAAATCCACGCTTTTGGACTATGTACCCCTGTTCTTTTCCTCTGTCTCTCTTCTGGGGAATCTCTCCAAAGTAACTTCCAGGACATGACTGCTCTGTTTGAAGCACACCCTACTCCTTCCTGTTTCTTCTGAACTTTTTATTCAGGCTGGTCCTGTTGTCTTGGTTGTCACCTCTTTATTCATATCCCAAATCTCAACCCACTTCCTCCAGAATGACCTCTGCCATTCCTCTGGCCTATAAGGATCTTTTCTTTTTTTGACAGTCTGGAGTTCCCACTCTACCTACACAATGCTAAGCACTCTTAGTGCATTATTTATTTCATCCTTCTAGTAACTCAAAGTGCTTGCTATTATGATCCCCATTCCCCAGATGAGGAAATTGGGGCCTAGAGAGGTTAATTAAGTAACTTGCCCAGTATCACACAGCTAAACATCAGCAAAGCTATGATACACATAATAAAATTAGAATTCTGGACACAATTCAATAAACATGTGTTGGTGACATACAAGGAACTAGAGGAAATAAAAAATTGAAATAAGCTGGGTATGGTGGCACATGCCTATAATCCTAGCAACTCAGGAAGCTGAGGCAGGAGGATTACAAGTTCAAGGACAGCCTCAGTAACTTAGTAAAACCCTATCTCAAAATAAAAACATGAAAGAGTTGGAGAAGTAAAATACCCTGTGTTAAAAAAAAAAAAAGATAAAATAGAAAACCCTTACCTATAATCAAGAACAGAGTTCATAAATGAACAATGCTGTAAGGACAGTAGAAGTGAATTAGAGAAGGACAAGTTCATGTCTGGTGTGGAGCCCAGTCAGGCCACAGTAGTTTGACAGAAATGAGATGGGGCATTCCAACTCCAAGCTCATTGTGTGTAACAGTGCGAAGAAAGGAAAACATGGGACATGTTTGAGCAAGGGAGTCGTCTGGTTTGCTTGAGAGATAGGGCTTGAACATTTGGTTGGTGTCCAGCTGTAGAAGTGAAGAACACCAAGGCGAGGAGGCAGTGTGCCCTCCCCCGCCCCCTACTGGGGATTGAATCCAGGGGTGCTTTATCACTGAGCCACATCCCCAGCCCTTTTTTTTTTTTTTTTTTTTAACTTTGAGATAGGGTCTTGCTAAATTGCTGGCCTCAATCTTGTGATCCTCCTGTTTTAGCCTCTGGAGTGGTTGGGATTACGGGCATGGGCCACTACACCCAGTGGCAGTGTACTTTTGAAAGTCAGATCCAAACAGTGTGTTAAGATTTCCCTCATAGTTTATTGATTGGGTTGGAATGGATCTGGCATGAATATGGGACTGGGCTGTGTGTAGTTTCAGTGGCAGGGGTGGTGTTCAGCATGCACCATGCCCTGGGTTCAATCCCCAGCACTGAGAAAAAAAAGAAAGAGAAAATAGACTGGGGAGATAACTTAGGAGACTGCTACTTTTATCTAGCCATGAGGAAATAAGGACCTATCAGCTCTATTTTTTCCCCTATATTCTATAAACACTTTCTGTCTCATAGAGTTCATAGGAATCATTTTAAAAAATATTCTCATAACAGCACAGTAGGATAACTATAATTAACAACAATTAATTGAATATTTCAAAATAGCTAGTAGAGAGGATTTTGAATGTTCTTAACATAAAAAAACAATAAACGTCTAGTGATAGATATACCAATTAGCCTGATCAAAGCATTATATATTGTATACCTATAGTGACATGTTACACTGTATCCCATCAATATGTACAATTACTATGTGTTAATTAAAATAAATAAATAAGTGTGTGTGTGTGTGTGTGTGTGTGTGTATTTAGCCCAGAGCAGTGGGCTAAATACACACAGTAATCCCAGCTACTCCAGAGTCTGAGGTAGGAAGATCACAAGTTCAAAGCCAGCAACTTAACAAAACCATGTCTCAAAATTTGAAGAAAAAAAAAAGGGTTGTGGCTCAGTGGTTCAGCCCTTCTGGGTTCAATCCCTGGCGCGCGCGCACACACACACACACACACACACACACACACAAATTCTGTGGCAGATGTAGCTCAGTGGTAGAGCACTTGTCTGTCATGCAGGAGGCCCATGGTTCAATCCCATCCACCCAAACGTAAATAAATAAAGTAAAAAAAAGGGCTTCAGATGTAGCTCAGCTCTACAATGTTTGCCTAGCATGTAGGAGGCCCTGTATTTAATTCCCAGTACCTAAAAAATTAAATTAAATTTAAAAAGTCTATAACCTTTAAACTGGTAATTTTTCCCCCTGTACTGGGGATTGAATTCATGATCTCGTGCCTGTTAAGCAAGTACTCTACTACTGAAATACATCCCCAGGCCTCAAAAATACTATTAGAATGAATTTGATTCATGGATTTGGTGTTTATTCAAGACTGGACGTCTATGAAGCAGAGAATCACAAAACGCATGTGTTTTCACTGGGAGAGAAAAGGCCCTGGGTTAAGGAAACTGCTGGAAGACATCACCTTACAAAAGGGGTGGGCTTCATAAACTGTCCTTTGGCGCC
The DNA here is from genome assembly GCF_047511675.1 of Marmota flaviventris. Classification (NCBI taxonomy): domain Eukaryota; kingdom Metazoa; phylum Chordata; class Mammalia; order Rodentia; family Sciuridae; genus Marmota; species Marmota flaviventris. Next base: position 8,261,877 of record NC_092500.1, on the reverse strand, counting down.
CCCTCCTGGTTGAGGTCTGTAATCCCTTCTTTATTTTTTAGACAAGCAAAGAGGCAACCCTATATTCAACAGCCAGGTGAAACAACTGAAAATTCTTCACTGCTGTGGAACATTAATATTTTGTTTTAAAAATAAGTATAGGGGCTGGAGTTGTAGCTCAGTTGTAGAGCACTTGCCTAGCACATGTGAGGCACCGGGTTCGAGCTTCAGCACCACACACAAAAAGTAATAAATAAAATAAAGGTATTGTGTCCATCTACAACTGAAAAAAAAAAAAAAGTATAAAGTTGGGAGGTGGCCCACACCTGTAATCCCAGTGGCTTGGGAGGCTGAGGCAGGAGTATCGCAAGTTCAAAACCAGGCTCAGTAAAAAGCAAGGCACTAAGCAACTCAGTAAGACCCTTCTCTAAATAAAATACAACATAGGGCTGGGGATGTGACTCAGTGGTCAAGTACTCCTGAGTTCAATCCCCAGTACCCCCCCAAAAAAAACATAAATAAATAAAAATTAAAGGGGCAGAGGGTGTAACTCAGTGATAGAGCACCCCTGGGTGTCCAAACCCCAGTGCCAGGGCATGGGGTGAGGGTAAACTTCCCAGCTGTCAAATTGTCATAGAGTAGAGTGGGGGAGAATTAGACAAACAATGTCTAAGTTTGAGACAGGGTCTCCATTAGTTGCTGAGGCTGACCTCGAACTTGTGAAACTCCTGCCTCAGCCTCCTGAGTTACTGGGGTTATAGGTATGTACCACCACACCCAGCCTAGCTTTGCTCTTTATATAAATGGAATGATCTACAAAATCGTAAGTATTTTGAGTTTGCTGCAACTGTTTCACTCAAAGCTATGTTCGTGGGCTAGGGATGTGGCTCAAGCGGTAGTGCGCTCGCCTGGCATGTGTGCGGCCTGGGTTCGATCCTCAGCACCACATACAAACAAAGATGTTGTGTCCACTGAAAACTAAAAAAAAATAAATATTAAAAAAATTCTCTCTCTCTCTCTCTCTCTCTCTCTCTCTCTCTCTCTCTCTTTAAAAAAAGAAAGAGAGAGAATGATGAGTTATTATTTAAAAAAAAAAAAAGCTATGTTCGTGAGATTCAGCCCCCATCCCCCACTTTTTTTTTCCTCCCTATGGGAGCTCCATTGTGTTGCCCAGGCAGGTTTGAACCTCTGGGTGCAGACAATCCTCCTGGCTCAGCCTCCTGAGTCTGGGACTACAGGTATGTGCCTCCCCAGCTGGCCAGCAGTATTTTTGCATGTGATTGTAGTTTGCTAGTGTATGAATGTATTACAGTAACTGTGTCCATCCTACTGAAGGGTATTTGGGTTGTCTTCAGTGTGGGGCTACTGCACACAGTGCTGGTGTGAACACTGCATGCTCCTTGGGTCACATTTATGTGTGCATTTCCTTTAGGAGTGGAATTTCTGGGTCATAGGCAAAGCGTATTTTCAGCTTTAGTATTCTACCAAACAGCTCTCTGAAGTTTTTGGTCCTCTTTATTTTATCCAGTCAATTGGTAGCAGAGAGGTTTTATATTGTAACTTAATTTGCATTTCCCTGGTGAGTGATGATGAGAACCTTTCCATATGTTTATTTGGTGTTTTTATGTTTTATGCTGGGGATCCAAGCCCGGGCCTGATGAATACTAAGCACATGTTCTTTGAACTGGACCCTCAGCCCCTTGTCAGTCTTTTTTTGTCAGAGTCTCTCTAGAGACTCTATCTATGCAGCGAGATCTCATTGTGATTTGAACTTGCATTTCCCTGATGAGTGATCTTGGGGATCTTTTTGCCTGCTTATTTGCCATAGATAGAGAGATAGATAGTACCAAGGATTGAACCCAGGGGTGCATAACCACTGAGCTACATCCCACCCCCTTTTTTATATTTTATTTAGAGACAGGGTCTCACTGAGTTGCTTAAGGCCCTGCTAAGTTGCTGAGGCTGGCTTTGAACTCGCAATCCTCCTCTCTCAACTGAGATTACAGGCATGTACCACCACACCTGGCCCATCCATATATCTTTTTTGTTGTTGTTAGTGTCTTTTTAATGCCCATTTTTTAAAAATTGGAATGTCTTCTTATTAGACTGAAATTGTATATTGTAGACACAAGTCCTTTTCTACTGGATATTTGACTTGCAAACATTCTCTCTCTCAGTCTATGCTTCGTTTTCTTTCTCTCTTCCTTCAGGGGATGGAACCCAGGGCCTCATGGGTGCTGTGCAAGCAGGTCTACCACCTCCCAGCCCTATGCTCCTACTTCTGAGGTCATCTCTAAGTAATCTTTGCTTCACTGTGGTCACAAAGGTTGTTCTCCTACATTTTCTCTTAGAAGTTTTATAGTTCTAGGTTTTGTTTGTTTGTTTTTCATGTTGTTTATTTTTGTAGTTTTAATTCTTTTTGTTGTTGTTGTTCTGGGCATTGAACCCAGGGGCTCTCCACTTCTGAGATATATTTCCAGTCGTTTTTATTTTATTTTGAGACAGGGTCTCAAAAAGTTGCTTAGGACCTTGCTAAATTGCTGAGGCTGGCTTTTTTTGAGGGGGGAAAGTACCAGGGATTGAACTCAGGGCCACTTGGCCACTGAGCCACATCCCCAGCCCTATTTTGTTTTTTATTTAGAGACAGGGTCTCACTGAGTTGCTTAGTCCCTGCTATTGCTGAGACTGGCTTTGAACTCATAATACTCCTGCCTCAGTCTCCCCAGTTGCTGGGTTTACAGGCGTGCACCACCACGCCTGTCTACAAGAATTACTTTACATGGGGGAAAAAATAAAGCCAATATTTAAAATTAGACATTTTTTTGTGCTTTTTTTACACACATAAATTTTATGAGTGTCCTATTAATGCTCAGTATAATGAAATGGAAGATGCAATCAGATTACAAAAGATAAAGATTGGAGAAAATACAGATGACATAGAAGATCAAGGTCAGGCAGCTTGCAAAATACAGGAGAACTGGGACACAGGGCTGTCACGGGTGGTGGTGATGGTGCACCCAGGGGGCTCCCTGCTCCTCCTCCTGACTCTGCAGCTCCTTGTCCTCAGGCTGCTGGTTCCCACTGGCCTCCTCCTTGGGCTCCCCCAGGACCATCCCTCTTCCTGGACCCCCTGACCTTATTTCCCCTTCCTTCTTCTTCCAAGGACCCAGAATGATGGCAGAGTGGCTCAGACTGCACCTCGGGAGTCTTGACAAAGGACACCATCTGTGGGCAGCAGGGAGACAGTGAAGGAAGGGATTTAAGTGGGTACTTTGAGCAAATGTGCATTTTTTTTCTTTTTCTTTTTCTTTTTTTTTTAAGAGAGAGAGAATCTTTAGTATTTATTTATTTATTTTTAGTTTTCGGTGGACACAACATCTTTGTTTGTATGTGGTGCTGAGGATCGAACCTGGGCCACACGCATGCCAGGCGAGCGCGCTACCGCTTGAGCCACATCCCCAGCCCTTTTTTCTTTTCTTTAAATCCTTTTTTATTATAAAATAAAGTACAGAGAAAAATCACATCCGACAAATGTCAAGCATGATGAATTATTATAGAACAAATACCCTTGAAATCACCTTCAGAGCTTCAGAGGCAGGAGATGGTACTTTGCTGCCTCCCACAGCCTTCCAGGAGCTCAGTTCTGGAGACAATTTTTATGGTTTTATTGCTCAGATGTCTCGCTGTAGTTTTATCTATTTTTTAAAATGTCTCTTTTCTCTTTTTTGGGTGTGTGTGTGTGTGTGTGTGTGTGCAGGGGATGGCACCCACCTTGTACATCCTAAGCACATGCTTTACCACTGAGCTATGTCCTCAACCTCTAAAGTGTGTCTTTTTTGGGGGGGTGATGTACCGGGGATTGAACTGAGGAGCACTCAACCACTGAGCCACATCCAGACAGGGTCTCACTGTGTTGCTTAGTATCTTGCCACTGCTGAGGCTGACTTTGAACTCGTGATCCTCCCATCTCAGCCTCCCAAGCCACTGGGGTTATAGGTGGGCACTACCACGCCCAGCTCTAAAGGGTGTCTTTTAAATCTCTGCACCAGGGCTGGAGTTAAAGGTCAATGCTACAGCACTAGCCTAGCACATGTGAGGCACTGGTTTCAATCCTCAGCACCACATAAAAATAAATACATAAAATAAATTAAATAAATAAATCTCTGCATCTCTAGTCTCTCCCTCCACAGGGGAGGGGAGGTGGCCTTCCTGGTTGACTCCTAGACTGCCATCTTTCTCCTGAAATGTTTGTTTTAACCACTAAAGGAATGTCCCATCATAGTAATGTCCCTGGTGTGCTGGCAGTTACCCGCCCAGGAATGGGGAGGTTACCCAAGTCTGCTCGTTGAAGCCCAACAGACCTCCACAGCAGAGCTTTTGGAAAAGATTTTCTTGCTCCTAAGAAACAGCAGAAGATGTAATTTGGATGTGAAATCCAGATCTGCTGCAGCCATCTTTTGACTACCAGGAGAAAACAGACTTACCATCAAGCTCCCAGGGAGAAAGGCAGAGGAGAAGGATGGGAACCCCCTGGCACCTCCACTGCAGCGCCCAGCAGCAGGTTGAACTATGCGTGGAGGCTGCTCCACTGCTGGGTGTTCCTTTGGGGGGTAAAACACAGTTCCTTTCTGAGGAAGGTTGCTGTTATATGCTGCCAGAAGCAATCTGACTGAAGCAGACTGGACACAAGTGTCCCTGTTACTAGCAGCAGCACATGTAAGCTAAGGCATTCGGTCAGTCCTGTACACAGGGGGACGAACCCTCTCCCTGTTCCTCGAAATGTCTTGGTTCATGTAATGTAAGTGGGTTCAAGCCCTCCCCCAGACCTCAAGCAGGACGTACCCTCAACTTCTTACCAACTGCTCCAGGCCCTTGGGGAAGAGATGTTACGGATCCAGGCCAATCACAGTGCACCCTGGGACCTTTGTGAGAATTGCTCAAAAAAGATGTTTTCTTCTCTCCTCTAACTTCATGAGCAAGAAGCGGGGCTGCCAGTGCTGCCTTGCTGAGCCTTTTCAGGTGGCCTGAGAACATCTGCAAAGAGGCCTAATGATGATAATTGGTATCATAAAGATAGAGGAGGGGGGGGCAAGGTCCTCTGGATGCCACTGTGCCTGCAGCCCCCAGTGGTATAGTGCAGGGTTGAGAGTCACAAGTGGGGGGAGATAAGGACTCCAGTCATCAGGTGGGGCTCCATTTGTGTTCCCGGTAGGTGGACAGGTTATGCTGGTTTCCTTCCCCACGGAGATCCTCTGCCTGACTGGAACAGTTTCGAAGTCGTCTTCTGTGCAGCCTTCCTACACTCTCATTTGGAAGTGATTGTTTCTTTTCTCTTGCCTGAATGGACAGGGATACTCAAGAGCCCCTTGCACCAGAGTCTGAGAGAACCAGAGTGTGGGGAAAATCAGCAGTAACAAAAAGCTTGATTGGAGTGGAGCTGAATGATCATAGTACACTCTGTTACCAGAGTCCTAGGCCCAAGGCCCCAGCTCCAGGGAGTCCCATCAGACCAGGCTCAGCCCCCTGTCCCAATATGGCAATCAAAGAGAAGGACCAGAAAGAAGCTTTAATCAGCATGGCCATGCTGGGAAGAACAGATCCAGGAGAGTGGCGACCACAGATCTATCTTCAAGGGGCTGAAAAAACATTAAGCATTTTGTAGAAAAGGGCAAGAAAGGCTAGGGCTGGGGGCTTGCAGGGCAGGGAGGGGGTGTACAGCAGGCAGAGAATGTCATCTCCGTCAGGCCACCGTCTGCTTGATCATTACCTTAGGACTGGTCAGTGAAACCCTGGGAAGGTCATTGCCACTTGAGAGGGCAGTTTGGTTCCCAGGGTGGGATGGTTACTCCTGCTTGAGGGGGTGGGAGCAGTTCCATCATGGAACAATCGCTCCTGCTTGAGGGGTGGTGATCTTATCAAGGGGTGACCTATCCTGCCAGGCTCTCTGGTCCTTTGTCATAAAGATGCTTATCAATCAGACATGTGGTTCCTAGGACCCAAGGTCACTGCAGAAGGAAATTGAAAAAAAAAAAATGTCAAAGAAGCAGATGGAGTCGGGGTGAGAACGTGGAGTTGGTCTCCCAGGTCCTCCCTCAGGACCAGCCCCTGCAGGTGGACAGAGGTGCCTTGTGATTGTCGAAATCGCAGTCAAACAAGAATCTCCCAAGAGGGCAGGGACCTTGCTGAAGAGATAGGCGTAGCTTGGGCACCTGGCTCTTCCCTGGGAGCCAGGTGACTATAGGGATTTCCACAGTGTCCTTGCGTTTCAATCTTGGCATCTGTAAATTAGGTGAGGACTGGTCACAGCTCAGTGCCTACACCTGGGGCTGGGGCTTAGAGTGTCTACATAACGTGAAAAGGAGGTTCTCTTCAGGGTCTCTATATTGTCCTCTACTGGGAACTTGGGGGAGGGTCAGTATTGGGACTCCTGGTCCAGGTCCCTGAAAACATGTTGCTTCCTTCCCAAGGCTCCTTGTTCTCTTGCCCATGGGGGGTGGGGGGTGTCTCTGTTCCCCACACTGTTGTTAGGCAATTCCTGGAAGGGATGGATGCAGAGAATTGTAACAAAAATCGCAAAGCTGTAACCTCGACTGATGAAAACGAGGTGGAGAAAATGGTATTCCCTGGAATTCCTTTGAGGGACTCATTTCTTATTTGTTTAAAAAAAAAAAATTCCTTGAGCCAGATGCAGTGGCACAGGCTTATAATCTTGGCAACTGGGGAGGCTGAAGAAGGAGGATCACAAGTTCAAGATCAGCCCTGGCAATTTAGCAAGACCCTGTCTCAAAATAAGAAATAAAGAAGGGTTGAGGGTGTAGCTCAGTGGTCAAATGTCCCTGGGTTCAATCCCCAGAACCACTAAAAATAATAATAACAAAAATTTAAAAAAAATTAAAATTTTTAACTTTTTTGTTTACTCTGGAAAACAGTAGTGGGGGACAACAGAAAGAGTGAGGGTTCTGGGACGTGACCCCTCCTCGGGTCTCCATTGACAAGACCTTGCTTGTGAGAAGCTGGGTCGGTGGTTGCTTTGTGAAACTGGTACAGGGACTGGCTTTTTTTCCCCCCGAGTGCTGACCTCAACCTTCCAGGCAGAGGGACACCAGCAGACCCTGGGGTTAGGTGGCTTTGTTGCAGAGTCCTAGGGGAAAACCCTCAGCAATGGGGCCCCCAGTGGGCCAGCTCCAGTTCCTAAGCTGATTCCCTCTTCTGAGAGTCTGTCTCCTCTCGAATATCCTTCTTTCCCACCTGTCCTGAAGCAAATCCCTATCTACCCTTCAGTAAACCCACCCAGGTGAGATCCACGGCCCCTCCCTCCAGCAGCAGGCTTCTCCAAGTTTGAGTTGGTACATAGTATGTGCACAGTAAATATTTGTTGACTGTCTGAATCAATAATAATGAGCATGTATGTAGTTGGCACCCTGCAGAATAGTCCAGGGTGAAAAAGAGGCTTAGAGGATCTGTTCAGAGCAGGCAGGGGCCCTCAAGTCAGGGCTCCCCTTAGCTTACAGACACCTGGGAGAGTTTCAGGTACACTTTACCTAGGGAACTTCTGGGGCAATCGGATGAGTGAATGGAGTCTTTCACTCACCACCACCTCCCAAAATAGGAAAAAAAAACCTCAGGAATAGTCTCTCTCTCTCTCTCTCTCTCTCTCTCTCTCTCTCTCTCATACGCACACACCCTCCTAAAATCAAACCTTAATTATTTTTCTTGGGTACTGGGGATGGAACCCAAGGGCTCTTAATCATGAGACACATCTCAGCTCTTTTCATATTTTATTTAGAGGCAGGGTCTCACTAAGTTGCTAAGAGCCTCACTAAGTTGCTGAGGCTGGCTTTGAACTCACAATCCTCCTGCCTCAGCCTCCTGAGCCTCTGGGATTGCAGATATGCATCACCATGCCTAGCTTAATTCTTTCTTTTTTTAAAAGGTGGCTTTTAAAAGAATTAAAATATTTTTAGTTGTCAATGGACCTTTATTTTATTTATTTATATGTGGTGCTGAGAATAGAACCCAGTGCCTCATACATGTTAGGAAAGTGCTCTACCACTAACACAACCCCAGCCCCAAAGCTTAATTCTTTTTTTTTTTAAAGAGAGAGAGAAAGAATTTTAATATTTATTTTTTAGTTTTTGGCGGACACAACATCTTTCTTTGTATGTGGTGCTGAGGATCGAACCCGGGCCGCATGCATGCCAGGCAAGCGTGCTACCACTTGAGCCACATCCCAGCCCCCCAAACCTTAATTCTTTAGGAGAGTTTTATCTAAACCCATTCAACCCATACAGACAAAGCAAAATATTCTCTTGTAACTCTGAAAATTTGCCAAGTGCCTCTCTCTCCTGAAGAGTTAGCACATGCTCCTTGTTCCACTTCTCTTCACCCAAAATACAGCCTCTTATGTTAGCAGAGGATAAAAGGACCCAAAGTTGGGCCACATACCCATAATGTTTTTGAAATTAGCTGTTGCAAGAGTGCTTCCAGAACCTTCTTAGCCAGTTAATTCCTTTTACAGGGAATTAACTGGCTAAGATAAAGCACAGGGCAGACTCCCAGCCCACGGCAAGAGCCCCAGTCTTACTGAGTCCTTTGCATGGATCTTCCCAGCTCCTAACACAGTATCCAGCACAAAGTTAACACCTTTCTTTTTTATCTATGTTTTTGTTTGTTTGGTTTTTTTGTGGTGCTGGGGATAGAACCCGGCCCTCATGTGTGCTAGGCAGGTGCTCTACCACTGAGCCACACCCCTGGTGCACACTGAATAGATGTGTGAATGCAGTCTCCCGATCACACCTCTCTGGAACAGAGAAGGCACAAGGAAGAGAAATAAGAGCATCCAGGGGCCAAAGCTGCTGTGACCCTGCTATTCGTCATCCTCGTGACAGCAAATGATGGCACTGCTTGGGCTACATGCTGGCCACTGTGACTCCTCTATCCCATCGACATGTCAACTCATTAGTCCTCACTTGAGCTGGTGGGAACCGAGGCACAGGATAGTTCATTTACCTGAGGTCACACATGTGATAAGCAGTAGTGCCATATTTGGAGCCCAGACCTTCTGCAACCCTGTCAGTCCTCCCAGCTACCGACCTGGCTTAACTCTGGCTGATTAGCGCTCTGTAGCTTGAGGACCAGCTTCTGCCAGCCAGTCACCCTGCTGTATAGGTTTTATTCTCTTCCTTTCTTTGTTCATTCAGCGACCTTTTTTTCCTTCTCATGTAAGACCAGGTAATGTGCTAATGTCATAAGAAGATTTGAAGGAGGAGCAATCTCACACAATAGCACAAAACCTCGGTCATCATGCTTACGAACCCTAAGAGGGTTTCAACAAGTTTTTATTGAACACATATTATATGCCAAACACTGCTCTAGGTACTTGGGCTTCCTCAATGAACAAAGATGAAAAACCCTAAGAGCTTACATTTTATTTGGGGCAAGATGAAGATTGGGGAGAGATAATAAATAATTAATATAATATTTCTGGTCATGGTGGACTAGGAAAATTACACCGACATGCTCTCTAACTAAATACAGCTTTAAAAAAAACTGAACAAAAATATACAAAAGATTTGTTTAAATGCAAAGTGATGGAGGAAGGGAGAGATTACTGGGCCAGAAGAGATGGTTCCTAATTTGACAAATATTTTTTTCTAAAACTTTTTAGTTATTGATAGACCTTTATTTTATTTATTTATATGTGGTGCTGAGATTTGAACCCATTGAGACACATGCCAGGCAAATGCACTACCACTGAGCCGCAACCCCAGTAATTTAACAAATATTGATGCATGTAATCTCCATAATCATCATTTGAATTGTTCTATGAAAAGAATATTGCCTGGTGCGTGGCCAGTGCTGTGGGTAGTTTGTTAAACTAGGGCTCTGTATATATTATCTCATGTAAGCCTCACAACATCTCTATGAAGTAGGTCCTATTAATTACTGTTATATGAGGAAACCGAGAGTTTAAGTGACTTGCTCATGGTCACACAGATAGTACATGTCAGATCCAGGCTTTGAACTCAAGCATTCTGAGTCTAGAGTCTGTGTGCTCAGCTACCATTCCTGCTACCTCCTTAGAAATATCATCTGCTGTTTTTCTATCAGCTCTTACAGAAAGATCACTCAGGCAGGAATGTTATTATTGTTTTGTGCACAGAGAAATTACTACATAATCTCTATCAAAATCTCATTTTATGCAAAGATGTTTAAAAATACTTAGAGGATGAAAAACTGTAACCCAAGGCACAACCTCCAGGTGCTACTCAACTATAGTATGAAGATTGATGGGGATAGAGATCTCTCTTTAGGCCCAAGCTAGTGCACTGAGACAATCTAAGAGCAAATATCAGGCCAGGCCATTGTAACTACTGGATTCTACCTCTGCTGAGCCAGACCAGGCCAGAGTGCTTGGACAGCAGGACAGGGATGGACAGATGTCCCCAGCACTCCACTCCCTTGACCAGGGACAGATGTGGATAGGAAGTAATGGTCAGGTCCATGGTGTTCAGGTTCATTTCATTTTGTGACCTTGAGCAAGTCTGTTGTGTCATTGTTGTTGAGCCACATCCCCAGCCCCTTTTTTATATTTTATTTTGAGACAGGGTCTTGCTAAATTGCTGAGGCTGGCTTTGAGCTCGTGATCCTCCTGCCTCCACCTCCAGATCGTTGGTATCACAGGTGTGCGCCACCACACCTGGCTTGAGCCAGTCACTTTAACAGCACTTTTGCAAAATGGAGGTGGTAGTGTATCTCCATGGTTATAAGATGGACCACTGAGAAAGAAAACAATGATCACACTATGTCACACCCTGTGACAGCATCTTAACAACAGCCCACTGCAACTCCGGTTGCTTTGAAATTCCTCTCAGCCTCCCATGAGAGTCCACAGTTTCTCCTGTCTTCTGTTACGTTGCTTAGTGTGTGATAATCCATTTTTTTTACCTGTGTTTCAGGAACAAAACATAATGCAACTTCTACTTGTGGGGCTCTTTGCATCTTAGGTTTTTCAAAGCACTTGCTTGTTGGTTTGTGAAGGAAGAGCAACCCATTCCTCCAAAGACAAAGGTTGCTTCTACTAATCTCAGCCTCACTCTCTGGTTGGCTGCCTTTCTTTCTACATAATCACTTTTGATCCAAATGCTGAATCACAGTATAATCTTTCAAAGACATTTTCAATAGCACTAAATTCAGTACATGCAGTACCCCCGCGGGCCTAAGTTGACGTGAAGACAATACGAACAGCTCTGCTCAATTTCTCAAATTTGCAAAGAACAATGGCTGATTCGTGGGGACGATGCCATTGATTGTAAGTTATGCTCCCAACCTTGGGAAATGAAAACAAAAAAAAAAAATGTATGTCTTGGGATTAGTTAAATGTGGTGCTAAATACTTAGATTTTTTTTTTCAACCGACAGAAAACTCACTTCAGCAAAAGAAACACATTGAGGCATGAAGCTGCAAAGTCACATTATTCCAGCTTCAGGCATGGCTGATTCAGGACTCTAGGTACAGTCAGGACTCATCTCCCCTCCATTTTTCTCTTTTACAGGGTTGGCTACAGTCTGAGGTGTTACATGGCAACAAGACATGGCAGCTCTAGTCCCTTCCTTTCCCTTCCTCTTCTGTTTCAAGTCTAGCAAAAAGGAAGGAGTATTTTTTGTTCTACATTTTTTTTTTTTGCCTGAATATCAATGCTTCTCATGGGCTCTGACAGGTCACATGGCCAGCCCTGGACGACTTGCTCTGGTTTGAAAGTATCCCCCAAAGCTCATATGATGAAAACCTAATCATCAAATTCATATATTAATGGTGTTTGGAAGTGAGGCCTTTGGTGCAGAACTCAGATTAGATGAGGTCATGAGAAGTCCCGTGATGGAGTTGGTGGCTATAGAAGAGGAAGAGCCATGAACTCACAGCTTTCTCCACCATGTTGTGATGCCCACAGGGGCCCTCACCAGAAACCGGCACCTTGCTCTTGGACTTCCCAGCCTCCAGAACCGTGAGGCCCCCAAAATCCTATTCTTTATAAATTACCCAGTTTCAGGTATTTTGTTATAGCAATATAAAACAGACTAAGTCCCCAGTCAAGGTGGTAACAATTTCCACACCCCTCTCCCCTTCCTCCCCCTTCCCCCAGAAGTCTTGCTGGAGCTCATGTGGGGGTCTCCCAGAGGGAGACCAGGGAAGGATGCAGAGATGTGCCTGATAGTAGGCCGAGTGCAGCTGGGTAGGATTAGCCCGGGGAGCATAACCCCAGCCCGACCCTGCTGGGGAGTGTAGCCCTGCTGCTGGAGAGGACCCCTGGCTGCAACCCAGCAATCTGAGTCAGCCGGCCGGCCTCCCTCCCTCGGGGCAGCTGAGCCGGCACTGACTCAGCACCTGCGTGAGCTGGAGGCCGCCTGGAAAGTTAATAAGCTTCTGAGGCAAAGACATCCCTCCTGTGACGTGGGTTGGTGCCGTGAGTGGGTGGCAATGAATGAAACAGAGTGGGCACGTTCTTAGAGCGCTTATGAAGCTAAGAGGTGCAGAGAGAGGGAGGGAAAGTCAAGGGCAGCCACTGGAAAAGGCCGCTGTGGGGCATATTGCAAATGGCCTCCGGAGGCTCAGACTGTGCACCAGGCTCCTTTTCCACTACCCAGACCCCCCACCAACCCCCCACCCTCTGCCAGGGCTGTCTGCCCAGCCCTGCCTTCCAGCCTTCCAGACTCTGCCAGTCTGCCCCTTCTCAGCCTAAATTTCTAGAAGCAGGGGGGTGGAATGGGGGTGTAACTATTGCTCTCCCACCCCAAAGTCTTTGCTGCTTATGGAGTAGGGGATTCCAGGAAGGAGGCATAGTTAGGAGGGGATCCCTGGGAGAAGGGAGGAAATGGAGGAGATGGAGACAGGAAGGTGTGAGGACTGTAGAACCACCCTGAAGCTCAGTGATCTCCATGCAGAGCTCCTGCTCTGCCCCCAGCTAGGACGGTACTGTCCCTGCTCTCCAGGAGCTCAGAGACTAGCCTGGGAGACAGGAAGAGAAATAGTTAATCACAATGGAATGTGCTAGTGCCTTAGCCCCAGGATGTGGTCTGGGGGCTGAGGTTTGTGGGAGAAAAATTCCCAGAAGGAAGTGAAGCAGGAGCAATTGCTGAGCCAGGAGGTCTCAGGTCACATTGGCCCCTGGCCTGGTCCGGAGGAGTGAGCAGATGGCTCTGGATCACAGCTGCAATGCAGAGTGGTCTCCTGGAGGCAAAGGGACTGGCTTTTACACTTCTTTCCAGGTTTTGGATGAGGGCTGCTGGGTGGTGGTAGCCTCCCTGACAAGGAGGCTTCTGTCAGCCAAGGACCATTCTCTACATCAGGGACAGCCAGGGGGCAGCTGTGAGTCCTCAAGCCAACCACAGCCCCTAGAGGATGGGTATTAGACCAGCTGTTTGGTGGGGAACCAGGAGGGGGAGCAGGGGACAGCGGAGAGCTTCCTTGGGACAAGGTCACTCTGCTGCATCCTAAAGATCATCCCAAGGGGTGGACCTATACAAAACTGTAGAAGCACAAAGCCCTTTCTGGAAACACTGAGATATTTAAACATGACATTGAGTGCAGGAAGGAAATGAAGGGTCAGGGGAAGAGGCCTGACAAATGGCCAGAGGCCAGATCATGACGAATCCAGACAACTTGGTATTAAAGTTTGTCTAAGAGGAACTGGATTCTCACCGCCACCCCGCCCCCACCCCTGCCCCCACATTTTTTTTTTTTTTAATTGGTGAAGGAACTGGATTCTTATTCCTCCTCATTGCAGCCTTGTCTACAATCATTTATCCAATGTAAGGTGCAAACCAGCCTGGCTCTGCTCAGCCTGGATCCAGATGCCGCAGAAGTGAAAAGGGGAAGGAGCCTCAAGCAAGCAAATGGCAGAAGAGGGACATAGAGGGGCTGTGTCCCAGGGCTGCCAGCACAGGGGCTGTGACCGGCTGAAAGTCCTTTTCCTCGGCGTCCACATTTGGGAAGAAGGAAGAAAGTCTCATTTCAGGAGCCTCAGGAGAGGGATAAGCACAGAATTTGGAGTCAGAAAAGCAGGCCTATTGCACAGGCCAGCTGGAGGCACTGGGAAAGTCCACATCTGTCACTAGCAATCATATCTGCCCCAGGGTGTCAGCTGAGATGACATGTGTGTAAAAAGGCTGAGCAAATGTCAGCTGCTGTAACCTTGCCACAAGAAATCAGATCCGCACCAGGGAGACTCCCAAGTCAGGCTTATTTTACTCCAGTTGTCATTTGGCACCAAGCAGGTTGGGGACCTGCTGAATGGCACAGCAAGTCAGCAGTAAAACCAAGGTCTGAAACCATCCAAACTACTGACGCCGGTGTTGTCCACTGAACCAGCCAAAACCCAAGCTCGTGCTGCAGCTCCCAGGTGGAAGAAGTTCCCAGGAAGTTCCTTTTAGCAAAGGGTGTTGCCCAGTGGGCAGCCCCTAAGAACCTCCAAATCAATGGCAAGACATAGCTGGATGAGGTTCCCAGGAGGCAGGGGGGAAAGGGAGACAGGGAATAGGAGAAAAATGTCTAAGGTTGGCCACTGGTTCTGAGGACTGGAGAGGAGACTCTGAATTTCTAAGTGCTTCTTCTGTCCACTGCCTTTGTCCTGAAATCTTTAAAAAACACATTTGTTGAGTTGTGATTCACATACCACGCAATGCATCCTTTGAAGTGTACAGCTCAGTGGTTTCAGTATATTCACAGGGTGATACAACCATCCTCACAATCAATTTCAGAATATTTTCATCACCCCATAAAAGAGCTCCTGCTCATTAAATCCCTCTCTTTCCCACTCCTCCTTTCCCACAGACCTGGGCATACACTAATTTTCTCCTTCCTTCCTTCCTTCCTTTCCTTTTATGCTTTGCCACTGAGCCACATCCCCAGCCCTTTTTATTTAGAGACAGGGTCTCACAAAGTTGTTTAGTGCCTTGCTAAGTTGCTGAGGCTGGCTTTGAACTCACGATTCTTCTGCCTCAGCCTCCCAAGTTGCTGGGATTACAGGCACGTGCTATCTGGCTTACTTTCTGTCTATAGATTTGCCTGTTGTGGACATTTCATTAGATAGAATTGTACAGTTTGTGACCTTTGTGACTGGCTTTCTTTATAGCATAACAATTTCAAGATTCATCCATGTTGTAACATGAATCAATATTCATTCTTTTTTATGGATGGATAATATTATACGAATGCACTCATTTTTTAAAATCCATTCAGTAGATGAACATTTGGTTGTTTCCATCCTCTGACTGCATGAATATTTGTGTACAAGGTTTTGTGGGGACACAGATTTTTATTCCTCTTGGGTCAGCCCTCTGCATTCAAAGATTCAACCAACACAAATAAAAAATATTTTTTTAAAATTTGTGTCTGTCCTGAACATGTACAGATTTTTCTGCCTTGTCATTGTTGCATAAACAAGACAGCATGACAACTATTTACATTGTATTAGGTGTTGTTAGTAATCTAGAAATGATTTAAAGTATAAGGACATAAGCAAGTCCCTGGGATCAATCCCCAGCACCAAAGACAAAAGCATAAGGAAAGATGTTCCCAGTGCCTATGCAAATACTCTGCCATTTTCTTTAAGGACTTGAGTATCTGTGGGTTTTGGATTCCTCAGGGGTATTGAAGCTAGTCCCCTGAGGACACTGAAAGGCAGGTGGAACGCCAGGTTTCTATCATTGTCAAGAGACCGCACTGTGCATTTCTTTCCTTCCCCCTTTCCCTGTCCTTGTCCCTGCAGGAGCACCTTAGCAGGATTCTCTACCTGAGGCTAAGATTTTCATGGTACCGACTATAAAGATTCGTGATCATGTTCTGTTATTTTTTTTTCTGCCTCTAGATGTGACAGTAAGAAACAATCCAATCCCAAGAGACTTGGGACCCATTTACACCCCTCCCTGCTGCCTTTGGGAGGGAGCAACTGACTTTTCCCTGAGAGTAATACCGTGACTTCCTTTCAGCCTCTCTTCCCAGCAGAGTCAGAAGCTTGGCCAAGTGGGAGGCTCAGCTTCTAATTCAGTGGGGCCATCGAAATCCAGTTATGGTTGATATAAGATTTCCCCTCTGTGTAGAAGAACCCAGAGCCACAGATGTGGGTGAGGGAGAGGTGACGGTGAAGCACCCGTAGGCTGCAGGCAGGAGCTCACCGCTGCCTGTGAGTGCTTCTTGGGGCTAACCCTGTACATATCACCTTCTCATGACAAGGAAGAATCACAGGGAATGCAGTGGTGAGTTCATGATTGGTGGTTCAGGTAATGTCATCTGTCAACCTATGGGTAGGCAATAAGTGTCTATCAGCCTGAGAAGTGTTAAACAAAGAATTGCTTCTCAAAGGAGAATAATAAGCCATTAAGAGAGTGGGGCCAGGGGCTGGGGATATACCTCAATGGGTAGAGTGCTTGCCTTGCATGCACAAGGCCCTGGGTTCAATCCTCAGCACCACCAAGAAAAGTGGGACTGTGCTCCAAAAGCCAGGTTTCTACTGTAAAGATTGTCACAGCTTCATTTGGCCTCCATATCTGCTATAAAAATCCAGCACTTCACTGAATCTGCAAAGATTTTGTGTGTGATATAGGGGAGGGTGTTGGGGACTGAACTCAGGTCCTTGCACATACTAGGCATGCACTCTACCACTAAGTTACAAGCCCAGTGCTTTTTATCTCTTATTTTGAGACAGGGTCTCATTAAGTTGCCCAGGTTTGTCTTCTAACTTCTGATCCTACTGCCTTAGCCTTCCATGTGGGGTCTGCAAGGTCCTTAGGGTCAAATGGTAGAAATCATCCTGCAGCATGGACCAGTTTTCAGAGCCTTCTCTTGCTTGGGCCTCCATTCAAGGGGATAGCTTTAAGATTATCTAGTAAATGAGTTAGAACAGCATACCTGAAAAGAATATGTGATAACGCCAAAGTCCATAGAGACCCCCAAGGCCTCATGCTGCTTTTGTGGTGGTGGTGGGGGGTGTGAGGTATACTTTACTTTGGAGAGAAAAATCTTGGCATGTTCAGAACCATGGACCCCAAACCATTATTGAGACCTTGGTTTTTTTTTCTTTTTGGTACTGGGAATTGAATTCAGGGCACTCAAACATTGAGCCACATCCCCAGCCCTATTTTGTATTTTATTTAGAGGCAAGGACTCACGGAGTTGCTTAGTGCCTTGCTTTTGCTGAGGCTGGCTTTGAACTTGTGATCTCCCTGCCTCAGCCTCTCAAGCAGCTGGGATTACAGGCATGTGCCACTGTGCCTGGCTAGAGACCTTTTTATTTCTGTCACATCTGATACTTGCTTCTTGCTGCTCTCTAGGTCCTATTAGTATGATGTCATCTACACAGAGCAGAATAGCATTATATCTTGTGCAATGACGAAGTGTTCAAAATCAGAATTGGAGAGCTGTCAGAGGGCTAATGTAGTCCTGTGGCAAGATGGTGAAGCTATACGGGTGGCCCTGATGAATGAAAACAGAATTTCTGATCTTTTCTGCTTCTTGGAATACAGAAAAAAGACTTGCCAGCTCAATAACTGCTTATCAGGTGTCAGGGACTGAATTCATTTTCTCCAGCAATGAGACCACATCTGAAATAGCAGCTGCAATTGGAGTCACCGCATAATTAAGTTTATGAAAATCCACCATCGTTCTCCAAGGCCCATCTGCCATCTTCACTAGACAAACTGAATTTTAAAGTGGGAGTGTGATAAAATCACCACCCTGGAATCTTTGAAGGCTGTGGTGATATTATTAATCTCTTAGTTCCCCCAGAGAATGCAGTATTTCCTTTGGTTTATCAGTTTCATAAGGAGGGATTTCCACTTGACTTTCCCATCACCGAATCTCTTACTTTGCCAATGTGAGAGTCAACACAGTCATTCTGCCAGTGGTTGGGGATATCTGTTCCAGGTATATAATTAGGAACACAGAAAAAAAAAAGGAGCTTTGCCAGGCACAGGGGTGCATGCCTATAATCCTAGTGACTTGGGAGGCTGAGGCAGGAGGATTGCAATTCAAGGCCAGCCACAGCAACTTAGCAAGTCCCTGTCTCAAAGTAAAAAACAAAAAGAACTGGGGGGGCTGGAGTTGTGGCTCAGTGGCAGAGCGCTTGCTTCACATATGTGAGGCACTGGGTTTAATCCTCAGCACCACATAAAAATAAGTAAACAAAATAAAGATATTGTTAAAAAAAAAAAAAAAGAACTGGGGATGGGGTTGGGGATATAGCTCAGTTGGTAGATTGCTTGCCTCAAATGCACAAGGCCCTGGGTTCACTCCCTAGCACTATAAATAAATAAATAAAAACCAAAAGAACCGGGGATGTAGCTCAGTGGTAGAGCATCCCTGAGTTCAACTCATTACTTCAGCAAAAAAGTTTGGGGGCTGGGGGTGTAGCTCAGTGATAGAGTGCTTGCCTAGCATGTGCAAGGCTCAGTGTTCTACCCCCAACACTGCAAAAAAATAAAATAAAATAAAATACATTTGGAGATTTACAAGTCCTATTTTTTGTTGTTGTTGTTTTGTTTTGTTTTAGTGGTGCTGAGGATTAAACCCAGGGTCTTGCACATGCTGGGTGAGTACTCTACCCACTGAGCTACGCCCCCAGTCCTCCATAGGTCCTATTATAAAGTCATTCAGTCAAACTCCACTTGTTTCTTTTCTTTCTTTCTTTTTTTTTTTTTTTTTGGTACCAGGGATTGAACTCAGGGGCACTTAACCACTGAGCCACACCCCTGGCCCTATTTTGTATTTTATTTAGAGACAGGGTCTCACTGAGTTGCTGAATCTGGCTTTGAACTCGAGATCCTCCTATCTCACTTTCCCAAGCTTCAGGGATTACAGGCGTGCACCACCGCACCCCACTTTCACTTATTTCTTGATCCATTTTAACTCCTACTCTGACCAGTAGATCCCACCAGAGTTCTCGAATACCAGGAATTAATATTATCCAAGAGCCAATGCCCAGTTATCACCATGAGGCCTGTATTATACAATCTTTTGTTGTGTATTTTTGTTGTGTATTGACAGAGGGCCCTAAATCTCTTGGGGAAGGCTGGAGCAGAAGCAGAGCGCATACTGGTCATATTATTGCAATTCTCTTTCTTGGAGGTATCCCCCCTCCACTTCTTCCAGGGTTCTGGAATAGTGACTGACTCAGGCTTAGGAACTGGAGGAGAGACTTCTAGTAATCATGGTGGCTAAGGTCAGACCTCCGTTTGCCAAAGGTGAACATTTTTCATGTAAATCAAGTAGAAACTTAGTGGGTTGGTGGGCTGCTCGTGTATTTTGGTCCTAGGGAGTCTGCATGATCACTTAGCCACATCAATCTCTGTAGGTTAGACCATTCCTGGTAGCTCCACTGGCCCTGCCTGTTATAATAACCACACTCACTTTTCCCCAAAAATTAAATGCTAGACTTGGTTCAGCTCTTGTACTGCTCCAGAATCTACACATCCCACTGAAATCCCTTTTCAACTGCTGCTGTTCCCACTCGCGGTTCTCACCAGGGCTGTTCAGAGGTTCTGGTACTTATCCTCCCAAGGAACACCTCAAGTTCTTTGGTTTTGGGGGAACTGACCTTGGGAAACCCCATTATTTCCACATCCACTACCTTCTACTAGGGGATTAGCTTTGTTTTTTGGGAGCTGCTAACATGTTTTCCACAGTAGGGAAGCCCAGTGAGAGTTACATTTTCACAGAACTCTTCCTACTATTTAGTATTGGAAGACGCCAGGCAGAAGTGAGGAAGGAACAAGTGGTTTTCTGGTCCAGTGACCCAAGTGGGCCTTGGAAACATTCAGACAACAGCCAGGTCCTGGGAAGTACAGACATGTGAACCTTAATACTCTGTAACACTCTCAACTCTTGGGGTGCTCTGGAGAGGACTTACAGCTATAAATAGGCTTGTTTTTTTTTCCTGTACTGGGGATTGAACTCAGGGGTGCTCTATTACTGAGCCACATGACCAGCCCTTTTTATTTTACTGAAACAGGGTCTTATTAAGTTGCTGAGGCTGGCTTTAAACTTGTGATCCTCCTGCCTCCTGAGTAGCTGGGATTACAGGTAAGCACCACCAAACTCAGCTGAAGTAACGTTTTGGTCTATGTGTAAAATGTGGCATGACTGAATCAAACCAATTAGCACATCCCTCACCTCAAAGACATCTTTTATTCCTCCTGCCCAACTGAAACATCATATTCTTTTGGTACCCCAACATCTGGTAACTACCATTCCATTGTCTGTTTCTATGAGTTGGTTTGTTCAGATTCCACATAAAAGTAAGAACATGAAATATTTGCTTCTCTGTGCCTTGTTTATTCCACTTAATGAAATGCCCTCTAAGTTCGTCCATGTTGATGCAAGTGACAGAATTTCCCTTGTTGATGGATACTTAAGCAGACTCCATACCTTGCCTACTCTGACCAGTAAACACCGAGAGCAGACAGCTCTGGGAGAGGTGGGTGCCATTTCCTTTGGATAGATATCCAGAAGCAGGATCCCTGGATCACATGGTAACTCTATTTCCCGTGTATTGAGGAATCTTGCCTCAGCTTTTGAGCCGGGATCACACTGATTTTGGGGTGGTTCCCAGCAACCTATGGGCAGGGTTGAGGTCTAGGGCACAGCCATTTTCACCTAACCTTGGACTGCTTTGCTCTGGAGCTTCCTATGGCGCTAACAGAGTCCTTGTCAGGCCTGCGTCAGAGCTGAGGGTCCTTCTCCGTGTGCTTCCCTTCCCCATTTCCCCAGGTCACCCCACATAGACAATGGTGCACTCCCTCAGCCTCTGCTCCTGGAAACCCCACCCTGTGCCACTCTACTTCTTCAACCGTCACAGGAGGACCACGAAAGCCCTAGTTGTTTTGAGGATTAATAACAAGTGGATGTCAACTTGGGTGCCCCCCGGGTCAGGGGTTAATTTTCCATTTGTTCCTTCAAATCACTTCCCCCCTCCTCCACCCTGGGCCCCAGGAGGCTGACCCTTAAGGGCAACATCAACAGGCAGAGATCAGAGGGAAGAGGAGATGAGGCAGGCTCATTCATTCCTCTGGTCTCTTCTCTGCCGGTTGCTGCTGGTTGGCCCCTCGATTTTTGCCATCGGCTGTTCTTCCTGGGTCCTGCTAACTGCCCCCTTTCCCTTAGACCCAGGGGTGGGAATGGCGTCCAGCCATTGTTGGCCCCAGGTGCTGTGGCAGCATCTCCCTTAGCTGTGCCCAAACCTAAGTAAACTGGCCTTTTATTAAACTCTTTTCTGCTTTGACATTTAGTCCGTCCTCTTGCCTCCTGGATTGATTGATCCAGTCAGTGAGAATTGTTTCACTGGCAGCAAGTGCCAGGAATCACGTTCAGACCCAACAAAGTCCAAAGGAGGCGAAGGAGACAGTTTCTTCCTGAGTCTTCTTTGAAAGGCAAAGAAATCCTTGCTAGATGCCTCCCACCCTACCCTCCTCCCTTACTGCCACTGGTAGGGATGGGTCACATGCTGTCTTAGCCTCAGGTTCCCAGAAAATAGAGCTGAGACCAAGGAAGTGTGATCTCAGGAATCAGGATTGAGAGAGAAGATCAAGCCAGACAGCGGAGCCTCAACGTAAGGATTTCCAGTTGGTGCCACTAACAAGTGACCTGTTGCTGTGTCCTATGGGATGGCTAAGAAGCCAGGTGAGATGTGTCTCACCCAGCATATGTCCTGGTGGGGGCGGGGGAAGCATCTCTCCATGGCTTTCAGCCCCCATTGGACAAAGGTTCACCCTAATGGCACCCACCTCTCCCAGAGCAGTCCTTGTCAGGCCTGCATCAGAGCTGAGGGCCCTTCTCCATGTGCTTCCCTTCCCCAATTCCCCAGGTCACCCCACATAGACAATGGTGCACTCCCTCAGTCTCTGCTCCTGGAAACCCCACCCTGTGCCACTCCACTTCTTCAACGGTCACAGGAGGACCATGAAAGCCCTAGTTGTTTTGAGGATTAATAACAAGCTCTCCCTCATTCTAGGATTCCTGTATTCTAAATGGAGGCAGTAACAGAGAAGACCCAGGACACCTGGAAAAAGGCACCCATGCAGGGCTGAGATGCAGCACCACGGGGTCATACCTGTGTCTGCACCTGCAGCCACACTAGATTGGAGAATGTGTGGAGCCCGTTGCTGCAGCAATGGTTGGAGCATGGGCTAGGAGAGGCTGAGGAGCACACACAGGTGGCCAGTAGGCATGCACATCCCTGAGAGAGTCGCTGGCAGAGGGAATGAGATCACTGTTGATTAATTTGTTTAAACGCATCATTTGTAATGGAGTGGATATCGAGGAGTTGCCTGAATGCCTCTTTCAAGAGAACATCCTTAACTCCCCTCTCTGAAGGACTCCTGCATCACCCCTTCATCTCCTGGGTGACACGGAAATCAGTGATCAGCCTGTGTGGCAGGCATCATGATTTGACTTGCTCAGTGCTTGCCCCTTTGTAAGCCCCTCCTAGCAAGGCCAAAAATGAAAACTCAGCCTTCCCATCTTCCCTCACTGCTTGGTCCTGGTTCAAGTTCATCCAACCAGCCTCTGCCTTTTGCTAGTATAGATGATAGGGGCACCCTAATTCCAGAACCATAGTTTTATAAGCTATGTCTGGATTTGAACTCTGAACAGAACTCCTCGTTTACTTATTAGCTAGCTTGGTAACATCTCTGTCTTTCCCCACTTTGATGAAAGCTCCTTGATTTTCTTTCACTGTGTTCCCAGTGCAGGACCTAGTTATAGCAAATGCTGAAAAATGATTTGTTAGCTGACTGGGTGGAGATCAGAAAGCTACAGTATATAGATAGGGAGAAGACAGTGGAAATAAACCTTATTTCCCCCAAAATCTGTAAACTTGGAGTATCTGGAGCTCGGTCCTCATGACACTCACTCCTTAGGGGATCCCATCTGGTCTTATCTGTTCCAATTGTATCTCCTGGCATGATCTCTCCCTTGAACTTCTGACTCTTATACACAACTACCACCACCACATCTATTCTCAAATGTTAACAGGGATCTCAAATAGAACATGAACAAAACAGAACTCTTAGCTTTCCCCCCTCCACACCTCCTATCCCCACAGACTTCCTTATTTAAGTAAATGGCAATTTCATTCCTCCAGTTACTTGGATCAGAAACCTGGGAGTTGTCCCCAATGTCTCTGCCTCTCTGACATTTTCCATACCATTCTCTGGGCTCTACACAAGGTGTATATAAAACCCATCACTGGGGCTGGGGATGTGGCTCAAGCGGTAGCGCGCTCTCCTGGCATGCGTGCGGCCCAGGTTCAATCCTCAGCACCACATACAAACAAAGATGTTATGTCCGTCGAAAACTAAAAAATAAATATTAAAATTCTCTCTCTCTCTCTAAAAAAAAAAAACAAAAACCCATCACTTCTCCCCAGTTCCACTTCTCTTATCTCCTAGGCATATTTTGTCAGGATTATTGCAATAATCTTCCATACCAGATGCTTCTGGAATGCACATCACATTTCCCTTGTCCCTCTGACTTCAGCTCTGGCTTCAATGGATGATCGTGTGTGAGCTCAGCTTATCTTGTGCCAATAGCATTTGCCTCGAGTGTGCACCTTGTGTCTGTTTTCTTCCTGCCCTTCTCTAATGCTCTAGGAGTCCTCTGGGCTCCAGCATGTTCACAGACCAGAAGAGCAGGCTTGGTGTCCTGTGGGAGGAGCTTCCACCAACAGGGAGAGGAATCGGTGAATAAAAACCCAAGCTTCTATTCTTGAGGTGAATAATTCTGAGAGACTTTCTTAAGCTCTTCAGGAAGGGCTAGAGGGTGGGAGGGGTGCATGCCTGTAATCCCAGTGACTGGGGAGGCTGAGGCAGGAGGATTGCAAGTGTGAAGCCAGGTTGGGAAATTTAGCAAGGCTCTAAGCAACTCAAGGATACCTTGGCTCAAAACAAAACAAAACAAAACTACCCTCTTCAGAAAGGCCTGAACAAATTGGTAATGAACCCATATACTTGCTCTCTTTCTTCTCTGACTCATTCCCCGTCTCAGGCTCTGTGTTTAGAGAAAATCAAGCTAAGAACATTGATACCCAGGTCACAGTAAAAACAGGACCCCCAGAATGAGATTCTGGAAAGCACCCATGACTAATCAGAAGTCAACAAGGATCCTGTTCCTTGTGGTAGATAGGGTGCTGGCCTGGCACGCAGTAGCATCACAATGACACAGACTCTCCCTGCTTTCAACAGGGAAGATGTGTGGGTGAAAAAGAAAGCATCCAGGTATGTGGTATCTCTGGACTTGGATGGTATATAGCTGGTGGCAGTGGTACATGCCTTTAGGGGAGGCTGAGGCAGGAGGAAGGCAAGTTCAAGATCAGCCTGGGCAACTTAGCGAAACCCTGTGTTATGATTTGGATCTGGAATATCCCCCAAAACTCGTGTGTTGAAAGCATGGATGGTCCCCAATGCACGGCAATTCAGAGGTGAGGCTTTTAAGCAATGATTGGACATGAGGGATCTGAACTCATCAGTGATATAACCAATCAGAGGGATGGATTAATAACTGATAGGTTGATATTGAATGGACTCCTGGGAGGTAGGACCTAGTTGAAGGAAGTAAGTCACTGGGGGTGTGCCCCTGAAGAGTTTATCTTCTCCCAGCCCCTTCCTCTCTCTCCCTCTGCCTCCCAGCTGCTGTGAGCTGGGCAGCTTCCTCTGCCACGCCCTTCTGCCATGATCTGCTACCTCATTTCAGGCCCAGAGCAATGGAGTTGGCTGACCATGGACTGAATTCTCTGAAACCATGTGCCAAAATGAATCCTTCCTCCTCCAAGTTGTGCTTGTCAGGTATTTTAGTCACGATGATGAAAAGCTGACTAATGTACCCATCTAAAAATAACAAAGGGACTAGGGATGTAGCTTAGTGGTAGAGAGCCCCTGGGTTCAATCCCCAGTACTGGAAAAAAAACAAAACAAAGTATTGTGGGAGCTATGGTAAATTGAATTGGCTGACTTTCATTCAATGCTTTGAAAGCCTAGAAAAAATGTCAGAGGCAGATAGCCAACAATCAATTTAATAAAAGCAATAAAAGCCAGAAGACCTCCAAAGCATATATTAAAGAGACCCTCATCTTCTACAGTGATAGGGCAGACTGTGCCGAAAATAAGACCCAAAATCTAATTGTAAGGGTAGCAGAATTGCAAAGAAAAATGGAATGTGTGCAGTCCTAACAGATCTCTAATGCTAATGTCAAGGCCCTGATGAAAAAGGAGTGGAACCCTGAGGTTTAGGAGGGGACATCTGGGACATCAAACTCCCCAAGACCCCTGAACCCCCTGAAATTCCAAGCTAGCAGAAGCAACCCTTGCCAGCCTACTCTTGTGTAGAAGAGCAGTGCAGAAATTAGGATAAGATTTAACCCTTGCAAGAGGATATCTGTTTTCTTCAGCTATGACCCCCAAGTCCTCACATTGCTTTGGACTCAATGACTAAAGTCAGATCTCAGTATAGTCTGAAAGAAAGGCAGTCCTTGCTTTTGGAGAAAATAATCACTCCCCAGGACCCAGCTAATATGGCCTGGAAGAAACAAAGGCAATAAATGTGAGGGTGCTAGACTATGGTGCAAATTGACAGGGAAGCACTCTCCTGGAACATGGGTATAACATTCTGGAAGGATACCTAGAGCTAGTCTTAACAGGCTTCATGACATGCTCTATGGAATGGTCTACAGTAATAGGATGGGGGTGCTGGGACTGCCTTGAGAGAGTTTTGGGTTTTTTTAAATGTAAAAAAATATATAAGGCTTATAATGATTTTTTTATATTGTGGTAATTGGACATCAAAGTGTTCACTTTAATCTTTCTTTTTCTTTCTTTTCTTTCTTTTTTTCGGTGGGGTTTTGTTTGTTGGTTTGTTTTCTGTGGTGAATGGAATCTGGGGCTTCACATATACCAGGCAAGCTCTCTACCACTGAGATACGCCCTGAGTCCCTTTTGTTTTATTTTGAGACAGAGTCTAGCTAAGTTGTCCAGGCTGGTCTCA
Source organism: Marmota flaviventris (assembly GCF_047511675.1). Lineage (NCBI taxonomy): Eukaryota > Metazoa > Chordata > Mammalia > Rodentia > Sciuridae > Marmota > Marmota flaviventris. Next base: position 8,235,873 of record NC_092500.1, on the reverse strand, counting down.
AACTTTCAATCCTCCTGTTTCAGTTCCCCAAGTCCCTGGGATTGTACTTAATGCCAACAAACCTGGCTCTTAAATGCTTTTATGTACCTGTTGTGCAACCATTGCCACTGTCTATTTCTAGAATTTTTCTGTTATTCCAAATCAAAACTCTGTACCTTTTTTTTTTTTTTTTTTTTTAGTACTGGGAATTCAACCCTGGAGTTCTCTACCACTGAGCTACATCCTTAACCCTTTTTAAATTTTATTTTGAGACAGGGTCTTGCTAATTCACCTAGGCTGGCCTTGAACTTGTGATCCTCCTGCCTCAGCTTCCTAAGTAGCTGGGATTACAGGTGGGCACCTTCGTACCTGGCTACTTGGCAAAGTTTTGAGAAAGAGGTCAGAAGACCAGGGAAGTTGGAGTGCTAGAATGGGATTTATTACTTAAGACCACAGAGCCCAACTGCTGACTGAGTTCTCCAAGGAAGCCCAGAGGGCACCCCTTTCACTAACATGGTAAGGGACACTCGGATCAGGGGGCATCAGGGAGGAGGGGCACTCCATTAGAAACATGCTAAGGGTTCCACTGAACCTGAAACTAAGCTATCATGGGGTTTTATTTAGGCTCCTCATGTGGTGGCTCAGAAGGCTAAGACCGGAGGGAGTGTACTGGTAAAGATGGTCGACTCTACTTGGTGTGAAGAACCAGGGTGTTGCTACACAATTGGGGGCAAGAAAGAACAGGTCTAGAATTCAGGAGTGCCTCTTGGTGCCTCTGTGCCCACTGATGAGGGTTACCAAGCAATTGTGGTAACTAAGGACTCAGCCCCTGAGTCTGGTCGTGATGTGGCAGCAGATCTTGAGGGAACATCCTTGAAGCATGCAGGAGGACAGCCTCCGCAGGGAATTCACTGGTGCCCACCCCCTTAGAGGCTGTTCCTCACTGACAATCTCTCTGGGGGGCTTATGCTCTTATTGCTCTGATATTTGTCTCGGGGATTCCCAGGTAAAACTTCAAAGACCTCAGAGCATTTAGAAAAATAAAACATCTATAAACTCAGTTCCAGCTGATCCTGCGCAGATGGGAATTTGTCTCTTCTGGTTCCAGAGGCCCTGGCCCTTGCCAGCATGGAGTGACCTGATCACCCCCGAGTCCCTGGCATTCAGCAGCCCACAGCTCCTCGGATGCCGGCAAACACACCAGTGAGAGGTTTGGAATCCACTGAGGCACAGGGAAGGAGCCCAGGCTGACCTCCAGCGTGCATGAAGGCAAACATGCCTTTGATTCCCAAGTTCTGTGAACAGCCTGCCCCGGCCCCTGGCATGTGGCCCCACTTCTTATACCTGGGGTCAGGGGTTGCCAGGTTTGTCCTGGCCTCCCAAAGGAGGCAGCCTGTTTGCTTTTACCATTTTGCCTTTGAGGAGACCTTGATCCTCACGTAAGGCAAGCCGCAGCAGCCCCTGTGTGCACAGAAGACCGCCCCAAGAGCCAGTGAGAAGGAAGTCCCCTCCCTGATGGGGCCGCCTGAGCCCAGTGCCTGCACTCTGCAGGCAATCAGAAGCGGGAGCTGCAGCCGGGACTGAAGAGGTTAATGTGCATCTGCCTCCGAATGTTAATGTGTCTAGGTGATGTCAGTGGGAGCCCGGAAGGAGGGAGAGGGGAGAGCAGTTGGGCTTGGAGGCAGCAGAGGCTGCCAGGCTACGGAGGAAGACCCCCTTCCAGACTGCGAGGTTCACAGCTCTGCTTTGGGACGAGGCGGGGGCAGGCACTGGAGGTTGCCGCAGCCTGCGTGGGTGGGCAGGAGCTCAACTCAGGGGAGCAGGCGACCCGCACCAGCTGAATGGACCTGCACGCCTTGTTGCTGCCCACTGGCCCCAATGCCAGCAATGCTTCCGATGGCCCTGACAACCTCACCTCTGCCGGTGAGTGGAGTTGGAGGGGAGTCCTTCCCCTGATGGGCTGGGGGTGGGAAATGGGAAGGTTTCACCCAGGAGCCAAACTGCTTGGGAAACTTTATCACAGTTCTTGGAGACAAGCTCTGCAGTTGGCTTTGCCTGGAGGGGAAGGAGAGAAGTGGACAGAGGTGGGCAGGGCAGAAGGGGCAGGAGCAGAGGAGAGGGCAGCCTCGCATTCGAAAGTGGCAAGGGATGGTGGCCAGCCGTGAGGGAGGCAGGGGAAGCCTTGCTGATGAGTTCCAATACGCTTTGCAGAAAAAATTCTGGGCTGGAAAAGCAAGCCTGAGAAGCTGCCGGGTAACGTGGGAGACAGCAGGAGCCTAGCTCACTCACCTCACTGGGGGCTCCTCTTACTCGCACTGGGGTAATGGGGTCTGAGATGCACTGACTGCCCTCTGGCAGAAGCTGTGGGAAGCGAAGACTTCACAGAGCTTGAGGGGATTAACTTTTCTGGTGAATTAAGCTTCCTGACATTTTCAGAGCTGCAGTGCCCTGGGATTCTAGCTTTGAAGGAGAAGGGAAGGAAGAAAAAGAAGAAGGGTTTGAATGGAGGAAATTTTCAGGCTGCAGGGTTGCAATACTCAGCTTCTATCTCTGCCTGACTCAGAAAGCTGAGGCTGGTGTGGGAACTGGCCAAGGAAATTCCTGGTAGGAGTCTGGAGCTCCCAGGGCCGCAAACCTGACCTGGGCTCAGTGAGCAAAAGGCTCTGTGAGACATCATCCACAGCAGTGCCTGGGAATTAGTGCCCGGACTCCAGCCAGGGAATCCCTGAGATGAAATGATAGGGGTTGCAAATAGACAATACATGCACACACAGACACACACAGAGACACACATACTCTCATGATTATTATTATTTTTTTTTTTGGACAAAATTTTCTGTTGAAACCCAGACATCTACAGACATCCATCAGTCAGTTGTGGGTCTTGACTCTGTGACTTCAGAGTAGACACAGGAGGCAAAGAATCAGGTCTTTCAACTCACAAGTGGCTTGGAAGAATCTGGTAGGATTCCCAGGGAACAGTGGAGGAGGGCAAGGGGACAGGATTAGCAACAGTGTGGAGAAGAAGGCTGGTGGGAGAGAGTTCCAGATGAATGTGGGCCCCGAGCTGAGACAGTGGGGAGGGTGAAAGGGAAGCCAGAGTCCACTGGGGGTGGAGCGGGAGCAGAGGCCATGTCACGTGGAACACTTACTCCTTCTGTCCCCAGTGTCACCTCCTCGCGTGGGGAGGGTCTCCTACATCAACATCATCATGCCTTCGGTGTTCGGCACCATCTGCCTCCTGGGCATCGTGGGGAACTCCACGGTCATCTTTGCAGTGGTGAAGAAGTCCAAGCTGCACTGGTGCAGCAACGTCCCTGATATCTTCATTATCAACCTCTCCGTGGTGGATCTCCTCTTTCTCCTGGGCATGCCCTTCATGATCCACCAGCTCATGGGCAATGGCGTCTGGCACTTTGGGGAGACCATGTGCACCCTCATCACAGCCATGGACGCCAACAGTCAGTTCACCAGCACCTATATCCTGACCGCTATGGCCATTGACCGCTACCTGGCCACGGTCCACCCCATCTCTTCCACCAAGTTCCGGAAGCCCTCAGTGGCTACCCTGGTGATCTGCCTCCTGTGGGCCCTCTCTTTCATCAGTATCACCCCGGTGTGGCTCTACGCCAGGCTCATCCCCTTCCCCGGGGGTGCTGTGGGCTGTGGCATCCGCCTGCCCAACCCAGACACTGACCTCTACTGGTTCACGCTCTACCAGTTTTTCTTGGCCTTTGCCCTGCCCTTTGTGGTCATCACCGCTGCCTATGTGAGGATCCTGCAGCGCATGACCTCCTCGGTGGCCCCTGCCTCTCAACGCAGTATCCGGCTGCGGACAAAGAGGGTGACCCGCACAGCCATCGCCATCTGCCTGGTTTTCTTTGTGTGCTGGGCACCCTACTATGTGCTGCAGCTGACCCAGTTGTCCATCAGCCGCCCAACTCTCACCTTTGTCTACCTGTACAACGCGGCCATCAGCTTGGGCTACGCCAACAGCTGCCTCAACCCTTTTGTGTACATTGTGCTCTGCGAGACATTTCGCAAGCGCCTGGTCCTGTCGGTGAAGCCTGCTGCCCAGGGGCAGCTTCGCACGGTCAGCAATGCTCAGACAGCTGACGAGGAGAGGACCGAAAGCAAAGGCACCTGACACTTCTCCTGCCATCCAGATACCTCCTAGTCAGGTCACCACAGCAAGCCATGGGGAGACGTAGAGAAAAACCCAGGGCCACCCTGGGGGGAGGCAGGGAGGCTGGGTGAGGGGTTGCTGCAGTTAAATATACTATGGGGCCCACCAATTGCTGAGGAGAATTGGAGTCAGCTTGGGGGACTTCTGACCTCAGAAATGCCATTGGGGGAACAGGATGAGGGTTTTGGGTGGAAATGTTTGTTTGAATGTTCCGTTGAGCCCTACATGTGTTAGCTCCCATGTGTCTTTTTCCCAAGGGAAGAGGTGGAAGGCTCCTAGCTGAACTTGTTTAAAATCAGACAGGGCCAGCAGATGGGCAGCAGGGCCACATCGCCCAGGGCCCTTGGGAAAAGGAAAGATGGTGCAGCCCAAATGCACTTTCCCATCTCTGGTTGGTGTTAGAGAAGGCATCCTTTCTCCCAAGCTGGTGGGTCACAGAAAGAGAAGCCTGTTGTCTTCTTTCCAGCATGCTGTGTCGATTTCCCTTTCTCTCTAGGGGATGCATGTTTGCATTGGGGGTGGGGCTCTGAACCCCACAGGAATTAAAGCCCATTTTGCTGAAAGATCTGATTAGGAGAAGAGGAGGGCAAGCTGGGGTGGGTGGGGGTGGGGGTCTTGAAACCAATAGAAATGGGGGGAGGGGGCTTTTGCAGCTGTGGGGACTTTCTCTTCGAGGCACTCATCTGCTCTTCAGTAGCTCCCTGGAGTTGGCGTCCATGTGTTCTACATGTGCAGAGGGTCATTCCAGTGCCTGATGTATGGACATCACCTTGTAGCCCTTCCTCTCCAAAATCAAAATGAATAAAAGAAACCTCCACCCACGTGGCTCTGGATGCTTCTGTGTCATTGCTTGGGTTTGGGGTGAGTGCTAGTAGCATACAAGGGAAAGGGGTCTTTTGGCTGTGGCGCTTAGCCTTTGGTTTGGGCTGTATGTTAGGGAGCCTGAAGCACACAGGAGGATTCGGTGACATTAAAGGAATTACTGTGAATTGATTAGATTACAGTTCTGCTGCTGAGCTGATTCTGGGGACTCAGCTTCCTGGCTTGGACATGTCACCAAGCCTGGCCCCTCAGGCCCTAAGTCCTCCCCCCGACCCTGTGCGCCCCCTCCCCCTGCTGAGTCACTAGCTGCAGGGCCAGGGTGGGCTATGGCGATGGGGGCAGCCTGAGCCAGCTGAGATCTGGGTGGCAGCTGGAGCAGGCTACTGCAGGCCACTGGGAGGCAGCCCTGCCTGCTGCTTCTCAGTTCCTTCACTGAGAGGGGGCCAAGCCAGAGCCCTCAGCAGCCGCTCAGTGGACGTTAATGAGATAGTGGGAGCAAATTGTCCAGAAGCATCCTTAAAGCAGGCGAGTGAGCACAGCCCGTTCCCGTTCTTGCTGGTTGTTGTTCAGGCGAAACGCAGCCATAGCCTGCTTGGAAAACTTCTGGGCAGCGTCCCTGGGTCAGCTATTTTTGTCATCATCATTAGTAGTTCCTGGTCCACTGTTAGCTTTCCTCTTTGTTATCAATAGGGTCTCTAGCTGCCACAGGAATGCCCGAGGTCCATTTTAGATGCACATTTTAGATTCTTAGGGGAGTCTTGGGGCAAATTTAAGAAGAGTCAGCCACAGTTTGGTAAAGGAGCCCTTCCTTCACCAAGAAATCTGGGAGAGGAAATAAGTGAGACACAGGTGACTGAATGGGTAGAGGCCCCAGCCTCTCCTGGGGAAGAGGGGAACATCCTGTCCTCCAGCTCTCAAGCTGAAAGGGAAGCCCAGGGGACCAAGCCAGGAAAGTGAGTAGGTGGTGCTGTAAACAGAAGAGAGGGCAGAGGATCAGGGGAGCCACAGAGAAGTCAGGGAAAACAGAGGTGTAGGGGAGAAGGGTATCAGGGAGGCTGAAAGAGGTGAGGGTACTATAACAGGGGTGGGGGAAATGTCGCCAACACATCTCTCCCCAGCCTGATCCAGCAGGAACATAAACACTGTTGAGATGTCACAGCATAAGGATAAGCAGAGGTCAGATGGGTTTGTCATGGGAGAAGAGATATCTCTGAAGAAGGGTCTGAGGGGTTCCTGGAGAGAAGAGGGTTCTTGGCATGTGCATTAGAAAAGAATCCAAGGGAGAATGAGGGCGATCTCACAGAGAGACTCCTTTGGGAGTGAGGCAATAAATACATATTCAAAGGAGAATGTGGGTCTTCTCGAGAGTGAGAGGTGTGGTTTGGGGGTTCCCAGCTCTTCTTTTAAAGGGAATTTAGTGAGGGGTGGGTATGGAAAGGCATATAAGAATGATATCAGTCTGGTGATCTCTCAAGACAGTTTCTGGTGGTTTGGTCACTCTCAGGATCCTCAGGCTGACATGGTCTTTCTTATCTGACCAATAGCACCAGAAAGAGCCAGATGAGGGGGTGCATGGCCATAATCCCAGCGACTCCAGAGGCTGAGGCAGGAGGATCACAAGTTTAAGATCCTGTGCAACTTAACAAGACCCTGTCTCAAAAAAAAGGGGGGGGGGCGGCTGGGGATGCAGCTCAAACGGTAGTGCGCTAGCCTGGCATGCGCGGGGTGCTGGGTTCGATCCTCAGGTCACATAAAAATAAAGATGTTATGTCCACCGAAAACTAAAAAATAAATATTAAAAAAAAATTCTCTCTCTCTCTCTCTCTCTCTCTCTCTCTCTCTCTCTCTTAAAAAGAAAAAATGCTGGGAATGTGGCTCAGTGGTCAAGTGGGTTCACTCCCCAGTACCAAAAAAAGAAAAAAAAAAAAAAAAAGACACTAGAAAATCCCATAAATTATGGGTGCCTCAAGATATCTTTTTTTTTTTAAAGAGAGAGAGAGAGAGAATTTTTTAATATTTGTTTTTTAGCTTTTCGACAAACACAACATCTTTGTTTGTGGTGCTGAGGATCGAACCCAGGCCGCACACATGCCAGGCGAGCACCCTACCGCTTGAGCCACATCCCCAGTCCTCAAGATATCATCTTTTTGCTTAATCTGTTTAATGTGTGTGTGGGGGGGTGTAATTAAGAGCCGCTTTGTAATTAAGTGTCCTTTCTTTAAGTCTGCTTTAAGCCTACCTGTTTCTTATTCCTCCGGTATGGCCTCAGGTTAAGGGTGAACTAGCTTCCTGACACTGTTTATAACAGTGGGGAACTTCGTCTGGCAAGTCTGAGGAGTGAATAGAACTTTCCTTTCCTCCTCATTCAAACACCCCCCCACCCCCCCACCCCGTTGTAGCCAGAACCATGTGGGCCACAGAGATACAGAGTCCAGGAAGGCGCTGGAGGCCGTGCACTTGATCTTTGCTCCTTTTTCGCTTTCCGTTTGTTATGGTTTGGATATGAGATGTGCCCCAAAAGCTCATGTGTGAGACAATGCAAGAATGTTATGAGAGGTGTACCCTAACTGAAAGATCAGTCCCCCGACAGGGATTCACAAGGTGGTAACTGTAGGCAGGTAGGTGTGGCTGGAGGAGTAGGCCACTGGGGGTGTGCCTTTGGGAGTATGTTTTATTGCTGGTGAGCAGAGCTCTCTCTTTACTTCCAGGTTGTTATGTCTTGGGCTGCTTTCCTCCACCAAGCCTAATGCAAGTCATTAGGCCTCACGTTGGGCCCAGAGCTATGGACTGGGCCGACCATGGACTGAACTTCTAAAACTGTGAGCCCAAATAAACTTTCCTCCTCTTTGTTGTTCTTGTCAGGTATATTGGTCACAAGAACACAAAAGCTGACTAGAACACCATTCCCTACAAATAGTCTCCCCTGTTACCCCATCAGATCATTTCCCCAACCCAGTGAGTGCTTCATACACTGCTCCCTTACGATTATTTCCTCCTTAACTGTGAGGATGATGTTCCTAAAATCCATGGTAGGGGGATTCCACTGCTGACGTTGGGAGCTCCCAGGTTGGGCAGTCAAAGGTGCAAGTGAACGCCAGGGAGCCCTTCAGCAGTTGGGCCTTCACCAGTGAATAGGAGGAGCATCATGGAAAGTCACTAGAATAATGTTTTGCTTTTGTTTTCTGCATTTTTGATTTTTGTGTGTGGGACATAAAACTTGACATTTTAACCATCTCCAGTGTCCGGTGATATCAAGTACATTCCTATTACTGTGCAACCATCACCACCATCCATTTCCAGGACTTTTATCTTCCCAAACCCAAACTCCAATAAAACACCAACTCCCCGGTCCCCCTCCAGCCAGCCCTTGGCAAGCACCCTTCTACTTTCTGTCTCTGTGCTTTTGACTAACCTAGAACTTGACATAAGTGGAATTATACCACATTTGTCCTTTTGCGACTGGCTTATTTCAGTGAGCATGATGTCCTCAAAGTTCATCCCTCTTATTGGATGTGACGGAATTTCATTCTTTTTTTAAGGCTGAATAATAGTCTACCACATGTGTGTACCAATGTGCATTTATCTACCTCTATCTATGGATACTTGGGTTGCTTGCATCTTTTGGCTGTTGTAAATAATGCTGCTCGGCCCTTGGGTGCATACATAATTGTTTGAGTCCCTGCTTTGGGTGTACACCCAGAAGTGGAAATTGTGGGATCATATGGTAATTCTATGTTTAACATCTTGAAGAGCTGCCAGAGTTTTCCACGGCAGCTGCCTCGTTTTACATCTCCCCAGCCCCGTACAGGGTTCCAATTTCTCCCATCACCAACACATACTTCCTTCCCCTTTGCTTTCTTCTTCTCTTTAAATAGAAGCTATTCTAATGGGTGTGAAGTGGTCTCATGGAGGTTTTGATTTGCATTTCCTAATGATCCATGATGCTGAGCATCTTTTCATGTGTTTTCATTATTCATTTGCTACGATTCTTTGGAGAATGTATATTCAAGGCCTTTGCCCATTTTTAATGGGGTTGTTCTTTTGTTATTGTTAGCAAGGATATTTTATTCAACTCAAATTAATAATAATTGGCTCTTCATGCCTTATTACTAGAAAAAAAATTTTCTAGTAATAAGTTAAAAACTAGGCTCTTTCTCTCCTGCAGCTCAAGGAAGTACTTGACTTTTTTAAAAAAATTCGAACATTTGGATGGAGAACCACAGTTTCCCCGGAAGCTCTTCTACCTCTCAAGCCTGTGATCAGCTTTTATTTATTTAATATTTAGTTTTTAGTTGTAGTTGGACACAATACCTTCATATTTATTTATTTATTTTTATGTGGTGCTGAGGATCGAATCCAGGCCCTTGCATGAACCCAGTCCCTTGCACTTGTGAGGCGAGTGCTCTACCGCTGAGCCACAACCCCAGCCGCTGTGATCAGCTTTTAAATCCAACTGACCTAGTAGCTGAGTGAGGAGGTCAGAAAAAACAAGGCCACTACATAGGGGTGGGCAACTTCCCCAGAGTGCCCCACCCTCAGGTGTAACTCGGAGGTCAGCCAATGGAGAACTTTCCAGATGGTTAGAGAGGAATAGAGAAGCCACCTGCTTAATTACCTGCAAATCTGTCTCCTAATGAGGGAATATGAATGGTGGTGATTGTAGATGACACAGAGGGGCAACACCTTGTATTGAAGAAAAAGTAATATCTATCTTTTTTTTTTTTTAAAGAAAGAGTGAGAGAGAGAGAGAATTTATTTTTAATGTTTATTTTTTTTTTAGTTTTCGGCAGACACAACATCTTTGTTTGTATGTGGTGCTGAGGATCGAACCCGGGCCACACGCATGCCAGGCGAGCGCACTACCGCTTGAGCCACATCCCCAGCCCTCTATCTTTTTTTCTTCTTTCTTTTTTCTTTTCTGTGTCCAGGATCAAACCCAGGGTCTTGTGCAAGTTCAGCACATACTGTACTATTGAGCTATATCCCCAGCCCTTTAATTTTTTTTTTTTTTTTAGTCTCTTGTGCTAAGCACTATGCTAAGTGCTTTATTTATTTAGTAATTCACTTACTCTTCCCAACAATGTTTTGTGATAGATGGCTCTTTATGCCATTTTACAGACTGTGACTTAGAGGTTCACTGACTTTCCAAATGTCAGGGTCAGTGGCAGTGCCAAGATGCAGACCCAAGTGTGCTTGAATCCAAAGCCCAGTGCTTACTCACCTCCCCTCAGAGCACATCCTTATCTTCAAACTGAGCCCCGCCTCCCCGCCCTCCCCAAGACTCCTCTCCTCATTGGTCTCACCCTGGACTGCAGACTGCCAACTTTTGTTTCTGTCTTAAGAAGCTCTTTTTCCTGGGTGAAATTCTCGCTTGCCCATTGTATTGGGTTCAGTTGTGTCCTCCAAAAGAAGATACATTGAGGTCAACCCCTAGCATCTCAGAATGTGAACTGGTTTGGAATCCAGGATCTTGGCAAGTATTTGTTTTTTTGGTACTGGGGATTGAACTCAGGGGCGCTCGACCACTGAGCCACATCCCCAGCCCTATTTCGTGTTTTATTTAGAGACAGAGTCTCACTGAGTTTCTTAGCACCTTGTGATTGCTGAGGTTGGCTTTGAACCTGCAAACCTCCTGCCTCAGCCTCCTGAGCTCCTGGGATTACGGGCACTTGCCAAAGTGCCCAGCAGGATCTTGGCAGTTTTAATCAAGTTCAGATAAGGTCGTGAGGGTGGACCCTAACTCAATATGATTGGTGCCATATTGCATAAAGGGGAAATTTGGAGACAGCTCCAGGCACACACAGAGGGAGGATGATATGAAGACAGAGACCACCTGAAAGTTGGGGGGATGCTACCTATAAGCCACAGGCCACCTGAGGCTACCAGAAGCTAGGGTAGAGAGGAGGAGCGCATCCTTCCTGAGCACCTCCAGAAAGACACCTTGATTTCTAGCTTCTGGTCTCCAGGACTGGGAGGCCAAAAGTGTCTGTTGTTTTAAGCCACCAATTTGTGGCACTTTGTTACAGCAGACTCAGGGAGCAAAAGCATCCTTCAAGGTGCACCTCAGAGGCTTTCTTGAGAGTCTGGGAGGAACTGGGCCTCCCACAGAGAAGGCTAATCATGGCCTCTGTGGGTTCTCAGAGCTTCATGAGCCTCCATTCCCTCATTCGTCACACAGCCAACCACCCTCAGTGCTCTGCCTCCTCCACCAAGTTCCCTCCACCCTGGCAAGGACCGCGTCTTATCCACTCCTAGCTTCTCTGCCTCCCTCCAGGGGCCCCTCCAGCAGGAAGTACAAGGGATATCTCTTAATGACTGTGTCACCCATGGCAACCATGGAATCCAAGGATTGGAGGGCACAGCAGCTGTCCTCCATCCTGCCCACAGGGACAGAGCTCCCAGAGACTCTGGATGAGGGCCACCACTGACCCACAGATGAGCCAAAGCTCCATCTGCCCATCTCTCAGGGCTTCTCTTTGCACCTGCCCCAGAAATAGTGTGCCTTCTCTCCTTGGAAGGCAGTGCAGGGGAACCCCTAGACCTGGTGGCTTCAGCACTTACTAGTCCTATGACTGTGTGTTAGTCTGCTGCTTGGCACTGTGACCAAAATATCTGACAAGAACAACTTAGAGGAGGAAAAGTTTATTTTGAGCCCACAGTTTCGGAGATTTAGTTCATAGTGGGCTGACGCCATTGCTTTGGCCCCAAGGAGAGGCAGAACATCATGGTGGAAGGGCATGGTGAAGGAGCTCTACTCTATTTGTGGAGCCAGGAAGCAGACAGAGTGAGAGAGAGAGAGGAAGGGGAAGGGGCTGCAGGACAGATGCGCCCTTCCAGGGCATGTGCCCAGTGACCCACCTCATCCAGCCATGTCCCACCTGCCTACAGTTACCACCCAGCCAGTCCATTCAAACTGGGATGGACTAATTAGTTTATAGCTCTCACAATTCAATCCTTTCACCCCCAAACTTTCCTGCATTAACATAGAAGATTTTGGGGGACACCTCATATCCAAACCATAACACCTTGGCAAGTGACTTTTTTTCCTGAGCCTGTTTACCCACCTATAAAATTGGGGATATTAACAGCTACATTATGGGGTTTTAGGGACAATTAAATGAGATGTCGAAGAGATGACTTGAGTGCTCCCTAGGGTCACCTTAACTTGCAATATTCATATGAACTGTGAAAGTTGTTAGAATAAAAATGGAGTCATTTGTGTCAACTATGACAAGAAAATAAATAAAGCCAGGAGGTTATGAAGGAAGGGTTCTCACACACCATTGCCTGATACATCACAAGACTGCTGGAACCACAACCTTGCACAGAAAATACTTCTGTGAGGACCTCTGTGCATCAACTGTTCAACCTCACCCTGGTAACCACCCTTACTGTATTAATTTGTTGTGTCAGCTGAAGATGTCTGCGCCAGGAGAAATGGAGTCAAGTTTATATCCTAAGCCCTGGCGTGTTAGAGAAAGAACTGGAGAGGCACCAGCTGTTGGGAGGAGAGCAATAGGGTCAAGATGGAAAACCATAAACCATGTGACACTATCAAGGAAAACCCAATTTTTGATATTATAGCCAGAAAAACTGAACAACTGTACGAAGCAGAAAGGAATCTACTTGAACATGGATCCACGTGTATTGGACTTAATGCTGCTCTCTGTGACCTAATAGCAAATAGTCTCCGCGCATCTTGCATGTAACACAGGCCCACATAGCTGCTGGCCTACCAATGGCAGTGCTCCCAATTTTCAAATGTTTTATGGTTTGAATTGTAAAACTTGTACTGTGACATGGAGTGGACTTGTTGGTTTTGTTTTAGGAGGTCTGTCCCTATTTTCTTCACTATACTTGTAAATGGTGGCCTAGCAGCCAGGTGTCAATCAGCCCTGCTACCAGAGAAAGGAAATATCTTAATTTACTGGATTAAAATTTCTAAGCCTGTCTTCAGAATGATGTTATTTCCCATTTTACTTCAGACTATGTTTGCAGCATACCTTAGATCTAGACAATATAAAGTATTTATAAAGGCCCTTCAGTTACATGAACCTGGCCTAGAAATTCACTAATTTTGAGCAAATGTATATACAAAAATAAAATTGTAAAGATAAAAATTATATATAATGTATATATCATATATATATAATTATATATAATACATATATTTGTTAATCAGCCCTAAGGGTTACCATTCCACAATATATTCATTCATATTAATTAGATTAATCAATATATAAAATAATAGATATTGTTATTAATCTTTGTGAGCAAGAATTATTGTCAAATAGTCATCCTCATTTTTGCCTTTTAAAAGCTTCCCTTGCCTCGATCTCCTTGGATACACTCATAGTTTACTCTGGTGGCCGTGTTCCTGATACAATGCCCTGCTTTTCCCAAATAAGCTTCGTCTCTGGAGAGTCTCTGATTGTTACTTAGGTTGACAAAACCAACTTAAGCCTCCATCCTGGGGGCTGCAGGCAGAGCAATGCCTTCTCAACATCTCTGTAGGTGGTTGTAGGCGTGGGGGGGGGCCCTGCCTACTCTGGCTCAGGTCCTCTCTGCCCAGCTGGTTAATGCCTCTCCAAGGGGCTGCAGCTCTCTGCAGGTGGCTTCACCCTGAGGCAGCTCACTCCAGCTGGAGCCAGAGGGTGGGGCTCAGGGATCGGCAAAGCAGAGACCGGGAGGTGGAGGAGTGGAGCTGGCTGGGTTGCCATCCTGCAGTCCATCTGTCGAGCCAAGTCACAGGGAGGCCCTCCTGATCTGCCCTCCCAGGCTTGGCCAGCTGCCCTGAGTCTGAGCCAGGCACACTGGATGAGAGCCTTTCTCCAACTTCCTCTTTCCTCCTGGAACCAGGGCCTCCAAACCTCCTCTTTTCCCACCAACCTGGAGAAATTCTGAAATTGGACATAGGAGGGCAAACTGTTCATGCCAAAAAGATGCTTTTGTCCTCTCTTACACAGAGCATTGTGTTTCTCCAGGTCCCATTTCTGTTCACTGGGACACGGGGCGAGAGGAGCTTTACCTGCTCCACCAAAAATACCTACCAAATGCTTGTCAAACAAAAGTATTAGTAATTTTTCTAACAGAAGTTTGGTCCACGATTCTTCCAGCAGAGACTGAGGATGGCATCTCACCCACAGGTGTTTGTTTTTGTTTTGCATAGTATTAAAAAGTTTGTGAATCAGTTGCCAGATTTTAAATATGTAGATTTACTTTAAAATCTGGATTTCAATCTTCTCTTGAAATACCAGAATGCAGCTCTCGGGCCTGCCCTTCCACGTGATTACAAGGGGCTGGATCCACAAGATCAGCTGTGCAAGGCATGTACCCCAACTAGCCACAGTCTCCACAACCCACTAGTATCCCTGACTCAGCCAGCTTCATTTATTTAAGTCACTCTTCTGTGCCCTACAGAAATTTTATTTCACATCCCTGGGCCCAGTTCACCTAGGGCTTTGTGAACCACAATACTCATTTTGGGTTTTGTACTAAATCCAGGGAAAAACATCAACAGGTTTTAAACATAGGAGTGATATGATTAGATTTTTTAACATTAAATTATTACTATGGATGTTTGGATCTAGAAAAGGGCGTGGAGGAAAGCAAGGAGAACAGGTGACGGTGGACGGCAGGTGTTGGGGCAGGTCATGCTAATGGCCTGGATTAGGGTGGTGACAGGGGTGGAGGAGAAGGTGGACACACATGAAACTCATTTGTAAAGTGGAAGCCATAGGCCCTGGGGTGAGTTGAAGGAGGAGCACAGAGAATAAGTGCTGGCACGTGTGATAGGGTTTAGAAGTTCCATTTATTGAAATGGGGGAAACTGAAGGGAAAGATTTGTAGGAAGAGATGAAAATCTCCAACTGGGTTTGTCTATGTGAAATGCTCAAGGATCCCATCGATTTCAGAAGATCCATGTTGGAAATACGACTTTGGGAACCACTGCCTTTCAGAGAGGTAAGATGGCCCAGAGAAAGGTGGAAGCCGAGACAGATGAGAGAAGGGCCTGGGCCTGCTGGGGAGAGTCCACCAAGCAGAGGACAAACAGGAAGAAGAGGAGTCCACCAAGCAGAGGACAAACAGGAAGAAGAGCCAGCCAAGGAGTCTTTTTATTTCTTTTCTTTCTTTTTTTTTTTTTTTTGTTGTTGTTGCTGGGTATCAAATCCAGGGCCTCTCAAATTTGCTAGGCAAGTGCTCTATTCCTGAGCTACATCCCCAGCCCCTAGCAGAGGGATCTTGGGGTAGAAGGCAAGTCAAGAAAGTCTGGCACTGAGGTTGGCCAGAACAGAGCTGCCTAAGAGGTCAAGTTCACAAGGCATGGAAGGTCCATTGGTTTTAAGATTATGGTGGTGACTGGGGCCCACGGCCTGCTGAGTGGGGAGCAGCTATCCCTTTTAGGGGAAGCAAATGCTCCTCCAGTTGCCTCAGTTCTCACCACTCCCTATTGCTTAACTCTTGGCCTTGGTCACTGCCTCCTTCCTTCTCTGGCTCCTGGAAGCATTTATATTTGTCTTGGAGCAGTAAGTACTATTTTGCATCACGATTTTAAAAGGGTGAATTTTCTTTCTTCTTAATGTAGAAAGCCCTTAAGCCCATGCCTAGCACTTAATGAGTGATCATTAGATCACGTTTTCCTTTCCTGTCCTTCGTGAATCTCCATGGGATGCTCTGCAATCTTTTCCTTCTCTGCTTGATTATAAATAAATAAACAGCCCCTTCTGGCCTGGTGACTTCCTCCACCTGAGTTGACACCCGCCTTCCCTTCTGGACTTGGAGGTGCTTTCTAGCTATGCCCTCAGGTGATTCAGCTTGTTCTGTTGGATGACATGGATGCCCCCCTTATTGTGCTGTGCACTGTCTCAGGGAGACCTACTTCTTCGCATCCTGCAGCTTCACACAGTGCCTGGAATATAATAGGCACTCTCCACACAAAGGCTGATTGAACTTGATCACTGTCCCTGGAAGGAGACCCTATTGTTTGGTGTACTAAGTCATCTTTCTTTTCCAGGAACTGTTTACTGCCTTGCCCCACCACCTTCGTGAAGATTCCCTCTCCTCCCCTCCGTGGTCGCTCCCTGCCCTCCACCTCCATTCATTCACTTCTGAGTTCCAGAAAAAGACACACAATGTCTCACCCAGTTCTTGGAAGGCAGCAGGAGTTACATGTATGAGGGACTGTTCAAAATGCTGTGTAAACATTTTGTTCAAACTCATTAAACCCCACCAGTTCTGTACAGCGTAGTAATCGGATGGCCCCCTTTACCCATGAGAAGGCCAAGGCAGACCTCCCATCTGTGCTGCCTCTCTTGGGTGGAAACTAGGCATCTCACACTCAATGCTCTCCATTCTTCTCTCACCACTGAATCCCCTCCTGGCCACCTCCACAGCAGTCTGGACCGTTTCCCACCTCTGCCTCTTTCTTTGTGCTGTTCCCCTTACCTGGGTACACCACCTGCCCATTTTTTCTCTGAAACAAAAATACTTCATCTTTAAAAACTGGTCAGGCTTGTCTCTTCCAGGAAGCCCTCTGTGTTTTCTGTTGCTATAACTAAGTACCACAGACCAGGGAATTTATAAAGAATAGAGGTTTGTTTGGCCCATGGTTCTGGAGGTTGGGAAGTTCAATTAGCATGGTGCTGGCATCTGACGAGGGCCTCATGCTGCATAATGTGGCAGAGGACATCACACAGCATGCTAACTTGGGTCTCTCTCCTCTCGAAAAGCCACCAGCCCCATCACGGGAGCCCCACCTTGATGGCCTTATCTAATACTAATTACTTCCAAAGGTCCCATCTCCAGTTATCACCAACAAATAAATTTGAGGATTAAGTTTCCAACACGTGAAATTTGGGAGACACATCAAGATCATAGTACTCTCCTTGAAGAGCCTCTGTCCTCTCAGGAGCGGGGATTGATGCTCTGCCGACTCATCCATGCCTCTGGGCTCCATGGAGACATAAGGGCCCAGGACTGGGCCTGACACCTAATAAGCACAGAGTGAAGGCAAAAGTAGCTGTTCTCCCCAGATCCATGGAGTCACAATTAATGCCACCAATGGATAAATTATGTTCTTATGCCAGCCTAGCTCCTAGGGGAAGCCAGAGCCCCAGAGAGCTTCAGTTCAACACCCAGAACACCTGTGATGTGCAGTCCTGGGACAAAAGGGGCTCAGTAGGAAGCACAAGAGCAGCTGGGGATGTGGAGCAATCAGAGCCCTGGGACAATGCTTGTGGAAATGTAAAATGGCACAATTGCCGTGGAAAACAGTGTAGCGGTTCTTCAAAATGTTCTTCCAAGCGTCCATGCAGACACTTGTACAATAATGTTCATAGAAACACTACTCTTAGTTGCCAAGAGGTGGAAGCCCCCAAATGTCCATCAACTGATTGGTGGATACCTAAAATATGGTAAATCTATATGCTGCAACATCATTCAACCATAAAAACAATGAAGTACTGAAACACGCCATACCATGGATGAACCTCTAAAATACTATGATGCACACCTACACTCCTAGCAGCTCAGGAGGCTGAGGCAGGAGGATCGCAAGTTCCAGGTCAGTCTCAGCAACTTAGCAAGATCCTGTTTCCAAATAAAAACTAAAAAGGGCTGGGGATGCAGCTCAGAGGTAGAGCAATCCTGGATTCAATCCCCAGTACTGACACCAGTCCCCAGTTTTTTCTTTTTGCCAGATGAAGAAAGTCAGTCACAAAAGACTACAAATTGTATTATTCCTTCTATATTAAATGTCCAGAATAAGCAATCCATAGTGACATCCAGTAGATTAGTGATTGCCAGGGACTGAGGGGAGGGAGAGAAAGGGAGAGTCTGATAACAGGTATAGGAGTTCTTTTCAAGGTGATAAAAATGTTCTGGAATTTGATAGAGGTAATAGTTGCATAATTTTGAAAACAGACTAAAAATCACTGAATTATATATTTTAAAAGGATGACTTTTATGGTTTGTGAATTATATCTCCTTTAAAAAAAATAAAAGTGGCAGAGTATGCAAAGCTAAGGAAGGCAGAGAGGGTAAGGTCGGTGACAGGGACACCAGAACAGGAATAATGGTAATAACTAACCATTATCAAGTGCTGGCTTTGCATCAGGTATGAAGCTAAATATTTCACACAAATTATCCTATTTGCCCCTTGCAATAATTCTATGAGACAGGTTCTAATATTATTCCTGTTTTGTAGATGAGGAAATCAAGATCCTAGACAGGTGAAGTGATCCATCCAAAGCACAACTGGAAAGTGACTGATCCATGGACTGCAAAGTCTCTTTGGGGTTTCAGGACATCAGAGAAGGATTTTTTTGAAGCTAGACAGGACTTTGACAAGCAAAGACAGAGAAGAACAAGTTTCAGGCAAGTAGAAATAACTTGAACAAAGGATAGAAGCCAAAAAGTTTGGTGTGTATTTTTGGAACTACATCCAACTTTTCTGGTAACTGCCCTGTTGGGAGTTGACCTGGCTCCAAAGACTAATTTCCCCATCCCTCAAGAAGAGCTGTCCAATGGTGAGCCCTGCTGGCTCACATGATCCTTACCCACCAATCAGAGCACTGCTGGCTCACGTGATCCTTACCCACCAATCAGAGACCTGCTGGCTCACATGATCCTTACCCACCAATCAGAGCACTGCTGGCTCACATGATCTTTACCCACCAATCAGAGACCTGCTGGCTCACCTGATCCTACCCACCAATCAGACTAGCCCTGCTGGCTTACCTGATCCTTACCCTCCAATCAAAAAGCACCGCATGCCAACTGTCAAACCACCCCTGGCTCTATAAATATGCAGAGCTGTTCCTCAATAAAAGGGCATTTGCTCAACAACAAGCCTTGTTCCTTCTTTCATACCCAACAGGCATCCCCTCTTCTTCCTCATTAATAGAAGCCCCAGGGGATGAACCGGGATTAGTTTCAGCCAATCAGAACAATCCTGGTTCCAGTTTTTCTAGCCTCCCTTGCAGCTAGGGTTGATCACTAGAAGCCACACAGAGATCTGCTGGGGCAACTTCTGGAGAAAGAGGGAGAATCAGGTACCAATGTTTGGGGATGGGTCAAGATTTCCCTGAAGCTAAGGAAACCTTGACTATTATTGAACTGTTTCAATACTCATTTTTTAAATAAATGATTTTCATTTATTTAAAAATAAGCTTCTGATCATGTCTCCCCAAAATTTATATATACTGAAGCCTAAGCCTAAATTTGACAGTATTTGGGAGGTGAGTGGTTGAGATGAGGTTCTCACATGTAAGGCCCTGCAATGGCATTAGAACCCTGTGAAAGACAGATGCAGAGCCTGCGTCCTCTCCCTTCCCACCACACTCACCAAGCTAAGCCCAGGAGGGATGTTGACAAGCAGCTGTCTACAAACCAGGAAGAACCCTCATCAGGAACTGAATCTGCTGAACCTTGACCTTGGACTTCCAGCCTCCAGAAGTAAATGTCTGCTGTTAAAGCTACCCAGGATTTGGGCTGGGGCTGTAGCTCAGTGGTAGAGCCCCGAGCTGTGTGAGGCACTGGGTTTGATCCTCAGCACCATATAAAAATAAATGAATAAATAAAGATATTGTGTCCATCTACAACTTTAAAGAAAAAAAAAAAAAAAAAAGCTACCCAGGATTCTAAGACAGCTGGTAAGAGCTTTATTTGGCTGTTGGACAGAAATCCAACTTCAACCCATGCAACCAAAGAAAGGGAACAGATTGTCTCAGGAAACGGAAAAGTTCAGGGTTAGATCTGGCTTGAAGTCATGGCCAGATGCAAGGGTTCGCGATCTGCAGTCAGGACAAACTCCCTTCCCTTCCTCACACAGGCTCTCTCTCCGCTCTCCACGTTGGGCCCAGTTTTCCTCTGTAAGCTTCTTTTCCACAGGGCTGTTCTCCCATGTGGCCGCAAAGGTGGCCACCAATAGGGGAGTGACCTTGCATTGTCCTTAGAGGCAGCAGCTCCAGGAATTAGCCAGTTCATTCCAGCCTCCTTTACACTCCACCTTCCCCCCAACATCTAGTTCAAATCCTAAAAATGTCTCTGATTGGCCCCCTGTGAGTTACTACCTTCCCACTTCCACCCAACCAGGCTCAGATCAGGGAAATGGGACACTCTTATTCGCTAATGCAGATCACGTGTTCTCCAGTACTGCCATTTCATTGGCGGCTCCACAGCGTGTGTGTGTGTGTGTGTGTGTGTGTGTGTGTGTGTGTGTGTGGTGGTGGTGGTGGTGGTGGTGGTGGGATTCATTAAAGATGCAGAGAACTTACATTAACTAAGTAGGACGAAGGATGATGGGTAGATATCTTATTGGAGAACAAAGCTCAGGGAGCGGGTGGGGGGAAATCAGAAGGGGGGCGAGGAGCAGGCAGGAAGGACAAGGGAGCAGCCAGCAATTGCTGTGAGGATTTGTACAAGAAAATAATCTTTTTTTTGTCATGAGAATCCCATGACAATTCTGGACTCGTCCCCCATCACAGATGCACATTTGCATAAGAACATCAAACACAGCAAATACGTTTGGAGGGTTTGCAACCTTCTCCCCAGATGCCAGGGGCAGAACCCCTGGTCATGGAACGATGCCCAGCGTGGAATCCGGAGGTCTGACCACAGAGTAGATGACCCAGGAGACAGGGTCGCCAAGGGATCCCTGCTCAGCGCCAGGTACAGGGCCTGCCCACAGAGCAGGGGTGGGCAGGATCCCTGACCTTGGGGAGCTCCCAACCTCACAAATAGATGTAAAATTACAACTGGGATTCTGCAAAGGAGAGGAATGAGCGAAGGGCTGCCAGGGAGGGATAGCCAGGTCCCAGAAGGCCTGGTTGGCTACAGAATAGTTCACCCACGCCAACCGGAAGGGTCAGGAGGCGAGGGTGCCTTAGCAGGGAGAGTTAGTGTCCCTCTTGAGTTCAAGGGGATGCTGATACACACTCTGGTGTGGATGAACCACTGGGATGTCTGAGCTTGATATTTTCTGTGTTCTCGGGTCCTCCTGGGGTGTGTTTTGCAAGGTGTAATAAAAAAGTAATCTGGTTGCAATTATGTGGTTGTAGCAGCAGCCTGGGGTCAAACCAGTTCATTGCAAAGAGGAAAAGAGAATTTGGTTCATAGAAGTTGTGCATCTCCTTTCTGGTTTCTCCTGGAACTCATTAGGGAAGAAGCGCTGAAAAACCAAATGCCAGCAACATTACCAACGCAGGACAAAGCTCTGGTACATCAGACAAATGGGTTTCCAGCACAAACTCCCCTGGCACTGCCACGTGGCCTGGCGTCATCCAGGTAAGATTTCCCTTCCTGCTACTAAGTCCCTCGAGCTG
The DNA here is from genome assembly GCF_047511675.1 of Marmota flaviventris. NCBI lineage: Eukaryota > Metazoa > Chordata > Mammalia > Rodentia > Sciuridae > Marmota > Marmota flaviventris. The sequence goes on along the minus strand of NC_092500.1, from coordinate 8,214,564 downwards.
GGAAGGGCCGGCCAGCCGCCTGCTTCTCACCTGCTGCTTCTGCCTAGGCTGCCTGCCAACATAAGCTTTGCCAGAGGGCATCGAGATTTTACTCCTTCCTTCCTCAGGAAATGGAGTAAAAAGCAAGAAATCAGAAGATAATAAATTTCTTCTGAATTGGGGAAAGGAAGACTCCCTCCCCCATACTGGGGACTGAATCCAGGGGCACTCATCTACTGAGCTGCACCCCCAGTCTTTTAAATTTTTTTTAAATTTTAATTTCGAGACACATCTCACTAAGTTGCCCAGGCTGGCATGGGTGGGTGCGATACTCCTGCCTCAGCCTCTGGAGTAGATGAGGCTACAGGCCAGGGCAACGGCGCCTGATTGGGGAAGGGAACTTTAAATGCTATGGCACCTTTGAGGTAAAGTTCTCCTAAAAGTTACCAGTCACCCTTTTATCTTGCATGGGTCTCCATCTCCTTGACCATTCACTTGACCACTCCCCCTCCCCTCTGCTTCCTCTCAAATCCCTCTCTTCCTCTCTGACCTTGAGCAATACTTCCATCTGTCCACATGCCATCCTGCCATCCTGGTCTTGGTTAGGTGGAAACCACATCTTCATAATTCTTCTACCACTTACCGCCCACACTCACTCACCAAAATCCCCCACCTCTATTTAGGGTGTTCACCCCCTGCTCCTTCATCCCTAAAAAGAAAAAAAAAATTATCTGCTCATTGACCCAACACTCCCCTTCTGACACCAAATGTGAGGGGTTTTCCCCACACCCACTGATCGTCCAGTTCTCCATGGACACTAGATGTCCTGTAATTTAACCCGTTCCTGATACTAGCTGCCTGGAGCTATGCAGACCGCACAAGTGAAGGACTTAGTCCCACAAGACCACACCCCACTTCAGACATCAATTGCAAGGTATCAGATCCACTCCTGCCCGTTGTGCCAGGGCAGTGGGATAGGTCACCAAGAGACCAAAGAAAATGCATGGAGAAGGTGTAGGAGGCATGGGCTTTACTGAGAAGTGCTTATGGGGGAGTCCTGGGGTGACAGGCTGAACAGATAGCACCCTGTCCCTCACTGTGCTTCACCAAGCAGTGTGTCTCCTATCCCTCAAAGTGTTTTGTCTAGTGGCAGCTGACTGGATGAGTGACCCGTATCCTTTCCACAGTGCCCTTAGTTCTGTATCAGTCCCCACTGAGAGGAGGGTTTTATGTGCCTAGCTGCACAGCAGGGCCATCATCAGCATCAGCTTGCTGGTTGGCTTAATATGCTTGTATGACTGCAACCCAGTTGCTTTTTTTTTATGTGCAAAAATCAACTTTCTACAGATAACGTTGACTTGCCCTAATTACCAGCACCAGAGAAAGCCAGTTGTCCCTAAAGATAACCTGCATCTGGACATTCCAGCGCAGCTTGTTATTATTTCATTCACTTGGCTCAGTTTTGGGAACAGAAATGGGGTACTCAGGGACATAGTGTTTTACCAGCCCCCTTTTGTTTAAGGGTGATACACAAGGGATGGATCGCTAAGTTACTCTCAACTTCTGTTTAACTTAGCTACCAATCAGAAGTTTCCATGACCCTCTTCTTCGTGTTCAAAAATTTGCTAGAATGGCTTGTGGAACCCAAGGGAACTTTCCTTTCTATTATTGATATTTTGCAAAAGATATTTTATTTGATTGATGGTACTGGGAATCAAACCCAAGGCCTTGTACATGCTAAACAATTGCTCTACCACTGAGCTAAACCCCCAACCCACAGAGGATATTTTAAAGGAAACAAGAGATGCATGGATGAGGCCCAGAAGGGCCCCAAGCACTTAGGAGCTTCAGTCCCCACAGAGTTGGGAGAATCCCAGCCTCCCAGCACCTGGGGGAGTTCTCATTCGCCAACCCAAGAAGTTCTCTGGGGTTTTTATGGAGGCTTCACCATGCAGTGTGCCTTTGGCCGTTGGTGATCAGCTGAACCCTTGGGGAGAAGGAGGGCTGAGAGTCCCAGCTCTTTAGGCACAGGGTTGGTTTCCCTGGCATCTTTAGGGGCCTTTCAAAGTCACCTCACTAACATAAACTCAAGTGTTTATCCTCCTTCTTCAGTTTAGTCCAACTCAAACATCAAGAAATCTTCTTAAAAACATTGAGTTCCTTTGGTCACTTTTTGGATCCTATAATATCCCTTTTCTGTCGCCATCAGATGCGTAAAAGGCTATTCTACCCCTACAATCTGCAATAAAATGGCCTTGTATCCAGGATGACTCCATTGTGTCTTGGCTGAGGACAATGATGCAGTTGTTGGAGGACTGAGAAAAGAAGAGAGCTAAGGACAGAATCTTAGCCATCTCAACACCTCAGGGCTGAGTGGGAGAAGAGGAATTGGCAGGGGAACTTATGGAGGACGGGCCTCAGGTGTAGAAGAGAAACCAAGAGAGCCTACACTCTGGAAGCCAACACAAAAGATGGTTTCCAGGAGAAAGTAATCAAGAACACCAAGCGGTACTGAAAGGCTAAGGTGAGAACCGAAAAGGACATGTAGTGGGTCAGATAGTGTCCCCCCCAAAAGATATGTCTAAGACTTAATTCCATCTATGAATATGACATCATTGGGAAATCAGGTCTTGACATATACTATAGCTAAGTTAAAGTTCTCACGATGAGGTGATTTAGGCCCACCTTAAATCCCTTGGGTTTGGATTCCACCTCTTGGGTCCCCTTCTTCCTCTGGGAGAAGTCTTTTCTGCTGTCCTTTAATAAACTTCTAATTTCTACTCTGAAAAAAAAAAAAAAAAAAATCCCTTGGGTTTCTGTTAAAGGAGAGGGAGAACTGGGTATGGTGGTGCGCACCTGGAGGTTAAGGCAGGAGGATCACAAGTTCGAAGCCAACCTGGGCAACTTAGCAGAATCCTGTCTCAAAATGAAAAATATAAAAAGGGCTAGGATATAGATCAGTGGTAGAGCATTTGCTTAACTTGGGAGGCCTTGGGTTTGATTCCTAGTATTGCAAAAAAAGAAAAAGTAGGTCTTTTAATAGGGGCTGGGACCTAGCTCAATAGTAGAGCACTTGCTATGCATGATCAAGGCCCTGGTTTTGATCTCCAAAACTTAAAAAAAAAAAAAAAAAAAAAAGAGAGATCTTTAGAAAACATTCAACATCATTAACAATTAGGGAAATGCAAATTAAAACTCCACTGAAATTTCATCTCACACCAATCAGAATGGTATTCATCAAGCATACAGCCTGGCGTGGTAGCTCATGCCTGTAATCCCAGCTGGAGGCTGAGACAGGAGGATGGAGTTCAAAGCCAGCCTCAGCAAAAAGCTTGAGGCACTAAGCAACTCATTGAAACTCTATCTATAAATAAAATACGAAGTAGGGCTAGTGGGCTGGGGTTGTGGCTCAGTGGTAGAGCACTTGCCCCACATGTGTGAAGCACTGGGTTCTAGTCTCAGCACTGCATATAAAAATAAGTGAATAAAATAAAGGTCCATCAACAACTAAAAAAAAAAAAAAAATAGGCTAGGGATGTGGCTTAGTGTTTGGGTGTCCCTGAGTTCAATCCCAGGTACCTAAATAAATAAATAATATAATATAATAATAATGATGAATGCTGGAGAGGATGTGGAGAAAAAGGAACACTTTTACCTCATTGGTAAATTTGTGAATTAGTGCAACCTCGATGGAAATCAGTTGGAGGTTCTTCAAAAGTCTAGGCATGGTATCACCATATGACCCAGATAAACCACTCATTGGTTTATCTGGGTCATATCCTGAAGAATGAAAGTCATGCTGTAGTGATGCACACACACCCATATTTATAGCACAATTCACAACAGCCAAACTATGGAACCAGCCTAGGGGTCCATCAATGGATGAATGGATGAAGAAAATATGGCATATACACAATGGAGTTTTATTCAGCCATAAGTAAAAATGGAATCATGTCATTTTCAGGAAATTAGAAGGAACCTGAGACCATTATGTTAAGCAAAATAAGCCAAACTCAGAAGGTCAAGGGTTTTATGTTTTCTTTCATATGCAGAAGCTAGAGAAGAAGGAAAAGAAGGGTGGGGGGCTGGGAAGCTCATGAAAATCAAAGGGAGATCAGTAGAAGAAAGATACCCGAAAGGGAGGGGAGGGGAGGGAGTGATATTGGCCAAATTATATTGTGATATTGTGTGCATGTGCAAATATGTAACAGCAAATCCTATCATGATGTACAATTATAACGCACCAGTAAAAAATGTGGGGAAATAAAAGTTCTTTAGAGAAAAAAACTACAATGAAGAACGAGCTCTATGTCCATGGGGTTGAGAGGACAGAACTCACAGATTCACACAAGCTCGCCTCGTCATCAGCAAGTGGACTGGGTGACATCTGCTGCACGCCATTTGTGTGCATTTCCCATGGTGTCACTCCCTTGGTGTCACCTCCCTCCTCTTCTGCCAGGGGCATCTGTTTGCTCAGAGAGGAGTAAGGATGCTGCAAAGAGCAGGAGGAAGTCAGTATTCAGCTGTGAACATCAAAAAAAAAAAAAAAAAAAAAAAGATTCCTTGGCGTGAAGCAAGGTAGTAAGTTTTGCCTAGACAGAAAAGCATTTTCTACATAATGTAAGCACATGTTAATTCATCCAGAACCAGGCCTGGAGGACTGGGTCCCCGAGTTTCATTGTATTATATGTGATTGGAGTGGAAGGAAATTGAGAGTGAAGAGGGTAGAGAGTGGGCAGAGGCAAAGGACATGGGAAGTCCCAGGCACCATCTTGAACACATCCTCTGGGCCAAAGGAGTACCATACTAGCTTGGGTAAGGGGACAGCTCAAAATGTAGGGTCTGTGGCCCTCTTTCCTATCTGGATCCCTAGTGGGAGCTCTGTGTTGGGATAAGGGTTGCATCCAGCAAGAAGAGGGGCAGAGGAACAGCACTGGAGTACTGTTATGCCAGATTCCTGGGACCCCAGTAGACCTCCAGGAGCCAAATCCGATGCAATCACACAAGAGTCTTTATTGCAAGCTCGAGCCTGGACTCACAACCATTCCCAACGCAGTGGTCCCAGGGAGTGAGTCCTGGTCCTTTGTTCAGTTTTGGGGGGATATTCTATGTGTCCGTCACATCATCACCCAGCAAATCATTCCATACCGTGGAAAAGTCAAACAACAACTCTTAACATTGATTTGTACATTCACTGGCAGGAACAAGTTGGGTAGGGGTGATTGGTTAGTACAAGAGGGAGATTACTTTGAACTGATTGGTTTAGGCCACAAGGGTTGTACATGCTAAACTACATGGTTTCCCAACATGTTATCAACCACCATAAACTACTGAGGGGTCATCTGGCATCCCAAGTATTTTCCCTGTCTCATGCTGATTGGTGGTTGCTAGGGGGTTGCTATGGGTCCTCACCTAGCCTGACTGAGTCAGGGACACCTGGTGCAGCAGATCTCTCCTGTTATTTGTAGACAAACAACTCAGGAGGGTGGGTATGTGCTTAGTGCTCTGTGGGTTTTTCCAAGGACAAGGGTCAGGCCCCCTTCCTTGGACAGGCTTTGCTCTGAGGTAGAGGCTGGTTTCTCAAAAATGGAGTCACAGCAGTTTCTCAGTACAGAAATGGCCAGAGAGATAAATCTATGCAGCTAAAGGTCCTGGAGAGCCTCAGAGTCTCAGGGCAGGAAAAAGAGATCAGAATCTATGGGGACATGACTGGGACTGAGTCATAAGCAATCACTGAACAGTGGGTGTCAGGGACGCTCCAAAAGGCCCTCGTGTGGGCGTACACCTGGAATCCCAGCTACTCAGGTGGCTGAGACAGAAGGGTCCAGGATTGGAGGCCAGCCTGGGCAACCTTGCTAGACATCCATCTCAAAACAAAAACAAAGCAACCCTGAGCATTTGCCACAGAGAGACCCTCACCCAAGAGAAATCATTTGAATTGGAATGTGCTGTAGAACCATGAATTGGCAAATGAGGGTTTCTGTCCACAGAAGGGAGGGGCTGGGGCTCGCAGCTCATCAGTCAGCTGTAGGAGACGGAGGAGCAGCACCTCCCCAGCAGCTTTCCTCGTTTATTGATCTGCACTCTTGGTACGTGTGCTTCAGTCACCCAGACAGCGCGGTCACGCCAGGGAAGCAGAGAGCAACACTCCTGGGGCCTAGATGGAGGGGCAGACACATAGAAGAGGGCCACTCCAGGGGCACCTGGCACTCGAGAGTGAATGTGTCAGGGGGCAAGATGCTCCCTGAGAGGGCTCTGGGATGACTGTCTCTGTGTGGGATGCAGGAAAATCATAGGAAAGACAAATCATTTACTCCAGAGGCTGGGGAAAGAGCCATCTCATAGAAGAGCCCACATTAGACAGGTCAATGGGGGAGGGGGAAAGGACTCTGAAGCCGCTCTGTGGAGACAGAGTCTATGGCCTCCCCACACATGCTGTCCCCGCCGCAGTCCACAGCCTGATTAAAGGAGGCAGGTGGGATTTCCCAGGAGGAGGGGATCTTCGCTTGAAAGGACCAGGTGAAGCATGTGGATCAAATCCTCTATACACTTGTTGCCTAGAAAGGACATGATTGGCTGCCATCATGTCCAAGAGAAGGGTGATCTCTCCACTGTCTGGCTTGCCTGTCCATATTATCTCCGGGGGAGGGGGGTGGCAGGGTGCAAGGGCATGACCTTGAGATACTGGCAGACCTGGATTCATATTCTTGCACTAAGATCTTGGGCAATCACTGAGGCTTGAGGAGCTGGAGCCTCAGTTTTTATTCTGAGAATAACCACTGGGTTAATAATTGCCACCTTACCCAGCCATTATGGGGTTAGATGAGGGGGTGTAAATTGTGTATGGAGCAAGCAGGAGCCTGAGGCAGGGAACAGGTAAAAAATTGTAAAGTAATTGGGCCCATCCATCTGTTTCCTCCTTCCCTAGCTCTATTCCAATCAGCGAGTCCAGGCTTGAATGCCCTGCAGGAAGTAGAGCAGAGTGACTTAGAACAAGGAAACAACTGGCTTAAGAGGCCTCACAAAAGCTCACCAGGCCCTTGACCTTTGGTGTCCTTAAAGAAAAGCACAGAAAAGCTTTTCTTGCAGAGAGAACCAAAAGGTCTCCTTGACATCAGCATTTCAGCCCAGACACCCAGGTGCCTCTGTCCAGCTGATGGGCGAAGGCATCCAGGCCACCACATTCTCTCTCCATGACAGTTGGCCACTGACAGAGACGGTGCCCTGACCTCAATAAAAGAATGCCAAACTCTGTCTTTCTTCCTCAAGTAATGTGGGGTGGGGTGGGGGTAGCTCCTGCCAGGTGCAGAAGAAAGAAGAAAAGCTGCTCTTGGCAGCAGGGAAATCAGGTTGCCACGGCAACGAGCTTCCTCCCAAGTCCACTCATTATATGGCTTTTGAATTAGACTTCCTCTGTGTATACACCGCAGCTTTGATTCCCTCAACTTGCCACCAGCTCACCTCTCAGGCTTCTCCCTGGGAGATCACCGCCAAAGGGAGTCACCGACCCCTCCTTTCAAGCTGGGTCCCACTTGTCACTGGGATGGCACAATATTTACTTGTTGGTTTCCATTGGGAAGAATCTGATGTTTGCGGGGGGGAGACCTCTTGTCCTCTGTGGGTGGGAGAGGAAACTGAGATAACTTGTTTGAGCAACAATTTGGCAGAATGGAGAAATGCATACTCTTTGAACTCAACCTTCTAGAGGTTTAACTGGTTTGCAATAGCAAAAGCTGGAAATAGCCTTCACATCCCTGATAGAAGACTGGCTAAATATCAGCTTTAGTCACGGAGGAATACTCCAAGCTCAAGGAATAATGAGCTAGATCCGATGTGCCCATATGGAAAGATATGCTGTGAAGTTAAAAAAAGCAAGGTGTTCAAACTCATGGAGACAGAAGGAATGGTGATTGCCAGTGATCGGGGGTGGGAGGGAGCGATGTGGGAGTGTTTAGGTTACAGCTTTGCAATGAAGAAGTTCTGGAGATGGACTGCACAACAGTGTCACCATAACACCCCTGAACTCTCCATTTAGAAAATGGTTAAGACAGGTGCCAGGAGGGGAGGCCCATGCCCGTAGTCCCAGATACTCAGGAAACTGATTGATTCCATATTGAAGCTATTTTGAATATTGCTGGCTCAGGAGGCCAGCCTGGGCAACTCAGTAAGACCCTGTGTCAAAATAAAAAATAAAAAGGGCAGGGGAGGGGCTGGGGTTGTGGTCCAGCGGTAGAGCACTCGCCTAGCACGTGCAGCACTGGGTTCGATCCTCAGCACCACATAAAAGTAAAATAAAGGTACAAAAAAAAAAAAAAGAAAGAAAGGAAGAAAGAAAGAAACGCAGCTGGGGATGTAGCTCAGCAGTAAAGGGTCCCTGGGTTCAATCCCCAGCATCAGAAAATAAAAATAAATTAAAAAGCCTTCTAACAAAACATGTGACAAGCCAGGTGCTGGGGTGCTCACCTGTAATCATAGAGGCTCAGGAGGCTTAGGCAGGTAAATTGCAAGTTCAAAGCCAGCCTCAGCAACTTAGTGGTGCCTTAAACAACTTAGTGAGACCCTGTTTTAAAATAAAAAGGCAGGGGGAATGGGGGTGGGTGGGTGGGTGGGGATGCTGGGGATGTAGTTCAGAGGTTAATTACCCCTGGATTCAATCCCTGATACAAAAAACAAAAACAGGTGATACTTGTCCCTTAGCTGGAACTGGGGAAGAGGAGGGTATTCATGGATTCATGGCCAGCTCTTTTCAAAGTTAAGTTGCCCTGCCAGTGGGATCTTTTTCAGTGAAGAGAGACTGATTCTACGGCCCAAATGGGGCCCAAGAGCCTACATTCCCAGGTTCCCAAGTGATGACAAGACTGCTGGCCCAGGAACTATGTTCAGCACAGAATTATGGAGGAGTTTCATTTTCAAATTCAAATCAAACTTTTTAAAAAGCATGATTTGCTTTTATATTAAAAAAAAAAAATGATGGGCTGGGGCTGGGGCTCATGGAAATAGAAGGAATGGTGATTGCCATGGTAGAGCACTTGCCTAGCACACGTGAGGCACTGGGTTCAGGCTTCAGAGCCACATAAATAAATCAAATAAAGGTATTGTGACCATCTACAACTACGAAAATGAAAAGTATAAAGGTATCATTCTAGTTTTACTGAGATATAATTGAAAAATAAAAATTGTTTGTATTTACCATATACATAGAGTATGATGTTTTGACATTCATATACGTTAGAAATAATTACCACAGGGGCTGGGGATGTGGCTCAAGCGGTAGTGCGCTCGCCTGGCATGCGTGCAGCCCGGGTTCGATCCTCAGCACCACATACAAACAAAGATGTTGTGTCCGCCGAAAACTAAAAAGTAAATATTAAAAAAAAAAAAAGAAAGAAAAAGAAATGATTACCACAATCAAGCTAGTTAACATTCATCATCTCACATAGTTACTGTTTTGTTTTGTTTTTTATGTGTGATATAAACGCAATCTACTTTCTTGACAAATTTTCAGTGCACAATGCAATACTGTTAACTATAATCACCACATGCTCAAGCTTTGAAAATGGCTTGTGGCCTCCAAAACCCATGCTGAGATGTGGTCCCTGTTGTAACAGGGTTGAGAGGTGGTGGGATGAGTTCTATTGGAACTGGACTAGTGAGAGCAGGAGTGAGCTGTTAGAAAGCCAGCTCCCCCTCCCCTTTTATTCTCTGTACATCCCAGCTTGCCCTTCTGCTTTTCTGCCATGTTCCAATGTAGCACAAGGGTAAATTATGACCTAAATAAACTTTCTTCTATAAATTACCCAGTCTTGGGTATTCTCTTACAGCAACAGCAAATAGCCTAAGCCACCATGCTGTTCGTTAGAAATCCAGAATTTATTCATGCTGAATAACTGAAATGTTGGGCCCTTTGGTCAACAGCTTCCAGCCCTTGGCAACCACCATTCTACTCTCTACTTTCTGTCTATGAGCTCAACTTTAAATTTCTTTCTTTCTTTTTTTTTTTGGTACCAGGGATTGAACTCAGGGACACTTAACCACTGAGCCACATCCCCAGCCTCATTATTTATATTTTATTTAGAGACAGGGCCTCATTGAGTTGCTTAGCACATCGCTGAGGCTGGTTTTGAACTTGTGATCCTCTTGTCTCAGCCTCCTGAGCCACTTTAAATTTTTAACTTTAAATTTTTTTTTGTAGTTGTAGATGGACACAATACCTTTATTTTACTTATTTTTGTGGTGCTGAGGATTGAACCCAGGGCCTCACATGTACTAGGCAAGTGCTCTACCCCTGAACTGTAGCCCCAGCACTATTTTTTCTTTTTTAAACAGTGTTGGGTGATTGGACCTGGGACCTCATGCCTATGAGGTATGTGCTCTGCTGCTGACCTGTATCTCTAGTCCAAAGTCAACTTTTTTAGATTCCACACATAAGTGAAATCATACAGTGTTTTTCCTTCCATGCTGGGCTTATTTTCCTCAGCAGCATGTCCTTCAAGTTTATTCATGGTGTTGCAAATGACAGGATTTCCTTCTTTTTAAAGATGGAATCAAATATACATATACATATATACACATTACATTTTCTTGATCTATTCAAACACCAACAATTATGTTGATTCCATATTGAAGCTATTTTGAATATTGCTGCAAAGAACATGGGAGTGCAGCTATCTCTGAGATACTAAATTCATTTCCTCTGGATATTGTACATACCCAGAAATGGAACTGCTGAATCATGATAGTTCTATTTTCTATATTTTTTTATGAACCGCTGTTCTGTTTTCCATAACAGCTGTGTCCATTTATATTCCCATCAACACTGTACAGGATTCCCTTTTTTCCACATATTTGCCAACGCTTGTTATCTTTTGGCTTTTTGAGGACAGTCATTCTAACAGGTGTAAATAATAATAGCTCACTGTGGTTTGGGTTTGCATTTCCCTGAGGATTAGTGATAGTGAGCATTTTTTTTCATATTCCGATTAGCCATTTGCATGTCTTCTTTTTAGAAATGTCTATTTAGGTCCTTTGCCCATCTTTAAAGCAGGGTACTTAATTTTTTTTTGCTATTGCTTTTGGGTTCTCTATATATTAAGGATATTAACACTTATCAGGACTGGGGGTATGGCTCAGTGGTAGAGTGCTTGCCTGTCATGCACTGAGTCCCATCCCCAGCATCACAAGAAAAAAAAAAAAAAGCACTGATGAGATGTATGATCTGGTCCTTCCTATTCCTTAGTTTGTCCCTTTGCTCTCTTGATTGTTTCCTCTGCTGTGCAGAAGATTTTTGACTTGAAACAATCCCATTTGTCAATTTGCTTGAGCTTTGGGGGTCACATCCAAAATATCACTGCCCAGAGCAAAAGGACTTCTCACCAGCCGGGCATGGTGGCGCATGTCTAGAATCCCAGTAACCGGAGAAAGCAGGAGGATTGCAAGTTCCAGGCCAGCCTGGGCAATTTAACAACACGCTAAGCTACTTAGTGAGAACCTGTCTCAAAATTTTAAAACAGGAAGGAGGACTGGGGTTGTAGCTCAGTGATGGAGGATCTGCTTATCATGTGAGAGGCCCTGGCTTCAATCCCTACTTCCAAAAAAAAAAAAAAAAAAGACTTTGCACCACATTCTCTACTGGTAGTTTAACTGTTTTGGTCTTATGTTAAAGTCTTTAATCTATTTTGAGGTGATTTTTGTATATAGTGTGAAGTAAGGGTTCCATATTATTCTGCATGTGGATGTCTAGTTTTCTCATGTGTTCTTAACACCATGGTCGAAGATCAACTAACTCTAAGTAACCTCAGAAGGTAATCCCTGCAGGCTGCTTGAGTCATGAAAACAGAAAACAACAGGGATGTCTCTGGCCCAGGCCACAGCAGGAAGACAGAAGACAGGATTACCCAGGATTGTCTCATTGTTTCTAGGTAGAGAGACTTTCATGGCTCCAACTGCTGAAGAGGTTTTTTTTTTGTTTGTTTGTTTTCTTTCCTTTTTTCTTTGCCGTGCTGAGGATGGAACCTAGAACCTCATGCTTGCTAGAAAAATGCTCTATTACTGAGCCACACCTGCCCAGAGGAAGCAATTTTTAAGTAAACACCTATTATACATCAAGAACTATATGCTAGGGCTGGGGATATTCACCACTTATCAAGGCTGGGGGTATGGCTCAGTGGTAGAGTGCTTGCCTGTCATGCATGAGGCACTGAGTCCCATCCCCAGCACCACAAGAAGAAAAAAAAAAAAAAAAAAAGCACTGATGAGATGTAGCTCAGTTGGTAGAGTGCTTGCCTTGCATGCACAGGGCCCTGGGTTCAATGCCCAGCACCACACACAAAAAAGAACTATATGCTAAGCTGGGGGGCTGTGCTGTGGCTCAGCGGTAGCGCACTTGCCTGGCATGTGTGAGGCACTGGTTTCCATTCTCAGCACTGGATATAAATAAATAAAATAAAGGTCTATCAACAACTAAAAAAATATTTAAAAAAAAGAAAGAACTATGCTAAGGGCTGGGATATGGAAAGAAGGAGCATTTGCTTGTAGTCAAGGGAGTCAAAGCTGTAAGTGGGACATGTATCCCAAGCCCAAGGAGCTCAGTGCATGGATGGAGGTTTGCACCAGGACTGACCCTGGCTGGCTGGGGAAGAGAGAGGAGGAGGAGAGTGGAGGGAAGCAGGGGTTCCAGAGAATCAGCCTTCCACAGAGCCCACCTCCCAGGTTCAGCCAGAATCAGTGGCTCAGATACCAGCAGCCACATCTTTCCCTTTGAAAGCATGCCTTTCTGACATCATCGGACTCTGCAGGAGGGAGGCTCTTTGCAGACAGGCCACAGTGCTTCAGGGCAGAGATTCTGCGACCAGACTTCTTAGATTCAAATCCCAACTCTGTCACTCACTGTGAACTTGAGCAAATTACTTACACTCTGAGCCCTAGTCTTCTTCTCTGAAAAATGGGGATAATGATACTTAAGGGTGGCAAGAGGAGTAAATGAGTTATTGTATGTAAAGCATTTAGAGCAATGACTGGTGCACAATAGCAGCTATGAACACGCAAGCTGTTAATATTTGATCCCCTGGAGGACCCTGTGAGCCCAGGAGTATTAAATGCCCACCTTGCAGGAGAAGACACTAAGGACTGGAAAGGTCTCACAGCTCTGGAACGCACCTGGCACTCTGCTCCTTTGCTCTCCCATAGCCTTCTTTCCTGGGGAGAAGCCCTGGTACAGAGCAGTCTCTGGATGTCTGTGCATCCTGAATCCCTTTTCCAACAACACTCCTCAGACATTGCCCCGCCCACACCAGGGACTGCAAACAGAGCTGACCTCTCCATCTGACTTTCAGCAGGCACCCAGAGGAGCTGGGCAGGGTTCAAGTGTGTCTGGTCCTTAGACTGCAGCATCCCCCGCCGTTCCCCAATCTGAGGCAGAAGAATCACAAATTTGAAACCTCAGTTTGCAGGGGCCACTTTGAAACAAAAGCTCTCCACCTGCCTTCTGCACAGCAGCCTCTGCGAGACAAAAGAGGTTTGTGAGAAGAGAAAGCAGGCTACCTCCATCGAGCTTACTTAATCCTGCTGGTTGGATGCAAATCGCTTTCTCACATCTAGGCAAAAGAATGATGGTGGGTGGGATGAGGTGACTAGGGCACTCAGCTGAATGACAGTGCGAGGGCAGGAGCATCTGCAGCAGCAGGACACCAGAGCTGGACCTGTGACGCAGGGAGGGGCAAAGCCACCAGGAGTTGTTTTCCTTTCCTGTCCCTGAGAGCACCCCAGCACCCCTTTGGCATGGTCACCTTCCCACCCCTTCATTCCTGCTTTGGATTAAGATTTTATAGTGTGTGGGAGTCCGGGTCAGTCTCTCCTCAGCCCTTGTCTGGGGCTTGCAGGGGAGCTGGAAGCATTATAATGGACTGGAATATCTCCAAGAGTAACCAGAAAGTGAGGCTGCTGGGCCACAGGGGCGGGCTGGAGGGGCAGCTAAGGATCCTGCAGAAGCTCAAGGGAGGGGAAGGTCAGTACCTCTGGACAGTGCAGGGAGAGGAGGTGCAGGATATAAATTCATATTTTGTTTATGCATGGATGGACATATTCATGTATGTGTGTGTTTATTTACACCCACTTTGTCTCACAAAACCTGAGATGGCTTACAAAAACATATGCAGTGTCAAGAAATAAAACAAATAGCTTTGGAAATCAAAGAGGAAAGAAAATAAGAAAAGGAAAGTAATGAAACCAAGAATGAGATGAGCATTCATAAATATACAATGTACAGTACAGTCGCTAACATGGTCCACGTCCTCGGCTCTGAGAGCGCTCGGGGTCAAAGCAAAGAGTGAACGATGAAGTACGGGAACTGCAGAGCCTGGGAAGTGGCAAAACGCAGAACTTCACAGGAGCTGGTAGGTCCACCCGAAGATGACCCTGCGAGCAGCGGACAAGGATAGCATATAGCAACCAATTCTCACAGTGTTCCTCAGTGCGAGCTGTTGTGCTGAAAGGTCCTTCAAGAAAAATCCTAACCTGTTTTAAATAGCAGAATTTGGGCACAGCCTAGATGTCCACCACACACAGTATGGTACAAATGTCCAATGGAGTACTATACAGCTATTAATAAGAATGAGAAGCAATTTCCAAGATATGAAAGAATTTCCAAGCATGTTAGAAAGTAGGAAAACCAGGAGTCACAATAAAGGTCTTTAACATGTTAGTATTTGTGAACATAAAAGAAAGAAAAAAGATGGAGTCTAGTGGAAAGAAATTAAGTCATTGAGAGTGCCCTGGAAGGGGATATTGGCACTCTGGCCCTTCCTCTCTCTTGCATCCCAGCCACCGTGAAGTAAACAGCTTTTCGCACGCTCCCAGAGGCCCAGAAGCAGTGGAGACAAAGAATATGGACTGAAATCTCTGAAACCATGATCCAAAATAAACCTTTCTTCCTTATGAGTTCATTTTTCTTAGATATTTTGTCACAATAATGGCAAGCTGACTAACACAGGTGTCAGTACTACCCAAAGCAATCCACAAATTCGAATGGAATCCCTATCAAGATCCCAATGGCTTTTTTTTTTTTTTTTGGAGGTATTGAAAAAAAATCCTAAAATTCTTATGGAATCTCAAAAGACCCTGAATAGCTGAAAAAAAAAATCAAAAAAAGAACAAAGTTGGAGGTCTCATATTTCCTGATTCCAAAACTTGCCACAAAGCTACGATAATCTAAACAGTGTGTCACTGGTATGAAGACAGACATATAGACCAATAGAATAGAATCAAAAGCCCAGAAATAAACCCTTGCATATGTGGTCAAGTGGTTTTTGACAAGGACATAAGATTCTCTAGTGGTAAAAAGGAAGACTTTTCAACAAGTGGTGCTGGGAAAACAGAATATCCACAAGCAAAAAGGATGAAGGCCAAACAGAAGAGCTAAAACTATGAAACTCTTAGAACAGACAAAGGGGAAAGCTTCATGAATTGGATTTCTTAATGGTTTCTTAGATTCCGAGGATATCAACAGAGTGAAAAGGCAACCTGTGGAATGGGAGAAATGTTTGCAAATCATATATCCAGTAAGGGATTCATAGCCAGGCTATATAAAGAACACTTAAAACTCAATAACAACAACTAAACCAATCCAATTTTTAAAAATGGGCAAAAGACCTAAGTTGATATTTCTCCAGAGAAGACGTACACATGGCCAACTAACCTATGAGAAGACATTTCATAGTGATTTCACTAATCAAATCAAAGTCCTAAGCCAGGTGCAGTGGCACACACTGCAATGTGTGGATCACAGTTTGAGTCCAGCCTGGGCAACTTAGTAAGAACCTGTCAATAAATAAATAAATAGGATTGGGGAAGTAGCTTAATGGAAGAGCGTTTGCCTAGCATGCAGGGAAGCCTGGGTTCAATCCTCCGCACAACTGCAATAAAAGAAAAAATCAAAACCACAATGGGATACAACTTCACACCCACTAGAATTGCTATTATAAAAAAGAAAAGAACAAGTGTTGGGGAGGCTGGGAGGCTGTGGAGAAATTGGAAATCTTGTGCATCGCTGGCGGGAATGTGAGATGACACAGCTGCTGTGGGAAACACCATGGTAGTTTCTCAAAAACTAGAAACAGAATTACCATCCAATCCAGCAATTCCACTTCTGAAAGCAGGGACTTGAACAGATATTTGCACATGCATGTTCATAGCTGCATTATTCACTATAGTCAAGAGGGGGGTGCAACCTGAGTGTCCAGCTATGGATATGAATTAACACAATGTGTGCTCTATTTGGGATCTTGAATGTCCCTCACAGCTCCGTGTGCTAAAGACTTGGTCCCCAGGGTGGTGCTATGGGGAGGCTGTGGAACCTTTAGAAGACACTTAGGTCGTTGGGTGTGTGCCCTTGAAGGAGACTGTGGGATCTGTTTGTTTTACTTTTCTCTTTTGCTCCCTGGCTCCTGAGTGGTTTTGCTCTGCCACATGCTCCTGCCATGATGTACTACTGCCTCACCACAGGCCCAGAATAATGGGGCTAGTCAATCATGGTGTGGAATCTCCAAAAACCATGCACCAAAGCAAAACTTTTCTCTTCATAAGTTATTTATCTCAGGCATTTTGTTATAGTTTTGTTCAGATTTTGGAAAGCTGATCAACAGAGTGTTTTACATAAAATAAAGTATTATTCATCTTTTGAAGAGACAGAAATTCTGACACATACACCGTCAATGAACCTAGAGGACATTACGCTAAGTGAAAGAAGCCAGTCATGAAAGGACAAATACTATATGATTGTAATTATATAGGACATTTAGAGTAGTCAAATTTACAGAGACAGAAATGGCTGGGGATAGGAGACAATGGGACATTATTATTTAAGACGTGAGGAGCTTCAGTTTGGAAAGATGAAGAAAGTTCTGGAGATGGATGTTGGTGATGGTAGCACAGCACTATGCATGTACCTCAGTGCTACATATGAAAATGGTTAAGTGGCAGATTTTATGTGATATATGTTTTAACACAATTTTTCAAACATTCCTCATTTATCTCTGGCCTTCATCCCTACCACGACTTTGGGGTCTGGGAGACGTGCCTCAAATTCTATGCTGATATCAGGTTCCCCCATGACTCCTATCAACTCTCTTTGGGGCTGGGATGTGGCTCAGTGGGTGGACGCTTGCCTGTGGTTGAGTGCTTGCCTAGCATGCTGGTCCTGGTCTCATCCCCAGAACTATCAAAGGAAAAAAAAAGTAATAAAGTTTTGCCTAAAGACATCTTTGCTCTGGGGCAGAGAGATCCAATAAATACATGCAGAGAGACTGAATGGAAGGAGGAGGTGGAGCTGAGCTAAGCACCCAGAGTGCAGGCAGAAGGTGAATATCTTATGCCAACTAGAGTACTGTGGAATGTTCTTCACACACACCGTTCACATGCCTTACACACACACACACCCACACACACACATACACACACCCTACACACATACAGGCACATGCCATGTGCATCCCATACTACAAACACATACACACACCATACACCCCACACACACATCACACGTGTTACACACACTCCACAATTACATGCCACCCTGCCCCCACTGCACATCCACTCCCACTATGTGAACCTCATACACAGACACACACGTACTGCATTACCCCATCCAACACGACACAGCTCTCCACACTATCACACACAGCCCCCACGTGCACACACAGACGTGTACACACACACACGTGCACACACACACACACCCTATGTCACCCAGGGAGTGGGCTCATTCAGGCCTGGACGGATGTGCAGATGGGAAGCAGAGGGCTCCTGAGTATCTGTTTAAGGTATAAACACAATTTTGCTGATTCTCTGTTCTCACACACCCCTCCCACTGCCCTGGCTCACTACCCACCGTGAGTCAGCCCTCGACGGGTTCCAGGGCCTCCGGAACGCCCGCACCTGGCCCCGCGGCCGCCCTGCCTTCTCTGCTCCTCGCTGCCGGAATTCTACAACTCCTCCAAGGGCAGCTTGGTTTTCCAGCCTGACACTCTGATGGCCTTCCACCTGAGCTCCCCCGGGGAGGGCAGCGCCAGCCTACCGTCCGCAGTGCGCGGCTGACACCGAAGAAGGAGCCTGGGGAGCCAGGAGAGGCGCCCTGCCAGCCCGCGCTGCCGGGGGAGGCAGAGGCCTGGACGGGAGAGGGCGGGAGGCCCGCAGGCGAGGAGCCCCTGGACTGGTGAGCAGCAAGAGGCAGCAGAACCTGGCCGGCTCCCCCGATCTCGGAGGCAGGGGATAAAATGGATAAGTGGGGACCAGGGGGACTCCAGAGTGACCCACCTGACTCTGTAGTCCCCAGAGCCAGTTTCCCCAAGGGAACGTCCTGGCTGGGGGCAGAACCCCACCTTGTTCATCCTCCAGGGCACTCCCATGGGTTGTGTGGACCTGGAATGTCCCCCCAACGGCCCGTGTCTTGAGGGCTTCTTCCCCAGAGTGATGCTGTTGGGAGGCTGAGGAACTTAGGAGGTGTGGCCTAGCGGGAGAAAGTTAGGTCTTTGGGGTGTGCCCTAGAACGCCATACGGGGACCCCAGCCCATTCCTCTTTTTTTTTTAATGTCTTTTCTCTGCCAAGTGCTGGTGGTGTGCTGCCTCACCACAGGCCTGAGAGCAATGCAGCCAACTGTTCAAGGACTGAAGCCTCCAAAACTGTAAGCCTCAATGAGCCATTTCTCTATAAGTTGATGAGCTCAGATATTCGTTACAACAACCTGACGCTGATTAACGCACACATCATGTGGCTTCTGGTGAAGGAAAGCCTTCAGCCTCTGATTTTATCATTGATGGTGGAACCACAGAAGGCTTTGCTTTATTTATTTATCTACGTATTTATTTTAGTTGTAGTTGGTGTAATATCTTTATTTATTTATTTATTTTATGTGGTGCTGAGGATTGAACCAAGTGCCTCACATGTGCGAGGCAAGCGCTCTACCACTGAGCCCCAACCCCAGTCCCAGGTGTTAGAAATTTGGTCCCAAGTGTAGTGATGTTGTCAAGGTGGTAGAACCCTGATGAGATGGAGCCCAGTGGGAGATGAGTAGGTCACTGAGGGCGGGGTGTTCTCAAAAGAGATTAGGGAGGCCAGGCCTGGTGGTGCACGCTTGTAATCCCAGTGGCTTGGGAGGCTAAGGCAGGAGGATCGAGTGTTCAAATCCAGCCTTAGCAAAAGCCTGTCTCTAAATAAAATACAAAATAAGGCTGGGGATGTGGCTCAGTGGTTGAGTGCCCCTGAGTTCAATTCCCAGTACCCCCCACACACACACAAAAAGGGGGAGATTAAGGCAGATTTTATGGGACCCTGCTTAGTTTCCAAGAGAGTGGATTGTTATAAAAGAATAAGTCTGGTCCCTGAATCCCTCTTTGGCTTCCTATCTCATTATGTGACCTCTTTTGTTTGCCTCCCACAATGGTGATGCCATTTTCCATGTGCCCCTTGTGAGGGGCTGCCCAATCTTAGACTTTCAGCCTCCCAAACCACAAGCCAAATAAGCCTCTTTTCCTTATAAGTTACCGAGTCTCAGGTGTTTTGTGACAGCAACAGAAAATGGACAAATATAGAAGAGACTCTGATCATCATCTAGGTAGTTCCTTCTTTCTTGCCTCCCCTTCTACTATCACCAGGTAAACACGTTTGGAAGACAGGGAACAGCCTGACCTCTGCTTAGTGATTAAGTGACATGATCATCGTTGATGCATAGAGCCAGGATTCTTTTTGTTTTTTTTTTTCCATCATTCCCACAGTGAGCAAATGCTGCAGGGACCCTGTTAGACCTGCTTAACCAGCTGTGAACAGCTCACACCTATTCCCTCCTCACACCTGTCTTTTAAACCTGTGTCTTCCCCGAAGGCTTGCTCATGACTGAGGAGAGGCCTGGGAGGCTATAGCCTCCCCTCAAGGTCAATTACTGGGCTAATGAAGGAGGATAATAGCCCAGTCCCTGGGGGCAACCACTTCTGTGGGATACTTTTTGCTCCAGAGCTCCTCATGGGGCCAGACTAATCTTGGACTCTTAAAACCCGTCTGACTCTAACACCTTCTCCTTGCAGGTTCCTCCTGAGAGCCTTCCCTCAAAAAATCCCTGCCTGAGGGTCCTGTGTCTCAGGGATGCAGAATCTCAGTCTTCACTCAGACCTAAGAAATCTTAATGTGCACTTGGACGGGAATATGACCAGGGTCCTAATGAGAAGAGATACATAGGAGCAGAAGGCCATGCTGCTGGATCCGGGGTGGGCGTGGGAGTGTGGGTGTGACCCATCCATGCAGCCCAAATGGCTCTGTTGAGCTTGTGTCTGCAGGGCAATGTCGATGAGAAAACCCTGTTATGGGGCTCAGTGGGCCAAAGCCCAACCCCCACCTGCATCCGTTTTCCAGGCTGTCATGACAGTACCACAGTCCGTGTGGCTTAAAACAAGACTTTATTGCCATGCAATTCTGGAAGATGGAAGTCCAAAATCCAGGTGCTGTCAGGGCCATGCTCCCTGTGAATCACATAGGGAGACCCTTCCTTGACTCTTAGCTTCTGGGGTTTGCCAGCGAGCCTGGCATTCTTTGGCTAGGAGACATATCACTCCAGCTTCTGCCTCCATTGTCACATGGCCATCTATTCTTGTGTGCCTCTTCTCTTCTTATAGGAACTCCAGTCGTGTTTGATTAAGGGTCCAATATTCTCCAGTATGACCTCATCTTAACTAATTACACCAGCAATGACCTTACTTCCAAATAAGTGTGTTTTATTTTTTTTTTCTTTGCAGTGCCAGGACTGAACACTGAACCCAGAGCCTCCTGATGCTAAGCAAGGGCTCTTCCATGGAGCTACATCCCCATCCCATTTTAGTTTATTTTGAGACAAGTTCTCTCTAAGTAATCCATGTTGGCCTTGGACTTGCAATCCTCCTGCCTCAGCCTCCTCAGTAGCTGAGATTATAGGCACTCTGCCCAGCAAATAAGGGTACAGTTTAAGGGACTGGGGGTTAGGACTTCAGTGTATCTTTGTAGGGGAACAGAATTCAGCACATCACCTCCTCTCTGCCCATTTGCCAGCTTCAGGATGCCCGGAGTCATGCAATCTGTTTCTTCTTTTTCAGTTTCTTCTGTGGCAGGAATAAGGATGCCGGGACAATGTGGCTAGAGAGAGGAACAGATGGGGCCATGGGCATGGGTTCCATTGCGCTGCCTGGCTTGGGGAAGCAGGTGCTCAGCACAGGAAGGTGCTCCCCTCTGCAGTATTCTGGGTACTCAAAGGCTATCATTACAGCTGCTGTCCTGGGCAGTCAGTACCAAGCTGTGTGGGCAGGGTCTGCTCTATAGGAGAGCTCACAGCTCCCCTAGGGAGCTATTTTGTATCAATAAAAGATTACCAGAGGTTTCAGACAGTTAGGCTTCAGGGTCCATTATTTAAATGCAACTGCCTGTGACTACTCTCCTGGCATCAGGAGGGCTGAATGGAGGTGGGCAGGGGCGTGGGGGGCAACCTGGGTGAGTCGAGAATGTATCAGAGACTCAACACTCAGTCCTCTCTGGTCTCATAATGACTTTGCACTGTGTGCAAATCAATCTTACGGGGCAATTTCCTGTTGTCAGGACAGAGCGGTCTCCCTCCCTCTCACCCTCCTGCTGCTGAGCTCTCCCTCCATGCTGGCTCCAACAAAGGGGAGAGTGTTCAGCATTCCGCTTAATTGATGCAGTGACAGGTCCTTTTGCTGACATATTCTGGCATCTGTCTGCCTTATTCACGGCAGCACAGCATCAACCTGAAATTGTCAGCTCTTTCCAGAATAATCAGTTCTCTTCTGGATCTGAGTCTCAAAGACTGCATTGATTTTTTTTTTCTCACTCCAGTATGTGTGAAGGTCATCACAATAGGCTGTCTCCGCCCACCGGCACCCCCAGCTCACCAAACACAGGCCATGAAAAGACCAACAAGAACTTGGCAATCTCTTGCCCCTTCACCTTGCTGAAGCTCCACATCGGGGCATAAGTGCCTCCAGTTTTTAAGATGCCAAAAAATCATCAAGGTGGGATCTTGTTAAATGCCGATGAAGGTTCTGTAGGTCTAGGTGAGGCCTGAGATTGCTCCTACCCCTCTGGCCACCACGAGCAGCAACACATAAGTAGTCCTCTCTGCAAGGCGATCGAGATGCCAGGGATGTGACAGATGTGACCAGCGCTGGCTCTGGGTGCTGGAGGAGCAGGAGGGAGAGAGCATCTAACTGTCTGGGGGATGCAAATCACAGGGAATGGAGACCATGTGACCTGTAGTTCTAGAAAGATCACTCAGGGTATGGCCAGCTGAGTAGAGAATAGAAAGGAGGCACTGAAAAGAACTGAAGGCCGAGAAGCCGGGAGGAGGCTCTTGCAGTGATATAAAACACGACGAGCAAGATAAAACAATAAGGTCTGAAGTGGGAGAGAGGCAGCGGTGTTGGAGAGGAGGGGAAAGGTCAGAGTGACACGGAATTGTGAAGGGAAGGTGCTGGGGAGGTGTGCAAACCCCACACCTGTCCTACCTAGAGGGAATGAGAAACCCGCCCAGAGGGCTGCCAGGTGGTGGCCATAGGGAAGCTGGAGAAAGAGAGAAAAGGGGAGAGAGGAGAATGAGGAGCGGGTGTGGCTTGCCATGGGCCAGGGCTCCAGGGAAAAGAATCCACGCTGGAGGCTCCTGGTAGAGGCAGGTGGGGAAAGAAGCTATGGGCCTCTTGGGTAAGGACAACTGGCCTCAGGGAGGCAGTGCAGCCCAGCCTAGTGTCTCATCAAAGGAGCTCCCAGCCCGGGGGCCAAGGCCTTTCTGGAGGGCCCTGCCTCTGTGGAGGCCTGTGATTCAGTCTCTCCATGACCCCTTTCTTGATTAATTAGGCTGGGTTTCATTAACTTTTAAGTCTTTCTTCTCTCCTATCAGCATTCAAGGGCATAAGTTTCCTTTAGAGTATAACTTTTATGTCATCTTGAAAGTTTTGGTACAAGGAGGCATGTTCATTATCACTAAATTCTAAATAAAATTTAAAAATCCATTATGATTTCTTCTTTGGCCTATGAGTTATTGAGAAGTATTTTTAAAAGTTTCAAATACATGCAGGTTTGTTTGGTTGTTTGGTTGGTGGTGCTGGGATTTAAACCCAGGGGTGCTTTACTAGTGAGCTACATCTCCAGCCTTTTCACTTTTTATTTCGATTTTGAGACAGGGCTTCACTAAGTTGCTACAGCTGGCCTTGGACTTACAAGTATCCTTCTGCCTCAGCCTCCTTAGTTGCTGGGATTACAGACAGAACTTTAACAAATATATATATATATATATATATATATATATATATATATATATATATATATATTTTCACACACACGTTAAGTAGGGGATTAGATTAGATTATCTGGAGGAAAAATTAATGAACTGGAAATAGATCTGAGGCTACTACATCATAGAGAGACAATGAGATGGAAAATATTAAAGAGAGCAACTTTAAAAGATGAGGTCTCATTTAGCTACTAAGACTCTCAGAAGGAAAATGAAGAAATGAGGACAGGCAACATCTGAAAGACATTAAAGGCTGGGAATTTACTAAAAAATGCACATAAACACATTTGTGCACATGTTTCCATGGATACTCCCTGTATCGCTCTGAAGGTCCATGGGGACAAGTTTTAGGATCCCTGGGTAACACTGGTTGCCTGTTCACACTCTATTCTTCTCTTTTTCCTTAAAAACCAATTTTGTCTGGGGCAGTAGCTTCCTTACACCTTGGGATGGCCAGGTGACTCAGTTCTGAACTGAGATGAGAAGGTTTTGATAGAATGGTAAACTCAGCTGACATGTTTTTTTTTTTTACCTTTGTCCTTAATCACCCTATCTGGTACTTGTATGCAATGCTTGGAAGTCTGACAGCCATCTTATGACCACGTGGATAGAAGCTCATGCTAAGGATGGTCAACCAAAAGACAGGAAGCTCTAATGCCAGCCATGGACTACTTCCACCTTGGGTGTATATGAAAAAATAACTCTCTTTTGCTAAAGTCACCATAGGTTGAATTTCTTCTGTGTACAGTTACACACAATCCTCACTGAAACCCTCTGCCTTCCATCAACCCAGAACGGAGTCCACAGGCCACAGGCCACAAAGAGGAAGAGAGTAACAGATCACCTCCCGAGACATGGAGACTAGCTCTCGCTCTACAATGTCACCCTCAGCCCAAGGAAAACACAAGAACAATGAGAACAGTTTAAACCAAAGTTTTTATCCCTACACTATAGTCATCTTTATCTTTTAGAATTATATTATCTTAGGAAAATGGTATTTTATATTCCCACGTTCATTCTTTTCCTGTAACAGTACTGAGATTCCTTTGCTCTTCCTCCCTAGCCCTGCCTCGTCTGGTCACTTTCCTTCTCCCTACCCTCTTCTTCCTCCTTCTTTATCTTTCTCACCTTTTCCCCCTCCCGTCTTTGAACCAGGCCATCCTTTGAACCTGCTCAGTCCTGAAGAAGGCCTAGCTGGCCTCTGGCCCTGAGACTCTGGGGGAGGGTGGGACAGGCATCTGCTATAGTCCAAAACTCACAATGGACTTTAAGCCCACCGTGAGGTATGGGGAGGTGGAAACTGAGGCCAAGGTGTTTAAAGGTGGGGCCTTCAGGAAACAATGAAGGTTAAATTAGGTCATCAGGATGGGCCCCCTTATTAAATGCTGGTGGCTTTGTAAGAAGAGAGATACAACCACATGAGCACTCCCTGTCTCTTGCCAAGTGATGCCCTGTGCCACTTTGGGATTCTACAGCTTGAAGACCATCACCAGGTGCAGAAAACCCTTGGCCTTGGACCAGAACTGTGAGCCAAGATAAACCTTTTTCTTTTATAATGTGCCCAGCCTGTGGCATTGTGTTATTAGCAATAGAGAATAGACGGTGTCATCTCAAAGCTCTTTACTGTTGCATCTTGAAAAATTTAACAATGGAAGCCAAAGGGAGAAGCCAGAATATCCCAAGGTCAGAGAATCATAAAAGTGTCTTTTCAGAATGAGTAATATACCTGGTATTACTATGTAAAGGCCTCCAGATGTCGTAATATCACAATACAACAAATTAGGTCTTCATTTTTAAATATGACATTGACACAGTATTACCATTTTTTTTTTGTATGCACAGGTTACAGTCTTTTTTATTCACACTCCAAGAATTGCCCACAAAAAAATGAATTATCCACAGTCCCCTCAATAGCATGCCCCCATTGATTGGAGAACCTCCTACTAGACTTTAACTTTTAAGGTTGCCAGTGGCAGACACCTGCAATCCCAGCTAATGGGGAGGCTGAGGCAGGAGGATCACAGGGTTGGGGACACAGCTCAGAGATAGCACTCTTGCCTATGCGCACAAGGACCCGGGTTCATCCCCAGTACCAAAAAGAAAGAAAGAAAATAATTTCCCATGAAGCTCTTGAGTGAGGGCCATAGGTAGGTCTCCCTCTTTCAGGAAATCTATTATCTTATCGTTAAGTCAAGGTTTATAGCCAAGCAGGAGGACCTTGAGAGACCCTTGACTTTGCAAATGTGATAAAGGCACTGGCTTGGGAAGCAGACCCCTTCCCTGCACTCCCACTATGTGAAGGAGAGACTGTCACAGGGCCAGGTAAAGAAGATGGCCCAATGCTGAGATGAGCAGGCCTGTAAACAGAGCAGAGTGTCAGGAACATTTATTATTAATGCAACGTGGAAGGAGATCCCTGCAGGCTTGGGTCTAGTGGCCAATTAAACACTTTCTGAAATTGCCAATGTCTGGATGGGGAACAATCATAAGTGAAAAAGCTGATGTGTTGCCCTGAGCTAAGGGATTTTTGTTGTGTTTGTTTGTTGGTTTTGTTTTTGGTACTGGGGATTGAACATAGGGGCGCTTTACCACTGAGTCACATCCCCCACCAGGGGCGCTTTACCACTGAGCCACATCCACAGTCCTTTTTATTTTGAGACAGAGTCTTACTAAATTGCTGATATTGGCCTTGAATTTGCAATCCTCCTTCCTCAGCCTCCAGTGTTGCTGGGAGTCACTGGGATTACAGGTGTATGTGACCATGCCTGGCCTGAGCTATAGTGATTTTTAAAGCTAAAACCTACTTTTTTTTTTTTTTTTTGGTACCAGGGATTGAATTTAGGGGTACTCGGCTACTGAGCCAAATCCCCAGCTTATTTTGTATTTTATTTAGAGAGGGTTTCACCAAGTGCTTAGCACCTCTTTTTGCTGAGGCTGGCTTTGAATTTGTGATCCTCCTGCTTTAGCCTCCTGAGCCTTCTTAAGCCCTACTCTTAAACTCCTTCAAATTGGGTGTGGTGGTGCACACCTATAATCCCAGCAATTCAGAAGACTGAGATGGGAGGATAGGAAGTTCAAGGCCAGCCTCAGCAATTTAGTGAGGCCCTGAGCAATTTAGTGAGACCCAGTCTCAAAATATAAAATAAAAAGGGCTGGGGGTGGTAGAGCACCCTGGGGGTTCAAATCCTTGTGCCCAAAACAAAACAAAGAAAGCCTTCCAAGGAGGGAGACAATGACTATCTTCAAAACAAATGCTCTTTGAAATTTTGAAAATAAGACACTAGAGGGTTTCTTAAGCCTAGTCATCCTTCCTTCCTTCTCCCAGCTGATCCATTCCACAAACCAGCCTGACAAGTAAGTGCCTGTAAAAAAGCAAGTTAATTATTTTGAAAATCAATTAAATTACGTATACCCTTTGAAATAAGGATTTCAAAGCAGTCTAGAGAAAATAGTCAGAAAACATGGGCACTAGATTCTCTGTTCTGCTAATGGCTGACTTTTGAGTTTTCTGATTGTTAACCTTGGCTAGCAATGAGATCCCACTGGGCTTTGGTTTGCTCATACTCTTCTGAGTGACATTCTCCCCATTTTAATGGCCTAAAAGCATAATGAGATGAATGAGTCACAAGTAATAATGATAAAAAAAAAAAAATCTATGCAGGAACAAAACTTCTCATCACCATGAAGAAGTAACATCGTGACTAGGAAAGCAAATCACTGGAGACCACGAGGACACATAACTCACACTTATATGTACTGCTCACTGTGCTAAGCACTTATGTGTATCCAGTCATTTAATACTTATTTTGAAATTTTACAGATGAGGAACTGAGGCCCAGAGAGGTTAAATAGTTTGTTTATGGCCACACAGTGTGTTAGTTAGCTTACCATTATCACCAAACACTAGATAACGTACCCAGAGAAAAGGTTTATCATGGCTCACAAGCTTGGAAGCTTCAGTCCAGGTTCAGTTGTCCTTGTTGCTTTTGGGCCTGGGGGAAGGCAGCACCTCACCCTAAGTTGTCTCTGATGGAGCTGCTGGGGAGTGAAGGAAGAGGAGGAAGAGATGAGGGTCTCGCATTGCCCCTAGAGGGCACACCCCCAGTGACCTGAGGGCCTCACATTAGGATCCCGTGCTTAAAATTTCCGCCAACTCCCCAAAGCACCACCCTGTGGACCAAGTATTTAACACATAGGCTTTGGGGGAATATTCTAGATCCAAACTATAGCACACAGTTAGGAAGTGACCGAGATTCTTCAGCCCTTTAAAGGACAGGGAATGGCCTGGAAAAAGACAGGCAGTATACTGGTTTCCACGGGCACATTGATGAGTCTATTACTTTCCTAGGGTTGCTGAAACAAATGACCATGACCTTGGTGGTTTAAAACAACAAAAATGTCTAATCCTCCCAGTCTCAGAGGCCAGAAGCCTGAAATCCAGGTGTCAGCAGTGCTGTGTGGCCTCTGAAGACTCTAGGAGAGCATGCTTCTGATAGACCCAACCTGATCTTTTCTTAAAATTGGGCATCTCGCCATAAAACCATGAAAAGATAATTTCAGCTTTACTATAAATTACTGCAAATTCTGAACCTGCTTGGAATGCCTGCCCGTGCCTTGAACTCACCCATGCCTGGCTCTCTGACCAGATAGCAGCCCTCTCTGAAACTTAGTGACACCTCATAAATATTGGCCTTCCCTGGCCAGACAACGACCCTCTCTGAGGCTCTAATGGTCCTCATAAATTCTGATGTTGGGGCCAGCAAAAAAAAAAAAAATGTAAACTACCATTAGTGTGATGCTTGTCAGAGTTCTGTTTCTGTAACCCCCCCTTTTGTGTAACTTTCTAGGCTATAAAGCTGGGCTGTAGGAAAGGTGGGGTGCTGTCTTGTTCCAGCCGTTTTGGGAGGGAGAGGCAGCCCGGCCGGTCGAAATAATAAGCTTGCTTTAATTTGATTTTAATTAGAGTTAGCGGTCTTTTCTTGCGTCCTGGTCTAACACTTCCTGCCTCCTCCAGCTTCTGGCAGCAGGTAGGTCATAGTTTATGGCCATATCACTGTAGCCTCTGTCTCCATGTGTGTACGGCCCGCTCTGCCTATCTTTTATAAGGACACTTCTTTGGATTTGGAGGCCACCTAGGTGATCTAGGGTGATGTCATTTCAAGATCTGTAATTTAATTACATCTGAAAAGATCCTCCTTCCAAAAAAAAAAAAGAAATCAACCATGTAGAGCTCTTGCCTAGCATGTGTGAGGCACGGGTTCAAATCGCAGCACCACAAAAAATAAATAAATAAATAAGATAAAAGCCTTTTGTGCATCTACAACTAAAAATGTATTTTAAAAGCAACCACATACACAGGTTCCAGGGGGCAAAATGTAGACATACGTTTTTCGGAAACTGACACTCAATTGATGATAATCACTAAGGACTTAATGTCATTTTAAGACACAGAAAACTCCTCTTAAATTGGCTTAAAAGACAAAGTAAGGTCACAGGCTTGATCAAGGCTCAGGAAAGTGACTAGGACTTCCTCAGCTCTGGCTCCAGCCTCAGGCAGGCTCCGCCCTGGTGGTCTGAATGGCCTGGCAGCAGATCCTAGGGCTCGGTGACTCCATGTTCTAGCTTTTCCTTCCCAGCACAGTTCTTGGCTCCTGTTGACCTGGATGAGCTGTAGACTAATCATGTGGCGGGGCTGGCTGGCCTAAGGCAATCAGGATCATGCCTGGAGGCAGAGATGGTGTCACCCCCACCTGAATGCTGGCCTAAAATTGGGAGCACTTAAAATCGAGGCCCTATTGGGAAACAACCACAGTGGACTAACTGGTCAAGGCCACACCCTGATAAAAGAAGCAGAACTGGGGTTGAAACTCAGGTCTGCTTGACTGCAAAGTCTTTCTCCTGGCAGGAAACAGCTCCAGGGCCCAGGCTGGGGTCTGGTGCAGCTCCCTGTCCTCCTGTCTGTCTGAGGCAAGCCTCTGGCACTTTCCTTGTAGCTCTGCCATGATGGATCAGCGTAGGTCAGTTGTAATGAAGGAAACCATGTTCAGGGAAATAACTGGATAGATTTTCAAAGAATGAGTGAGAGTCTTTGAGGGGAAAGCTGACCACCGCACAAGAACCAAATACCACTCCTCTTACACTACTCTACTCAGCGTGACAATGGTTCAGATATGGTCTAAATGTGTCCCCCAGGGTTGGTCCCCAGTGTGGCAGTGACCAGGTGGTAAAGGTTTTAAGAATTGGGGCCTAAAGGAAATTCACTGGGACG
Source organism: Marmota flaviventris (assembly GCF_047511675.1). Taxonomy (NCBI): domain Eukaryota; kingdom Metazoa; phylum Chordata; class Mammalia; order Rodentia; family Sciuridae; genus Marmota; species Marmota flaviventris. Next base: position 8,185,005 of record NC_092500.1, on the reverse strand, counting down.
TGGGGCACCCCCACTGGAAGGGATGAATACTGGTCTCCTCGAGGATCAGTTCCCAAGGGGGCCCCTCCCAGCCTCCTGCTTTCTGTGCTGCCATGTAATGGCCTCTGCATACACTCCCACCACAGTGCCACCCACCATCAGACTGTCACCAAAGCCAGCAGATGCTGGCACCACGATGCTCTTGAATCTCCTCACCAGTGAGCTAAATAAATCCCTTTTCTTTATCAATTACCCAGCATTGGGTATTTTGTAATAGAAATACAAAACAGACTAAGGTAGCTATTGACGGCTATCATTCCACCCACTATGAGGTTTTCCTGTTGTTCCAGCAAACTTGATTGTCAAGTGATAATCAATACACAAATTTCTGCTTTCCTCTTTGTGTCCATGAGAAGATTAATTCTCTTTGGGACCCCTGGACCTAGCTCTCCGGTCAAGTGCCCTGACACAAGCAAGTCGCTTCCAGTGGGTGAGAGAAGCGATGGGAGGGTGGCATTTCCCCACTCCAAGAAGTTGTGATTTTTACAAAATCACCAAATCTAATATTATGGAAGGTGCTTTAGATGTTTTCCCTTTCATCCATTAATATAGAGTTCCCCTCTGCTGCGAGTCCTCAGGACAGGAACCGTGTCCTCTTTCTCTCTGTATTCTGAGCACTGCTCAGGCTCTAGTCCTGGTGTAGGTGCTGAATTCACGTCCATCAGATAAATGAATGAATGAACAAACACCTTTTCTAGTGCATACAAAACTGGGTCAGGCTCTCAGGGATGAGCCACCTGATTCACACTAATCAAATGTGCCCAAACAAAACTCATGAGAAACTGTCACATAAAGCAGAATGCCAATATTTTCCTTTGCAGGAGGGCTGATGAGGAGGGTGAGTGTTGCTATCTGCATCTCTAGGGTAGTGGAATGGGGTCACTATTGGGAAGAGACGAACAGTTATTGTAATATTTGGGCTTATAAAATTCCCGTGTAAGTTCTCTCTCTGGGCCAAGCCCGGTCTAGAACATTGCCCATCTTCCAGAGCATAGCAAACCACATTTCACAGACTCAATTAAGAGTGCTTGAAGGGCTGGGGTTGACCTCAGTGGTAGAGTACTTGCCTCACATGTGCGAGGCACTGGGTTCAATTCTCAGCACCACATATAAATAAATGAATAAAACAAAGGTCCATCAACAACTAAAAAAAAAAATTTAAAAAAAGAGAGAGAGTGTTTGAACCAACCAGAGATCTGTCTTATTCTGTTATCCTGCATTACAGAAGTCACAATTACTTAAAAATAAGAAAACGGCTGCTGGGTGCAGTGGTGCATGCCTGTTATCCTAGTGGCTCAGGAGGCTGAGAGAGGAGAATTGTGAGTTCAAAACCAGCCTCAGCAACAGCAAAGTGCTTAGCAGCTCAGTGAGACCCTGTTTCTAAATAAGATACAAAATAGGGCTTGGGATGTGGCTCAGTGGTTGAGTGCCCCTAAATTCAATCCCTGGTACCTCCAACAAAGCAAACAAATAAATGGTCTGGGGATGTGGCTCAGCAGTCCAGTGCCTCTGGGTTCAATCCCTAGTACTAACTAAAAAAAGAAGTGTGTGTGTGTGTGTGTGTGTTTGTGTGTGTGTGTGTGTGTGTGGTGGGGGTGTGGCAGCTGGAGTCTCCTGCCTGCAATCCTACTTGCCACGTCCAGTTACCTGGAGGCCTTTGTGAACTTGGAATTCAGTGTCCTCAGAGTTGTGCCTCCCCTTCCCCCACTAGAATGTTAAAGGTAAAGGTAGTGCCTACCTGTGAGGATGGCCTGAGGCCTGAGCCTAAGCAACTCCATTTTAAAAAACTCCAGTTTAACCTGCACTCTCACCAGGCACACCCACGGAGCCTTCCAGTGAGGCCTCAGACAAGTCACTTCCCCTCACCCTGATAAACAGAGTGAAGCCCCTGGCAGGCTGTCCTCGCCTGGTAAGAGGTCAGGGTGGAGACCACCAGACCAGATGTTTCTGACCCCAGGGTAAATGATGTCATGGAGAAATCTGTTGGTAGCTATAAGGATTGAAAGGGAGGTCAAAAGCCCCCAAATTCTGTATAAATAATAGAGCTGATGAGCAGGGATTCAGCCAGCAGAACGAGCTGGAGAGCCTGCTGAGGACCTGACATCCCATCACTTGTCATCGTTTCCTGAGCCTCTGCGTGATCCTCACAGCTCCAAACTCTACCGCCCGACTGAACCTTGGTGAGAACCACAACTTCTCCCTAAGAACTTCTCCTCAAGCGGTCGTCCACTCTGTTGGTAAAGATGGCACCTGGAGCGCTTCTCTTCCGGGAGCTCAGGTCCATGAGGCACTGAATGGCGTGAACCATCACTTCCAATCCCTGTGAATGGCGCGAACTTTGAATGGCGCACCTCCAATCCCTGAAGTGTCTCGAACTCTCCACCAATAAAGAAGTAACAGGGGCTGGGGTTGTGGCTCATCGGCAGAGCGCTCGCCTCGCACGGGCGGGACCCGGGTTGAGCCTCAGCACCACATATCATAAATAAATGAAATAAAGGTATTGTGTCCAACTACAGCTAACAATAAATATTAAATAAATAAAAAAGAAGTAACAGCCCACTCACCCCTGCTCCTCCTCATCGCGTGTTGAGCCCACTACCTTTCAACTCCTAGTACCTGAGACAGTGTACCGTACATGTTGAACCACGACGCAGAGAAAAGACCACCAACTCCAATTTTAAACCAAATTAAAGCAAGCTTATATAACAAAGAGAGCCGGCCAGCGACTGCTAGAGAACAGCCCAGCTCTCAGGGAAGAAAAGGTTTTTATAGCACAAAAAGTTACAAAGGGGGGTGTCTGGGAACTTACAGCTAACAGGGTACTGGCAAACGTAATCAAGGGCAGTTAGCAGGCTGATGATCCACGTGGCTTGATATTTCAAGGTAGGGAGTAAATTCAGATCCCAACATCAGAATTTATGAGGCGCCGCTGAGGTTTCAGAGAGGGTTGTTATCTGGCATGGAGAGTCAGGATTTATGAGGTACCACTAGGGTTTTAGAGAGGGTCCTTATCTGGTCAAGGAGAGCCAGGTATGGGTGAGGTCTGAGCCCAGGTAGGAATTTCAAACAAGTTTAGAAATCTCAGTAATTTATAGTAAAACAGAAATGCACTTTTCATGACTTTCATGTGAGGAGATGGCTCCCAATCTTAAGATAGAATTAGGCTGGGTTCATACATATGTGCCTGCTGAATACAAGGTAGGTGAATGTCCCTGCCTCTTGGCAGAACGCACCCCTCTAGTGACCCACCAGATTGGGCACCTCTCCTCCCTTAGAAGGTCCAGGAGACAAAGGAAAATGTTCAGCACCATCACTTTATCTTGGCTGTCCTTTCCCTACAGAGCAAATAGTGAAGTGCCATCAGGGTGCAGGGTCCTTCAGCCGCCAGGCTGGTCCCCAGGGGTACCGAGCTGCCAGAGGGCAGCTCGCTCTCATGCTTGGTTCTGTCTTGCGGAGACAACACTCCTGAGGTGTGGTAAATCCAGCAAAGTCCTGCTTGGGCTGCATGGACACCAGTACCCCAGGAGAAATAAGTGCCTCCTAAGGGTTGGCGCAGGTCAACTATGAATTCTTTGCCCTCTTCTTGCCTTTTCTACTCCTTTGTCGCTAACTCTGACCCTGGCCAGGATAGGCCTCATGTTGCCTTCTGTTCCCAGGATAGGAAGGGCCAGTGGCGGAGAGCAGGCTTAGCATGCCCGAGGCCTTGGGCTCCACTCCTGGTGTCACACACACATACACAAGAAAAGGAAAGTGCTTATAACATGCAGACCATCTTTAATATCCATATATTGTGCCAGGTGCAGTGGCACATACCTGTAATCCCAGCAGCTCCTGAGGCTGAGGCAGGAGGATTACAAATTCAAAAGCAGCCTCAGCAACTTAGTGAGACCCTAAGCAACTTAGCGAGACCCTGTCTCTAAATAAAATTTTAAAAAGTGTTGGAGATATGGTTCAGTGGCTAAGTGGCCCTGGGTTCAATTCCTAGTACCAAAAATAAATAAACAAACTAACAAATAAATAAATAAATAAATAAAATAAAACAAAACCCCCATATATTGTATTCTTGAAATATATTGAGAATGGATGTTCCCTGTTCTCACCACAAAAATGATGACTGAGAAATAATGCAATGCATATGTCAATTAGTTTGATTTAGTCATTCCAAAATGTGTATATAGGGGCTGGGGATGTGGCTCAAGTGGTAGTGCGCTCACCTGGCATGCGTGCGGCCCGGGTTCAGTCCTCAGCACCACATACAAACAAAGATGTTATGTCCGCCAAAAACTAAAAAATAAATACTAAAAAAAAATTCTCTCTCTTAAAAAAAAAAAAAGATGTGTATATAGATTTCGAAACATGTTGTACACAATAAATACATATTCTTCCATCTATCAATTAAAAATATAATTTAGAAAAGGAAGGCTTTGAGAAAGCTATTCCCAATGCAGTAATAGACAATGCAATTATTACAATCTCCTTTTAAAAGAGCATGGTGGTGGATGCCTATGGAGCCAGCTACTTGTGCATGAGTCTGAGTTGAAGGACCCAGGAGTTGGAGACCCACTTGGGCAACACAGCAAGACCCTGTCTCAAAGATAAAAAAGAGATTTTTTTTTTTTCAAACTAATTTCCCCAAACTAACAAATTAACACATTTTCTAGGCAATTATCATCAATGACCGCTAACATTACAGAAAAAGAGGCCATGAGAGAACATAGCACACCTAGTATTGTCAAAAAAATTAAACCTGAATGTGATCAGGCCTCTATGTCCAACTAATACTATTTTATACAGAAATTCAGGAGACAAAGGAAAATGCTCAGCACCATCACTGGGCAAAATCAGCAAAATGCATAATATGGGAAACTGTGAGCCAGTTTTTTCCGTTCCTTCTTTTTTCCCAGTACTGGGATTGAAGGCAGGGGCACACTACCACTGAGCTACATCCTAGCCCCTTTTATTTTATTTTGAGACAGGGTCTTGCTAGGTTACTCAGGCTGGCCTTGAACTTAAGATCCTCCTGCCTCAGCCTCCTGGACCACAACAAGTTTCTTAAATAATGGGGAGAGGGCAGGGGGAATTAGACACGTCAATCTATTACAATACATGGATCTTACTGATTCTGATTCAAATAATTTTTTTTTTAATGTATGAGATAGCTGGGTGCAGTGGCACACATCTGTAATCCCAGCAGTTTGGGAGCCTGAGGCAGGAGGATCTCAGTTCAAAGCCAGCTTCAGCAACTTACTGAAGCACTAAGCAACTCAGTGAAATTGTCTCGAAATGAAATATGAAAAAGGGCTGGAGATGTGGTTCAGTATTTAAGTGCCCCTGTGTTCAATCCTGGTACCAAAAAAAAAAAAAAAATGTATGAGAAGACCATAATTATGGGAATTTAAACACTGACTAGCTGTATTAAGAAATGTTTATTTATGAGCATGAAAATAGTATTGTGGTTGTTTTTCTAAGAAGAATTCTTGTCTTTTAGATATGCACCCTGAAGTATTTGCAGATGAAATGATACAAAGTCTGAGATTTGCTTTGAAATAAACCGGGGTGGTAGATGGGAAGAGCCCACATCTGGTTAATCACTAAGTCCTGCTGAATATGTCTCAGATGCATCTCTCATTTCTCCTGAAGGCCCCTTCTCACTATGTTCTGTGCTTCTAGTCTCTAATCCCTCCTCCCTCAGCCATTAGAGTGAGCTACATAAAATAATCTTTTTTTAATTTTTATTTTTTGCAGTGCTAGCGATCTGTATTGGGGGTTGAACCCAGGGCCTTAAACATGGTAGGCAAGCACTCTCTCACTGAGTTACACCTTTAGCCCCTAAAACGACCACTTTATTCTCTTCCTTAAAACCTCCAAGTGGTTCCCTACCATCTCCAGGATAAAGCCAAGCTCCCTGCAGACGGCTCTCCATGCACAGGCTGGCTCCCGCTTTGATCTCTTGCTGCTTCCTGTCCTGCACATTACCATGACAATGCTGAGATACTAGTGGTTCCAAGTGTCCCTGTCCTCAGCCAGCACCATTCTTGCCTCCTACCACCTCTCCTAAGATGGAGCACAGTCCTCAGTACCAAAAATCAAAAACAAAAGCAAACCAGATTCAGTGTAGGCTTTCTCTCTTCCAGCAAGCACTGTCTCCTCCTCCTCTCTTCCCCTCTGGCTGGCTTGGGTATGCAGCCCATGTGTAATGCCACAATTTAACTCACTATGTACTATTATTTCTTTTCTTTCTTTTTTCTTTTTTCTGGTACTGGGAATTGAACTCAGAGACACTCGACCACTAAGCCATATCCCCAGCCCTATTTTATATTTTATTTAGAGACAGGGTCTCACTGAGGTGCTTAGTGCTTCGCCATTGTTGAGGCTGATTTTGAACTCATGATCCTCCTGCCTCAGCCTCTGAGCCACTGGGATTAGAGACATTCACTACCACACCCAGCCTAGTATATTTTTTGTGTGTTTTCCTACATTCTTTAGACTATAAACTTCTTGATGTTCCTCCCTCTGTTCCCAATACCTGGTGTACTGGGGCCTATAATAGTAGGTGCTTAATAAATGTCCAGGATAGGATAGAACTCAGGACAGAAGATTTACCTTCTGTGGGTGAACTTCAAGAATGACTGATGAGCCTGGGAGTGGTAGCACATGCCTGTAATCCCAGCAATTTGGGAGGCTGAGGCAGAAGGATCACAAGTTCAAAGCCAGCTTCAGCAATTCAGTGAGGCCCTAAGCAATTCAGCGAGACCCTGTCTCTAAATAAAATATAAAAGGGCTGGGGATGTAGCTCAGTGGTTAAACATCCCTGGGTTCAATCCATGTACAAGAAAAAACCTAAAAAGAATGACTAATGGAGGATTTTTTCTTGGTGTCCTTTAAAATACACAGGCTGCCACCAACCAACCATGAATAGGGGCACAATCTGCCCTATAGGCAAGAATTGACTAGCACAAGAGGTCACTAGGACCAGAATGCCCCGTGACTTTTCCACAATTTAGTAAGAAGAGTAGGAAGGCAGGTCTCTTAGAATTCATCATCTATGAGAGTTGGAGGATTTCCTTAAGTAGGTGATATCAGGTAGCAAATTGAATTTATAGTCTCTTACTTTTTGAGCCTATTTCTTTTCTTTCTTTTTTTATGAGCCTGTTTCTATCATTCTTCACACATTCTTTTTTTTTTTTTCCACATTGGAATCAGAAAAATCCTTTTATGTGCAAATCAGATTCTGGTAGGATATTTATTCCTGTGTCATCAGAAAGTCAAGCCAAGGGTAGAGACAGGATATGTTTCACAATGATATTCTTTTGATGTAAAGAAAGTTGGAAAACAATTTTTTTAAAAAGTTGGGATTAGTAACATACTTTACACAAAGATATGAAAAATTGTGCTCTGTATATATAATAAGAATTGAAATACATTCTGCTGTCGTGTATTTAAAAAAATAAAATCCATTAAAAAAAAGTTGGTATTAGTCAGATGATCTAGTACTAACATCACCTATACAAGTATACGTTTGATGGGTGGTCTTGGAAATTTGACTTCTCTTAGTTTCTTTAATGATAAAATGAAGCTGTAATTTTGATAACATTTTGGTTAAGGTCTAAAGTCTAAGAATGTATGATTTGTCAGGTTTGACTTAGAGTCCTCAAATTCCAGCGTTCTGGTTCTTACAGTACTAATCTGTAAATCCCCATGTAGTACTAATAGTGAGAAACAGACCCCACAGAACACACACACACTCACGCACAATCATGCTTCATTTTATATTCTGAGAAATGCCTTGTTATTTTATCATTGTGTGAACATCACACTGTACTTACACAAACCTAGATAGTACAGCCTGTTACACTCCTGTGTGGTAGAGCCTGTTGTTCCTCCGCTAAAAACCTGTACAGTATGTTCCTATACTGAACACCACGCACAATTGTATCAGTGGTAAGTGTTTGTGACCAACATAGAACAGGTTCAGTAAAGGTACCTGGCCTGAGGAGGAGGAGGAGGAGGAGGAGGAGGAGGAGGAGGAGGAGGAGGAGGAGGAGGAAAAAAAGAAAAGAAAAACTAAATGATAAGAATTTTTCTGTTTCATTGCAATCTTATGTGACCACTGTCCACTGTCATTTATATGGTCCATAATTAACCAAAATGATGTTAGGCAGTGCATGATACATTTACAGAGTGCAGAGAGAGAGAGACAGAGAGAGATCAAGCTTTATTTTAAGGAATTGGCTCATGTAATCATGCAATTATGGGGACTAGTAAGTCTGAAATTCACAGGGATAACCAATGAACTGAAGACCAGAAAGTGTGACATAGTTGATGTTTCCATGTTGAGGCAGAATTCCTCCTCTTCTAGGAATTTCAGTCTTTTTTCTCAGTTGAGTCTGTCTTCAACTGATTGGACAAGGCCAACCCCCTTTACAAAGGGTGATCTGCTCTACCCAAACTCTATTATTTGTGTTGGGAGTCGCCCTGGCTCCAAAGACTAACTTCCCCATCCCCCAAGAAGAGCCTTACAATGGTGAGCCCTGCTGGCTCACATGATCCTTACCCACCAATCAGATTAGCCCTGCTGACTCACCTGATCCTTACCCACCAATCAGACTAGCCATGCTGGCTCACCTGATCCTTACCCACCAATCAAAAAGCACCCCCTGCCAACTCTCAGACCACCCCCAGCTCTATAAATATGCAGAGCTCTTCCTCAATAAACGGGCATTTTCTCCGATGGCAATCCTTGATTGTTCTTTCACTGGTGCCAAAACTCGGGAGGGGGAATGCCTCGCTGCTAGAGGGCCCCCTCTCTCAAGGCTTGCCGTTCTTGTCCACTCTTTCGAGCGCTGCTACTACTCACACAACACCGGCTCTTCAGTAGGTGAGTTCCCCTATTGGGCATCCAACTTCAGATGGGCTATATGCAGGGGCTTTGACTGTGATCATCCGGCAAACTTCTGATGCCCAATCTAGAGGAGAGAACACATCCCACCACAACTTTCACGGTCACGGTGGACCCTTTGTAACCCAGTTCATGAGCAGGAGGTCCTGAGGGGTAGAAAAACAGGCACTCCCCTCTCCCCGCCCTCTAACCACCCTTGTCCCTCTCCTGACCTATGGGGGCCTCCTCTTCCTTCCTTGCAGACTCCCCTTATTAAATTCTGCACACAAGATTGGCCTTACTATCAATTAGACAATCAAAGTCAATGGCCCCCAGGAGGATCCCTAGATCCCGAAATTCTCAGAGATCTGTTTAACTTCTGCGAGCGCTCGAAAAAGTGGAAGGAGTTCCCCTATGTTGAGGCTTTTTCTCTTCTTCGTTCTCACCCCGACCTATCCGGCAGATGAACCCCCTCCCTACCGACCTCCCCCGTCGGCTCCGTCCAGCCCCTCAGGTGCTCCCCCTGACTCGGCCGACACCTTTAGTTCCTCCCAAACTAGGTCCCGCTCCCTAGTCCCACAAACCATGGCCCCTTTAAGAGAGGTTGCTGGACCTGAGGGCATTATCCTGGTACATGTCCTATTCTCTATGAATGACCCCATGCAACTCGAGCGAAGGTTGGGCTCATTCACCACAGATCCAACCACTTACATTAGAGAGTTTCAATGGGTCCTCCAGGCTTATAGCCTCACTCACCATGATATATATATATGTTATTGGCTAATACTCTCCTTCTTGAGAATCGTACCAGAGTCTGGGAACTTGCCAGAGCCCATGCGGATGAAACTCACCGAGTTAATCCTAATCACCCTCTGGGGCCACTTGCTGCCCCAGATCAAACTCCCGACTGGGATTATAATACACAAGCTGGCATACAGAGTAGGGACCAATTCTCCGCATGTATTATTGCTGGGCTCAAAACAGCAGCATGTAAGGCTGTCGATTTCCAAAAATTACAAGAGACCCCATCGGAATTTCTGGATCAGCTTACAAAAGCCCTTCAGCAGTAACCTAGATCTCAAAACCCCAGATGGCCGTCATGTCCTTATGTCATATTTCCTCTTGCAGAGCTACCCCGACATCTGGGCCAAACTAAAAAAGCTCAAACAAGGCCCTGCCATCCCCCAAACTAAGATCTTGGCAGTAGCCTTTAAGGTTTGTATGCTCACCCAGGTGCTGCAGGGTCCTTCCTTGGGTCGCCGCCCATCACCGAACCCCCCGCCTCCCCCGGGCGCCTGCTTCAAGCATAGCAAGGAGGGACATTGGGCCAGGGCATGCCCTGCACCATGCACTCCATGTACCCCATGCCCTAAATGTCAACAACAAGGTCATTGAGGCTCTGACTGTTCTAAATCCCGTAGGAGGCCTATGGCCAGGGAACCCTCTGACCTTCTGAGCATGGCAATCACTTGACGGTGCCTTGGGTCCTTGTCCCCAGCCATAATGATCAATAGACAGGAACCCAGGGTGCAGATTCAGGTGGATAGGTGCAAGGTTGACTTTCTCCTTGACACCGGGGCTACCTTCTCAGTCCTGACAGATTTCTGGGGGCAAACAGTGCCGTCCACCTCTCCTATTGTCGGGGTAGGAGGAAAGACCATCTATCCAAGAAAGACTCCCCTATTACTCTGTTCCATAGACAACTTCCCATTCTCTCAGATGTTCCTAGTTATGCCCCAATGTCCTGTTTCTTTGCTCGACCGAGATATTCTCTCTAAATTCAATGCAACAATCAACATCCGGGTTCCTGGCATCAGGCCCCAGAATTGGCCTGTTTGTTTTTTCTGGCCCTTTTGGCAGAAGACTGGCCATTCTGCTCCACTTGTGAGGCTGACATGAAATACCATACTAACCTGGTTGACCCAATTGTATGGGATACCCACACCCCCTCCACCGTTTCCTGCCCACCAGTTAACATTCATCTCAAAGATCCTAACACCTTCCCCAATCAGGCTCAATACCCCTGTCCTGCTCTTCTGGGCCTACAACCTATTATTCAGGACCTTCTTAGCAAGGGGTACCTCTGTCCTGCTCATTCCCCTTACAATACTACCATACTAGCGGTAGAAAAGCCCAACTGGTCCTATCGTTTAGTTCAGGACCTACGACTCATCAACACCTCCATTAGGCCCATACATCCTTTGGTTCCCAACCCATACACCCTGCTGTCTCAGATACCCCACACTGCCACCCACTTCTCGGTCATAGATTTAAAGGATATCTTTTTGCCTTTAACCTGGACTGTCCTTCCTCAGGGATTTCGATAGTCCACACCTCTTTGGACAAACCTCCGACCTCCAATCTTTTCACCCCCAGTGCCCCGAATCCTCCTTCTTGCAATATATTGATTATCATCGGCAAATCTCTTTGCCCACCTGCGGGGAGGAAAGCACCCCACCACAGCCTTTAAGGCTACGGTGGCCCTCAGGGACTCCTTCCTTGGGCAGATTTGAAAGTCCTAGTCCTCTCACCACAGGACTCGGGCGCTAGAGAGACACTTACCCTTTCCTTCCTCTCTTTCCAGCCCTGGGAGTATCCAGCCTCTCCAGGAGGGGTCCCGAAAAGCCTTGGCCAAGGTCTCCCACAGCTCCAGCTCCATCCAGGATGAGAGCTTCGACTGTCAGGATTTGGTGACGACCAATCTCTGCAGCTCGAACCTGCCACTTAGGCACTCCTGATTTTTTGGCTCTAGCAGGGACGCCTCTTTTGCCAATAAATCAGTTTCCTCCTTCTCTGCGTCCTCTTCCCTCCTCCTTACATGGGTAATGTGTCCTCTCTGCCGTCGACTCTCCCCTACAATGCCTCTTGGATCAAATATAATACCCAGGCCTGGCCCACTTATCCCTTAGACAACCAAAGCAGATGGCCCCTTTCTGGGTCCCTGGATCTCTCCATTCTAAGGGATCTCTACAATTTCCAGGCTTTCTTCTTGCTCCAATCCAATCCTACTCTCTGTACTTCTTGCAAAGCTCTACAAATTCTTCTAGCCTGTCCAAAGGGCACTCAACAGATGACACAGTTCTCCTACTTTCTTGGCCTTAAAGGGATATCCTTCTCCACAAAAGGTCCAAATAGCATGTAAAGAGGTCACATATCTCTCAAGGGGAAAAGGCCATTACAGTAGACAGAAAACAGCTTATTGTGTCTATACACCAAAGACCAAAGATGACATACTCTCCTTCTTGGGTTTGGCTATATAATCTGGCCAAGGGCCCCCAAGATGAACTTCTACTCTCAGTGGTAGGGAAGCCCTTTAAAAAAGCCCTCCTCCGGGCACCCGCCCTGCATCTCCCCGACCTCTCCCGACCCTTCACCCTCTATGTACATGAAAAACAGGGACAAAGTCTGGGTGTTCTGGGTCAGGAATATGGTCCCACATTTGCACCTATCCAAACAGCTCGACCCCACTGTCAAGGGCTGACCCCCATGCCTCAGAGCCCTAGCAGCAGCATGACGATTTTACCCTGCCCTACCACCAAGCTGAACTCATAGCTGCCACAAGGGCATGCGAGCTAGCGGAGGGAAAAACACTCTCCCTATATACCCATCTCCCATGCAGCCATTTGGAAGAAAGGGGGCTATTGACCACCAGAGGAACGGCAGTCATTAATTCCACACTTATTTCTGGCCTACTACGAGCCTCCAGGCTGCCTTCCCAACTGGGAATAATCCATTGCAAGGCCCCAAACTTGGGGCCGCCCTACAGAGCTTTACCTCCTCTCTGCTACTCGTTACCACTGGGGATCGGCCCAAAGATCCCCAGCAACTCTTCCAGTTTCTTCACTCTCTATTCCATTCTAGTCCACAGAGTCTCACTACTTTCCTTCACTCCTTTTTCACCCTTTCCCCATGCGATAAGACCCTCCTACAACAGATCACTTCCGCTTGTCAGATCTGCCAGAGAACCAATACCAATACTCCATTAAAACCTAAACCTTTCCCTTCTCCTCAGGCCCACGGTCATACCCCAGCTGCAGATTGGCAGATTGATTTCACGAACATGCCCCGAGTAAAAAACATAAAATATCTTTTTGTATTGGTAGATACTTTTTCGGGATGGGTTGAAGCCTTTCCCACTTCTAACAAACGGGCCTCCATGGTAGTTGATCTGTTGCTTACTCACATAATCCCCTGTTTTGGGATGCCCACTTCTATCCAATCAGACAATGGCCCAGAATTCACCTCGCAGATAACTCAGGGACTGGCTCATGCACTATCACTCCTTGGCATTTCCATTGCCCTTGCCGCCCCCAGGCTTCCAGAAAGGTTGAAAGGACCAATCTGTCCCTTAAAGAGACCCTCACCAAGCTCACCATGGAATTAAGCCTGGTCTGGGTAAAGGTGCTCCTCTTGGCTTTATTGCGCATTAGAGCCTTCCCAAAGAAGCTTTCTAATCTCTCACCTTTCGAAGTCAGGTATGGCCGTCCGTCCCCTCGTTCCTCCAGGATTGCCTACAGAACCCCTACCCATCTCTGAAACCTATGCTCTGCCCCTCCTCTTCCATCTATGCTCTGAACTCTGGTGCTATCAAGACTGGCTCCTTCCTGACCCCAGTCTCTCTCAAAACCCTACCTCCTTAACACCTGGTCAACTTGTTTACTATTGCCCACCGGGGGAAAAGCCCCCTCTAAAACCAAAATGGAAGGGCCCTGCTCAGGTGATTATGTGCACACCCTTAGCAGCCAAACTCAAAATACCTAATAACCAACTTACCCCATGGATTCATATTTCCAGGCTTAAGCCCAGCACTCCTACACCTTCATCAGAAGAGCCAACAATTGTCACCTGTCATTAAGTACTCTTGTCAATGCTCCCCCTCATTTCTGGCCCCTCTTGGGTCCTCTCTTTGCCCTATGTCTGAAGATTCAAGGCAAGTGACCCTAAGGGCCCCTTCCAGCCAGACCCCCCCCCCCACTTGCTTGAATCTGGCCAGTAGTGGGACCATTGTGTGTTGTCCTTCTGACAAACCACTTAGGTGTCCAGAGCATGGTGACCCCTAAATAAGTGTGATCATAAGAGAGCACTTTACCAGTTGCCTTCTGGGCCTAAGGAGAAACGTGTGTTTTGTTTACCCTCCCAGTTTCGTAAGAATTTCAGGTATCAGTATTTAAAGTTGAGGAGAGAGTGAGCTGTTTACTTCCTGTGGTATGGAGGCTGTGGCCGTGTACTCTGCTGTTCTTCGTATCCTAGAGGATGGCTTTGGAGACTGTGCCCAAGGACCTACGGCATCTGCGTGCTTGTCTGCTGTGTTCGCTGGTCAAGACAATAGACCAGTTTGAATATGACGGTTGTGATAATTGTGATGCATACCTACAAATGAAGGGTAATCGAGAGATGATATATGACTGCACCAGCTCTTCCTTTGATGGAATCATTGCAATGATGAGTCCAGAGGACAGCTGGGTCTCCAAGTGGCAGTGAGTCAGTAACTTCAAGCCAGGTGTATATGCAGTGTCTGTCACTGGTCGTCTGCCCCAAGGAATTGTGTGGGAGCTGAAAAGTCGAGGAGTGGCCTACAAATCCAGAGACCTAGCAAGATTCAGGCTGCCAGCATCTTTTCTGTCCACCTCCTTCCTCTGCTTATTTTTTGGTGTGGAACTAAACAGGCAGAACTTCAAATACTACTTGCCCTCCAACTCTGAGAATGAACAGACAATTGAGAGAGTAGCACATCCTGTCTCCACCATTTCACCTTGGGACTAGTGGTGGAGGTGGAGAGGTTGGGGCTGGAGGGTTCAGAGACTGAATTGAAGGGAAAGGATGCTGGTATTCCTGCTCATGCCCTGGGCTGTGCTTTTGCCCATGGGCAGTACTTTGATTTAAATTCCAATTAACATGAACCACTGGAAAATTCTTAAAACTATGACACATGGCTTGCCTCCCTCTCCCTTTCTTTCAGCTAGGCACAGTAAGGGCTCACTTGCCTGGTAAGCACCATCCAGCACAATAAAGGCTCTTCTGCTCTTGTCACTATTTCTGGGCCTCCAGAAGTGCAGCCTTCCCAGCATACTTGCTTGAGTTTCATTGGAAGGTCTGCTGTTCTGTGGCACAGTAACCCCTCAGTGTAGTCCCACTGTCTAGTGCTTATGTCTTGCCCTCTAGACCTGTCAAATCAGTCTCTTGAAATCTTGAGGCTTAGTGTTCTTTGCTCCTTGACTTTGTTTAATACTGCTTCTTTTCCTTCTTTGTCTCTTTATATTTACTGATCTACCTATACCTTTGGCTAGTCTCATCATCATTTTACATTCCCCTCTCTGGAGACCTTCCAGCCTCAGGTGGCTGCTGGGTCTTGTCTGGGAGTTTGTGCCTCTGTGGGAAGTTGGCCTTTCCTTCTCTAACCTGGTAAGGGTGCTTTGGGTAACTACAAGGGCCAAGGTGAATTACCTGTTTTAAAATTTAAAAATTACCATAAACTCATTTATTTAAGTTTCCACAGAAATCCTATTAGTATCCCCATTTTGATTTAAGTTCATCCATAAAGTGACTTAAGTGATTATACTCTGTTTACTTCAAGATTCTTGTGATCAGAAATGAAGCGATGTGCTAGGCATGGTGGCACATGTTATAATGAGGCAGGAGGATCACAGGTTCAAAGTCAGCCTCAGCAACTTAGGTTGTAAGCTACCTAGTGAGACCCTGTCTCAAAATGAAAAATAAAAGGCTAGGCATGTGGCCCAATGGTTAGGCACACTTTGCTTCAACCTCTGGAACCAAAAAAAAAGATGAAACAGTGTAAAAATTCTAGAATATAAATCTTACAAAAAGCAAAAAATAAAATAAATAAATAAATAAAAAATAAAGTTGAGGAGAGATCTGACTGCTCTCAAAGGGAAATATGGTAACAATGGGCCACCGTCCTCCCTTGGCCACCTTCAAGAAAGGTGCAGGATAGGCTGGTCTGCAGGGCCTGCAGGGCATGCCAAAGTTAGCTGCAGGATGACCTGGTTCTTTATCACCTGTTTGCTTCAAGCCCAAATGCCCAAGCCCCTGCTCAAGGCTGAACACTTAACCCCCGCTTGTGCCAACAAGGCAGCTTGCAGACCCAGAGACCCCATTAGATATGGGCTATAAAAACTCCCTGTGCCTGTTCCTTCCCCCTATCATAAAGTTCATTCAGACTCAGGTGGGTAATATTTCTTTTCTTTTCTTTTTTTTTTTAGACCATGGGTGTGTTCTGCACAGGAGGTCTTTTTTTTTTTTTTTAAGAGAGAGGAGAGAGAAATATCTATTTTTTAGTTTTTGGTGGACACAACATCTTTGTTTGTATGTGGTGCTGAGGATTGAACCCGGGCCGCACGCATGCCAGGCGAGCGTGCTACCACTTGAGCCACATCCCCAGCCCCTGTGGGTAATATTTCTAATCAAGCTTTTAACCAGCTTCTCCTCAGGAATTACCAACTCCTGGTTACTGATGATACCTCCAGTCGACACCTATGCTGAATGGACTGACCTAATCATGGATCTGTGGTGGCAAGGAACCTTCATTGATACCAGTTTTCTCTGCCCTCCTGTGGGGGCTCCTTACTTCCCTCCTCTCTTTCTCCCACACCACCCCATTTCAGCAGGAAGCAGCCAGAATGAGTCCGAGCCCACTCTCACTTAATAACAAAGAGGGGGGAATGTTGGGAGTCAACCGGGCTCCAAAGACTAACTTCCCCATCCCCCAAGAAGAGCCTTACAATGGTGAGCCCTGCTGGCTCACATGATCCTGCCGTCCAATGGTGAGCCCTGCTGGCTCACATGATCCTTACCCACCAATCAGACTAGCACTGCTGGCTCACCTGATCCTTACCCACCAATCAGACTAGCACTGCTGGCTCACCTGATCCTTACCCACCAATCAAAAAGCACCTCCTGCCAACTGTCAGACCACCCCCGGCTCTATAAATATGCAGAGCTGTTCCTTTGACGGCAAGCCTTGATCCTTCTTTCAATTTGAAATGTGGTTTTGTTTTGTTTTGTAGTGTTGGTGATCAAACCTAGGGCTTTGCACGAGCGATTGCCCTACCACTGGGTCCTTGAAATATTAATAACACCTAAAAATACCTTTACAGAAACATCCAGAGTGGCATATGACCAAACAACTGGGCACACTAGCCTAACCAAGTTGACATAGAATTAATCACTACCCCAGGGCAACCCTCAGGTGGATCCTCTTCTATCCTGTGCACCAGGACCCTGATACAGAAGACCTCGCGCCCACCCTTCAGGATCTCAGTCCAGCCAGGAGAAGGCACCTGCACGCTGCTGCCACAAAACAGAAGAGCCTACATCAGGGACACGTGAAAGGCGAGGTCTCCTCTCCTGCTCTCCCCTTTGTGTGCCCCACCCTGAGGAAAATGGAAAATATATAAAACGGAAGGGGGGGCGCTAAAACATAAGATTCTTGTTGAATCAGGTAAGTCAGTCCTCCATGGCTAAACTCAGTGTGTTAACTTTGCAGTCAAAAATTATTACACCAAACAGATAACAGACCAACAATCCTGGGGACCTGGGGACAGAACCCAGAGCCTTGGGCATGCTAGGGGAGCTCTCTATGCCAAGCGAGGTCTCAGCCCTTTAACAATTTTACAGAGTCCTGGCAAGTTTCCCAGGGTGGTCTCACTCCAAGTCAACATCCCTCTGCCTCAGTCCCCGAACGCTGGGGTTACACTTTTGGACCTGGCACACACCAATCATTTAATGCAGTTTTGAGGAAACAAATTTTGGGGTGGACGGAATAGCTGAAAGACTTTCCAGAGAAGGTGACCTCTGAGCTGTATTTGGAAGGTCAGATGAGGAGTCACCCAAGTGGAAAAGATATGGGAGAGCGTCCCCACAGGGGAACAGCAGGTGCCAAAGAAGGCACGGAGCACGCGCTTCAGAGGCTGGCACAGGGGCTCCGTGTTCTCACACCCTTGGCAAAAGCGCACATGGTCATGTGCTCCATGTACGTGGACACCCCCACACACCCCCCACCCCCGTCGTAAGTAAAGGACGGCAATGGCAGAGATCATGTCTGCCACTGTGAAATGTTGTTTCCTGAATTCGGACGTTGAAATCCTAATCCCCAAGGCGAATGTATTGGGGGTGGGGTCTCTGGGAGATAATTAGCACCTGAAGGCCGAGTCCTCAAGAATAGGACAGATGTCCTTATATGAGGGGGCCAAGCAAGGCCCTGGGGTCTGATCCCATCCCTGGGGGGGGGGAGGGGAGAAGAAGACCAGAGAAATGGCTCACTTTCTTTTTGACATTTGAGGATACAACACAAGGTGGCCATCTGCTACCTGGAAGAGGAACTCACAAGAACCTGACCATGCCCGTACCTGATCTCAGGCTTCCAGACTCCAGCACTGTGAGAAATAAAAGTCGGTTGCTGACAAACCATCCTGTTTATGAGACTTTGTCATCAGCAGCCTGAGCTAAGACAATGTCCCATTGATGTCTGTATTCCCAGAACTTGGCACATGCCTGACACATAGGAAGAACTTAATAAATGAAGCTGGGTTCAAGGTCACATTTCATCATGGTGTGGGTTTGCCCCAGTCCCTGCCAGCTTTTTGACAAATACCTGCAGTTCACAAGAAGGACTGAGCAAGAGAGAGGGAGACACCATCACTCTAATGCCACAAAGAAATACATTTAAAAAAAAAAAAAAATCAAGTGTCTGTTTTACTGTGGATGCAAAAGAAATACCTGTAAGGAACAGAACCTGGAAACGTTTTGGCAAATGTTGCTGTTATAAATGCGCTCACACTCTGCTAACAGCCTTTCATTCAGATAATGGTTTTTGAACAATTGAATAGTGGCCTCCCAGTTCCCACATAGGCAGGTGCTGTGCTCCGTGCAGAGATCATCTTGGTGCAAGGGTGTTAAGACTGTAATTCTCCATGCAATACCTTCTTAGCTTAGACAGTGGGGGGCAGCGCCGGCTCTCAGTTATCCCACCTATGTCCCCGGGGCATTGCAGACCACAATGAAGAAGAGAGAAATCAAAGAAGTCAGCACAACCCCTGCCTTGTCCACGCCTCTGGCCTGGACCAGCTTGCGGTTTCTATAGCTACAAGCCCGTCTCTTAGGGAGCTCAGCTCACCACCCAATATTGTCGTTAAAAAGGCCATATCTATCAGGAGATGGAGATCTGTGCCACTATAGAGATGTTTTCCTCTGGAACTTGTAATTAATAAAGTGACACTTGATATTGTGAACATGACAGAATAGGACACAATAAAAATCCGGGCTCCATTTCCTGCAGATGGAAATAGACAAGCTGGTCTGTTATGAAGCCTGGGGAAAGCAGAGCCTCCCCTGCAATTATCTGTTGGAGGTGATGCACCACCAACTATAGACATGGCCCTCTTCCAGACAGCCTCCTTTCACAGAGGAGAGGTGTTAAAGGATAAGAAAGCAACACCCCTTTCCCAGGGAATCAGAGCTACATGCTTATGTTACACTATCTAATAATAACACAGTCATACCATATCTCTTAATTTCCACATTTTCTTGTATATTTATTGATTTTTTCAATGGTGGGGATCAAACCATGAACCTCACGCATGTAGCTTCTACCACTGAGCTATACTCCTAGCCCCATATTATTGGATTTAACCTAATCCTCTAAGGTTGTTATATAAAATACCCACTTTTTTTGTGTTTGTATACTGGGAATTGAACCCAGGAGTGATTTACCACTGAGCTATATCTCAGTCCCCTTTTTAAGAATTTTTTGAGGGCTGGGGATGTGGCTCAAGCAGTGGCACACTCGCCTGGCATGCGTGCGGCCCGGGTTCGATCCTCAGCACCACATACAAACAAAGATGTTGTGTCCACCAAAAACTGAAAAATAAATATTGAAATTCTCTCTCTCTTTCTTAAAAAAAAAAAAGAATTTTTTTGAGACAGGGTCTTGCTAAGTTGCTGAGTCTGGCCTCAAATGTGTAATCCTCCAGCCTCAGCCTCCTGAGTGGCTGGTTTTACAGGTGAGTGCCACCATGTCTGGCAAAACACTCTTTAGAACAGAAAAACAGCCAGATGCAGTGGCACATGCCTATAATCCCAGCGACTTGGGAGGCTGAGGCAAGAGGATCACAAGTTCAAGACCAGCCTGGGCAACTCTGTCTCAAAGTAAAAAATAAAAAGGACTTGGGATATAGCTCAGTGGTAAAGCACCCCTGGGTTCAATCCCAGTAACAAAAACAAAAACAACCTCACTTGCCTGTCTGAGTCTTTGGGAGAAAAAACTCAGATGAATTGCTGAAAATTATGGAAGTAGCCATAGAGAATCATATCACAAAGAGAGCCCTAGAATAGCTTCACAGAGTATTTTTAAAAGGAAGCAGGTGTTTGGCATTTTTTTTAATTTATTTTTTTAGTTGTAGATGGACACAATACTTTTGTTTATTTTTATGTGGTGCTGGGGATTGAACTCAATGCCTCACACATGCTAGGCAAGCGCTCTACCACTGAGCCACAACTCCAGCCTGGTTTTTGGCATTTTTGAGGAAAAAAACGTTGATGATATGCAAAGTTTATGAGAGAATTTTATTTCCCTGAATTTATTATCTTTCCCTTCAGAATTAAATTAAATTCTAATATCCATACTAAAGCACGCATTTGTTCCTCGGCAAAATAAAGGACCCTATCTAAAAGCATAAAAATTGGGCTGGGGATGTGGCTCAAGCGGTAGCGCGCTCGCCTGGCATGCGTGCGGCCCGGGTTCGATCCTCAGCACCACATACATACAAACAAAGATGTTGTGCCCGCCGATAACTAAAAAATAAATATTAAAAAAAAATTCTAAAAAAAAAAAAAAGCATAAAAATTGTAAAATTATAGTACAGGCATACAAAATTAAGATCTAACAGTTCCCCCAACTTCACCATAGGTCCTGTGCCCATAGCTAAGAAAATAGCCCAAGCTTACACAGCACTCAGGCTGTGCCAGGTACCAGTCTATGCACGTATCTTAAGTCACTAAATCTTCCCCCAAACCCTATGAGGGAGGAAGTATTGTAGTCTGGACTTTACAGATGGGAAAGCTTAGGTGAAATGGTTCACCTGAGATCACAAAGCCAGGAAGTGGTAGAGCAGAGATTGGAGCCGGGCAGTCTGAAGTGGGTCCATGGTATAACCACTGGACAATCTAAGATGACTTTGACCCTTCTTCCTGACAGGTAAAGTTTGGACAGAAGATGTTTGGTTTCTTCCCTGACCTCCTCACTTAATCCTCAATAGGTCCTAATTTGTGAGCTGTGGTGATCCCCAGCATCCCCTCAGCCACCTTAACAATGGGGAGGGCCATTGTTTTAGTCAGCTTTTATCACTGTGACCAAAATGAGAATACCTAATGAGAACTTGGAGGAGGAAAAATTTATTTTGGCTTAAGAGGTTTTAGAGTTTAGTCCATTGCTCTGGGCCCAGGGTGAGGCAGAACATCATGGCAGAAGGGCATGGTGAAGTAAAGCTATTCACTCATGGCAGCCAGGAAGGAAGCAGAGAGAGAGGAGGAGGAAGGGACTGCAGGGTAGATGCGCCCTTCCAGGGCATGACCCCAGTGACCCTCCTCCTCCAGCCATGCCCTACCTGCCTATGGCTACCACCTAGTCAGTCCACTCAAACTTGGGTGGACTGATTAGGTTAGAATCATAATAGAATCATTTCACCTCCTAACATTCCTGCATTAAGGAGCTTTTGGGGGACACCTTACATTCAAACCATAACAGCCATCAAAATTTATGCTTACAAAAATCATGTCCTAATATGGGGAACCAGGTATAATTTGATGACAAAAACGATATGTAAAGTTGCCCATTACACTGATTTAAACTATAGATTTTAATCATAGTTTTTACACATACTCTTGGGTGCAGACAAATAAATGAGAAGTACTCCAACTATTAACAATGGTTGTTTGGGGGTGGAAGAATTTCTTAATTCATTTATCTAAGTTCTCCAGGTTTATCCAATGAGGAAATCAGTGTCATGAGGGTGCTAGAGTTTGGATCTGGAATGTTCCCTCAAAGTTCATGTGTCCCCAGCTGATGGCACTGTTGGGAGGTGCTGGAAACTTAGGAGGCGGGGCCTAGTGGGAGGGAGCAGGTCTCCAGGGACATGCCCTTGAAGGCTATCTTGTCCCCAACTCCTTCCTCTCACTCTTGAGCTCGCTCTCTCTCTGTTTCTTAGTCACCATGAGATGAGCTAACGCTGTTCTGCCTCACCAAAGGCCCAACGCAACAGGACCAAATGATCATGGACTGAAAGCTCTGAAACCATGATCCAGAATAAACCTGTCCTCCCTTTGGTTGACTTTCTCAGGTATTTTTGTCACAGTGACAGAAAGCTGACTGACACAGAGGGCATACAAGTTTAAATCATGTTGCAATTGGGAGTCATCTAGGCAAAACTCGCCTCAGAGGAGAGTGTGGACTAGAAAAAAAGGTCAAGAATGCAGGTTGCTATAACAAGGGTTCATTCCGGAACCTGGCATGAGGTAGGTGGGCTGGCTTTGGAAGCAGCACAGTAAGCGGGTACACGAGGACTGAACACAGCCCTGACTGGCTGCCCACCGCCCTGCCTCCCCGCCAATTCTGAGAGTGTTCCAAGTGGTTTAATCATTCAGTGGTTGATATCATTATCCCTGTGGTGTTGCCAGGTGGCCTGTTAAGGGCAGTTCCACCTGAGCCTGGGAGGCCTGGCCTTCCTTTGTGCTGAGAGTCAAAAGGCTGGGAGAGGGTGGTTTCACACAAGGCACCAACAGAGCATCTCTGACCTTCACAGCAGAATCCACATCTTTCTTTTCATCTTTCCGCCTCATTTGGTTCTACCCAGTTGTCTGGAGCCAGGGGGAAGGGAACAAGAACGCCAGGCATCGCCTCTCTTGGCAACTGATCTAGTTCTGTCAATAATGCCTCCTGACAGTGCGCAGAAATCCTCTGGAACTGAAGCAATTTCTTTTCCGAATAAGCTCACAGTTCATCACAGAGACAGGCTTAAACCTGAGAGCATTATCTTTTTTTTTTTTTTTCTGGCAGGCTAAGCATTGAACCAGGGCCTCATTCATGCTAGGCAAGTGGGCTACCGCTGATCTGTACCCCCAGCATTATCACCTCACAACTCAGCACTGTCTTTACTCCATGCTCAGAGCCTCCATGTTGGGAAACACAGGATATGCTGGAGTTTCATATGAAAAAAATCAATATAAGAAAATTACAGATACTAATTTTAAGTACATGAAAGTAAACAATCTTGTATTGCTGGTTATCTTCTAAAATAATTGCAAGCTTCTTGGAGGGCTAGGATTGCTTCCTATTTCCTTACATACCTCTCCATGTCTCCATAATGCCTTGAATACAGTAATGCTCTGGTATTTGCTTTGGAATGGAACATATGTCTCACCCCTAAATCTATAGCCCTGTTGTCTACTTGGCCAGCCCATTCCTCTATCTTGAAGATGAGAGTCTTTCTGAAGATGATGCAGTCAAGATAATCTAGCTTTAATCTGGCCACTAGAGGACCAAGGAGAAAAACTGACTTTCACCACACGTAGGAAAATGGAATCTCAAACTCAGGAGATACCTGATTAAAGTTAGAAGTGCCTTGCAAGCCAGGTGCAGTGGTGCACAACTGCAACCCCAGTGACTCAGGAGGCTGAGGCAGGAGGATCTCAAGTTTGAGGCCAGTGTGGGCAGCTGAGCAAAGCCTTGTCTTAAAATAAAAAATAAAAATAAAAATTGCTGGGATGTAGCTCAATGGTAGAGCACTTGCCTAGCACCTGTGAGGCCCTGAGTCCAGTTACCAATAATGGGGCAGGAAGAAAGTAGGGTATTTCCCAAGTCAGAGTCTCCTCAATGAAATTAGTGTCCTTTTATAAGAAGAGGTCTGAGGGGGCTGGGATTGTGGCTCAGTGGTAGAGCACTCGCCTAGCACAGGCGGGACCCGGGTTCGATCCCCAGCACCACATAAAAATAAAGACATTGTGTTGTGTCCATCTACACCTAAAAAATAAATATTAAAAAAAAAAAAAGAAGAGGTCTAAGGAAACACCTTGCCCCTTCTACCATTTAAAGTTATGGCAAAGAGATGCTGTCTATAAACTACAGATGGGTCCTCACCAGACACTGAATCTGCTGACACCTTAATTTGGGTTTCCCAACCTCCAGAACTATAAGAAATAAATTTGCTGTACATGAACTAGTTTCTACTACTTTATTATAGCACTACACATAGGATAGTGATGTCATGTTAGACAGAATTATGACCTTGTTATTGTCTTTATTTGGAGATTAAGTATGGTTTAAGGAGATGTATATGGGTGCACAGTGGACAAGAGGTGAATTCATGATGTTTAATTTTATGTGTCAGTTTGACTGGATTAAAGGACTCCCAGACAACTCCAAGAACATTATTGCTGGTTGTGTCTTTTAGGCTGTTTCCAGAGGAGAAATTGTGCATTGGTAGACTGAGTTAAAAAGATGTTTCTCATCATCCCATGGGTATGTTACTGGAGCACTAGGCCAGAGGCCTGACTCTGGGGCTTCCAAAAACCAGGTTTAGCTACTTACCCCAAAAGTCAAACAGAAAAGGTAATGGTGAAAAGAAGGTAAGGAACTTTAATCAATTTGGAAATACTGGAGTGAGATCCATATTGAGAGGTGTACATAGATAAACAGTCTGGGTTAAACTAGTCTGGGGGATCATTATCTCAGTTCAGGTTCTTCAAGGTGGCTCTGGAGACTTCTTTATCACGTGAGGGGGCAATCTCCATTTTCTGTTCTGGTTGTTTATCTATCAGATCAGTGATCCTGGAAGGGGGCAATTCAGTTCCTATAAGATGAATGCTCCTGTTAAAGAATACAGTCTGATTGTGGCGTGATGTGCCTTTCCTGCTCTGCTGCTCCTGGAAGGTGCAGCAGAATGATTAGAAACTTCTAGGTGCTACCCAGGGGTCTGAAACAGGATGCCATAAATGTCCCTGCAAATCTTTCCTGTCATGAAGGGGGATGAGATAGGTTGGGTAAATTTGGACTAAAAAAACATTGTATTATCAGATTTAGATGAACAACCATATATTTTAGTCAGCTTTGTGTTCTTGTGACCCAAAGACCTGACAAGAACAACTTAATGGAGAAAGCTTTTTGGGCTCATGGTTTCAGAGTTTTAGTCCATGGTTGGCTGACCCCACAGCTCTGGCCCTGACGTAATTCAGAACATCAAGGCAGAAGTGTGTGGTAGAGGAAAGCTGCTCAGTTCTTGACAATCAGGAAGCAGAGGGAGAGAGCTCTGCTCACCAGGGACAAAGGCAAGCCCCCAGTGACCTACTTCTTCTAGCTACACCCCACCTGCCTATAGCTGCCATCTAGTTAATCCTTATCAATGATTAGTCCACTGATGAAGTTAAAGCTCTCATAATCCATCATTTCACCTGTGAAAATTCTTGTATCATCTCACACATGAGCTTTTGGGAGACACCTCATACCTAAACCGTAACATATGATTGACATGCCTACACACAGAGCTGAGCAGGTCACAAAAGTTTAAGGTAATAAAGGAGACAATATAAAATGAAGGCAGAAATGCCAGGCTTCATCCTGCTTTCATTTACCAAATGGGCACCTGCAAGGAGTCATTGCTATCAGCAAAAGTGGCCTCTCTATGTCCCTATTGTAAAGTGGGCATCGTGCAACCCGTTAAGGGTCTGAACAGAATAAAAGCTGGAGCAAGGTGAATTTGCTCTGTGCTTGAGTTGAGACATTAATCTTTGACTGCCTTGGACATTTGTGTTCTTGGTTCTTGGACTTTCAGACCCACTTATACCACTAGCTTTCCTGGTTCTCCAGCTTGCGGACAAAGATTGTAAGATCTCTTGGCCTTCATAGTCAACTCCAGTAATAAATCTCTTACAGTATCCTATTGGTTCTGTCTCTCCTAAGAATCCTAATACATCTTTAACTTAAAATTTCAGGATTTCCTTTCTTTAGAAAGGAATTTTTAAATGTGCCTTAAAATTACTCAATAAAAAAGGCTAGATGAACATTATGTAGGAAATAAAGAATCAAAAACTTTGGCATTACCAGGTAGAAAGTAAACAAATTTTAAATTCATAGGGACTTAGAAGATTATGTACCAAATTGTTGATGGTGGTCACTTATGTGGGGACCTTGGTAAAAAGTGTACATTTGCGTTGTTTGAAGCCTGTACAACCAGAATGTATTCATGTATAATTTTCCCAATAGAGGAGACGACACCACTGCCATCTATAAGGGAAGCTATGAAATGTGTTTTCTAACTGGGAACAAAATCACGATTCAATAACACGAGACACTCTATTACTAATGAAGAAAGAGGAAATGGATATTAGTAAGCAATTAAGCAGTCTCTGTGCCAGAGAAGAAAAAACACTTGCAGAGAAGGGGAGACACAAAACAGCATGATGTGGCTGGAGGACCAGGTGACATAAGGGAGCAATGCTAAGAGAGGCCAGGAGGGACTGGTTGACAAAAGGCTTTGTGTTTGTCCTCTAGGCCATGTCCCTTATAACTGGGACCAGAGCTTTAGACCCAAACCCAAGAGATTCTGAGTCTACAGGCCTCCAAGAAGACTAGGAATTTGTTTTGCTTTAAACAGGTGACTCTCAGTTAGAAACCGGCTAGCGTTGCCCAGTGGTTCTCAGTAGTGGGTTATTTGCCCTACAGGGCATACATTTGGCAAGGTATGGAGATAGTTTTGATTATTGGAGGAGGGGGAAAACTACAGACTAGCATGGATAGAAGCCAGAGGCACTGCTGACAATGCA
The DNA here is from genome assembly GCF_047511675.1 of Marmota flaviventris. Lineage (NCBI taxonomy): Eukaryota > Metazoa > Chordata > Mammalia > Rodentia > Sciuridae > Marmota > Marmota flaviventris. The sequence goes on along the minus strand of NC_092500.1, from coordinate 8,158,259 downwards.
TAGGACAATCTCCCCCGAACAGAGTTGTCCGGCCCAACATATCAATAGTGCCAGTGCTGCGGAAGTCCTGCCCCCCGGCACTGGAGAGCCATTCAAGGGTTTTAAACACTGAAGTGTTATTCACTCCCTCATATATCTTTAGAGCATTTTGTGGGAGGCAGGAAATTTTCCAGGCATTAGGGATACAGTGGTGAACGAATCTGTAGTGTGGTATTTTAGACAGAGTGGCCAGCAGAGGCCTCTGAAGAGATGACACGTGAGCAACACGGAGTGAGTGGAGAATGAAGGAAAGCAGTAGAAGGAACAGCCAGGGCAGAGGCTCTGAGCCAGGGACTTGCTTGAGTCTGAACACAGCCCACTGGTGAAGGGTGCCAGTGAGAAACAGGGTGGATGAAGTTAGAAAGGGAGCCAGGGGTCAGACCATTGCCTGGATTTTATCCTATTATTGGAAAACTGTAGAGATAAAGGCAGGGGAGACTCCCATTACACATACAAGGATCATTCTTGTTCCAGTGTGGGGGCAACTAGAAGCAGAGGATAAAACGCTCTCACCATGGTTTAGACAAGGGCATGAGAAGCTTGGACTTTGTGGCAGAAGTAAAAAACTTGAGAAGTATTAAGGATTTGCAATATATTGTGGTCTCTGTGCTCTGATGGATAGAAGTGAAACCAGAAGATAGAAACCTTAGGAAGACAGATTTCAGCTCACTATATGATGGTGAGTTGTTGTAAGTGTTCTATTCCAAGTGCTTGAAAATGTGTTTTCTAACTTGTGCACCAACCTCCAGGCACCTCTTTGTGTTCAGATATTCCAGATTCTCCCCAGCCCTTTTGGGTTTTTATAGAGGCTTCATTATGTAGGCATGATTGAGTACACCATTGGCCTTTGGTGAACTATTCAGCCCTTCTCACCCTGACCTCAGTAAAGTGACAATCTCAAATCCATCCTTTCTTCCTTCTTTCTCCCTAGGAATTGAACCCCGGGTGCTCTACCACTGAACTACCCCTCCAGCCCTTTTTACTTTTTGTCTTTTGATACAGGGTCTTGCAAATTTTCCCAGGCTGGCCTAAATTTGCCACCCTCCTGCATCAGGCTCCTGAGTCTCTGGGATTACAGGTGTGCACCAGCTATGCCTTGGTCCCTGTGGTGACCATCCCCATGTTGAGGCTATCTAGGGGATGCTGGCCACCAATCATCTTATTAGCATACAAAAGATACTCATCATTCCTGAGAGTACATTGGTTTTAAGTTTTATGCCAGGAAATGGAATGAAGACCAAATATATATGTATATATGTTTATAAATTACAATATGAAGTAAATAATTATGAGATATTGATCAAATATTCTTTTAGCCTATCTAGTTTTCAGAAAAATATGTTAAGATCTTCACATAATTGTTGGAACTATCAATTGTTTTTAGTGAATCTGACCATCTTTGTATTACGTATTTGAGTCCATATTATTATGTGGTATTAGGTTTAGGGTTTTTATCTCTTCCTGATGATTTATCCTTTTTACCAATGCTTCATGACTTTTCTTATCCTTTAACCTCAAGCAGCTTTCCTTTGGTTTAGCATTTGCTTGGTATACCTACTTCAATCTCTTTACTTTCTAACCTTCTGTCTTGTATCACGTGTTTTATTGCCTACATCCTCCCCACAAGTAATCACCGTGTGGACTTTTAACACTGTTTTTGAAATTTATGCAAATGGAAGCATAGATGAAGTCAAGTTTTACATCAGGCTTCTTTCCTCAGCGTTGTGTGTGACTCATCCCTGCTCTTGCATATAGTTAGACTTTGTTCATTTTAATTGCTGCACAGTGTTCTGTTGTACTTAATATGACAACTTTAATATTACATTGTCTGAATCTTTGGTTATTATGAATAATGCTGCTGTGAACATTCTTGAATCAGGGAAACAAGAAAACTAGGGAGAATTCACTTAAAGAAAAATGACTAGGAAAAGAGGTGAGATGGAAAGGAATAAAACAAGCCTTAATAATTTTATTAGTGATATAGTGGAATCTAAACCTGACAGTGACTCTTCCAGAACAGAGCTAAGAACCTAGGAAATAAAAAGCATTTAAAGAACCAAACAAGCTATTGAAAAGACTAGGCACTGTAATCACAGAGGAATTTCTTTCTCAGTTTACTTACTCTAATTTCGTAAAGATTTGTAAAAATTTTAGTCCTCAGCAAATTAGAAGTTGTCTGTTTGGGGCAGGGGTTGTGGCTCAGTGGCAGAGCACTTGCCTAGCACGTGTGAGGCACTGGGTTCGATCCTTAGCTCCACATAACAACATTCTGTCCAATGTACAACTACAAAAAAAATAAAATAAAAAAATAAAAAAAGTTCTCTGTTAGAAGAGAATGTTCTCAGAGACAGGCATATGAAGGACAGAAAAAGTGTTAGTTAATAGCTAGGGACAGTACAGTATGTATTTAAAAAAAGCAGACACAGAAATGCAAAACAGTGTTTGGAGTGATTCTTGGAAGGAATAAACTATCTAATCATCTCCCAAAGACATTACCACATTACAGCCCACAGAATAACACATCACAATGATGTCCAAGTTCTAAATCAACAACTAAATTATATTGTATTCTATTATGTTTAATGTGGCCAGAAATGTTTAGTATTTGGTTAACACAAAACAAAGAAATAAGTCAAAACATTTGAGTGCACAAAGAAGTAGCACTGTCATGATGTTAGGAAAGCTGTGTTAGTGTACTATCATACATTTTCAAGGATGACTGAGGTGCTCAGTACAATGAGGGGAACCTGAAAAAGCCACAGCCAACATTGTGCTCAATTGATGGCAAAAGACTGCTTGCTTTCCCCAAGGTCAGGACCAAGACAAAGATGCCTGCTCTCATCATGTCTGTTCAGCACAGCACTTGAAGTAATTAGGCAAGAAAAATAAATAAAATTCATCCAGATTGGAAAGGAATAAGTAAAAAGTCCTCTTTTTTCAATTGAAACAGTCTTATGTAGAGAAAATTCCAAAAAACAAAACAAAACAAAAGCATACCCACAAACCCCAAAACCAAAAACCATTAGAATAAGTGATTTAAACAAGGTTGAAGGATATAAGATCAATATACAAAAATCAATCATATTTTTATATATTTGTACTGAACAACATGAAAATCAAATTAAGAAAACAAGTCAATATCTGGGAGTGTTAACTGGGTGGCAGAACACTTGCCTAGCATGTGTGAGGCCCTGAGTTCAATTCCCACCACTGGAAAAAAAAATTTTTTTTCACTATAAAACATTGTTGAAAGAAATTAAAGAAACATTAAATAAATGTAAAGATATTATGTGTTCATGAATTGAAAAAAAAGTGATTCAGTTTAAAATATTTTGTTATAGCAGCTGTAATGAATTGACACACTCTTTTTTTTTTTAAAGAGAGAGAGAGAATTTTTTTTTTTTTTTAGAGAGAGAGAATTTTAATATTTATTTATTTCTTAGTTTTCGGCGGACACAACATCTTTTGTTTGTATGTGGTGCTGAGGATCGAACCCGGGCCGCACGCATGCCAAGCGAGCGCGCTACCGCTTTAGCCACATCCCCAGCCTAAATTGACGTACTCTTAAAGGTAAACTTAGAAGTAAGTCTTTATGACCTCAGATTTGGCGATGAATTCTTATATACGAAACCAATAACATCAACAATAAAATAAAATATATAAATGCCAAACTAGATCAAACTTAAAAACTTCTGTATTTCAAAAGATGGTATCAAGTAAGTGAAAAGATAACCTGCAAAATGATAGAAAATATTTGAAAATTCTATATCTGGTAAGGGACTTGTATCCAGAATATATAAAGAACTCTTCTAATTCAATAATAAAAAGATAATGCAATTAAAAAGTAAACAAAGGAACTGAATGGACATTCCTAAAAGAAGATATACAAATGGCCAATAAGCATGTGCAAAAAAACCCTTGACATTAGTCATTAAGGAAATGCAAATTAAAACCACTATGAGATTTAATTTCACACCTACTAGGATAATCAAGAAGTTGGCTAATAAGTGTTGGTGAGGATGTAAAGAAATAGGATCCTTTATACATTGCTGCTGAGAATGTAAAATGGGGCACCTGCTTTGGCAAGTTCATCAAACAATTAACACCAGGGTACCATATGACCCACCAATTCTACTCTTAGGTATATACCCAAGAGAGATGAAAACATGTCTATGCAAAAATCTGTACATGAGTATTCACAAAAGTATTTTTATGATAGCCAAAGGTAGGAAGAATCTAAATGGCAATCAGCAGGATGAATGGATAAAATGACTATAAAATGTAGTATTACTCAGCTGTAAAAATGAATGAAGTACTGATATAGCCAACAACTTTGATGAATCTTAAAACATGCTAATTCAAAGAGGCCAGTCACAAAAGTCCACTTATTATAGGGATATCTATAGGGAAAGAAAGTAGATTAGTGCTTACTTAGGACTGGGGTAGAGGGAGGTAGAATTGGGAGATGAAGGGATGATAGATACTAATGGGTACAGGGGTCTCTGAGAGGTGACAAAAAATGTTTTTAAGCTGATGATGGTTGCATATACCTATGAATGTACTAATGTCCATCAAATTATACATCATAAATGGGTGAATTATATGGTATATGAATTAAATCTCAATAAAGCTATTTAAAAACACACACCAGTATCACCACTAAAGATAAGCTTATCAACAAAAATGGCAAAAAACAAAAAAGAAAGAATGGACAAGCAAAATGGCTGCTTAGCTTATTTTAGATTTGTCTGATACCTGATTTTGAACTTGATTCTGACTCTGAGAAACTGCTATGTATTGATGTTGGTAGGGGAGAGGGCACCAAGATCATCAGTAGGAGCATAATCATGGCAACCTATAGACACCATGTGCCAGACCTATAAGTCAGGGAGACCCTATTTATGGTTTCCAACAATCTCTGGGTGGAAATAATATTTTACAATTCAGTACAGCACACACAAAGCCCAATTAGTATCTCAGATAAAGGAGATGATATTTATGAGGGTGACAAAAGCAACTTTAGAAATGGAACTTTTGACTTCTGAGAATTGACAGCACTATCTCATGTCATGTAGGGAAATAAAGATGCAAAGCTGAGATGCCTCCCCCTCCAACATATATAAATATATACGTGTGCGCATGCACACAAGTTTAATGACCTATATAAATTCTATTAGTTGGATGGTGCTGTACTGCATTCTAACTCTTTCTGTCTCTGCATGTCTTGGTGTTCTCCCTTCCCACTTGTCTGCATTCCTCGTATATAAGTACATACATGTGTAAGAACCCCCAGAGAGGCTAAGGGTGCAGCTCAGTAGTACAGCACTCATCTAGTATTTTCAAAGCCCTGGGTTCCATCCCCAGGGATACCAACCAAAAAAGACACGCCCTACTCCCAGTGTCTTTCTCTCATATGGATGCTGGTGATTATATGTTACAACACGTTAGATCACTAAGTTCCCTATCTCGTGTTCTTTACAGCACTGTGTCTGATTTATGTAACTCATCTTTCTCCCTCAAATCTAACGCAAGTCCCATGAGAGCAGGCAACTCGCCTGACTTGTTCACAGCAATTTGCTATTGCTTAGCAAAATGGTTGGTACATGGCAGATGCTCAAAAATTATTTCTAGACTTCTCAATTAGCAGAGTATCTTTGGTACAAGGCCATTATAATGATTAAGCCTCATTAATGAGTCTCAACTGTTGGGCAGTGGGGACACAAATACAAAACCTGCACTCAGGAAAGGAACAACCCTGGTCCAAACAGCATGATGTGGCGGGAGCAAGCCAGTTTCCTATTTTCAGTCCGTCTTACCTTTGTAGCTTAGAAGTCCAACGATTATGCCGTTTCTTCTCAGTTCAAATCTGCCCAGTTTGGAATGAAGTAAGAATGTAAATACCATATTATATTTAATATGGTGAAACCACCAATGCAGTAAGCTTAGGGAAGTCATATCTTACTTTTTGTCAAAATACATATTATCCTAGGGATTGCTACTCTAAGTACTTTAAGCAACCCCCAATTCAGCACTATTCCCCACCTACCTCAACATGGTCTTAGTAATGCCTGAGATAATGGTAACAAGGATTCAGAGCTCTTAGTCCACTAAGGGTGGTAGGTAAGCAAATGAAGAAATACAACTTAATGCAGCAAGTTCTTGAGAGAGCTCAACCCAGGGTATTATGCTCCCCAAACTACCAAAAACATACAAAGCACATCAGAGACCTTTGTGTATATCAGGGACATTCTTACCCAAGCTTGACACTTGAGTGATGGGCCCATTTTTCTAACATGGGCGTTACTGTATAATCGATTCTTAAAGAACAATGTAGGGAGGCCCAACTTTGAAGAGTTACATTCTAGTAGTTAAGCATTTAAAAAGGATTTTTTTTTTTTTGGTGGTGGCAGGGTAGGGCCTTGCTGGCCCTACCTTGTTGGGCAGTGGGGACACAAAAAGGTAAAAAGTGGGGACACAGCAAGGTATACTGAATCTATTGTTCCTTTTTGGAAGAAAGAGAAATAGTATTAGCAAACTCCTTAACTTATCTGCTAAGTTGCTTGTTAACAATCAAAACCATCAAGTTCCTATAATATCCCTATTATTCATGCTCTATATAGCACTTGTATCTATTTTGGGGTCCTTTGGCATAGTATGTCCACCAAGCCCTCCCTTGAGAGAATAGGCCATTTCTGAGGAAGACAAAAAAGTGTTGTGGGACAGGATGGGACTTGGGAGTCAGAAAACTTCTCTTTCGTCCTTTTGTCATTTACTGACTGTGTGAACGAGCTATTTAAACATCCAAGCTGTCTCTAGACATAAAATGGAGATACTGCCTGTCCAATCAGTTTCAGAGGTCTGAAATAGGTTACCAAATTAAGTTAGTAGACACTAGATTGTTTTATAAGCTATAAAGCAATATATAAAGACTAATAATAATTATCAGTCATATTTGCATGTGAGTGCTTAGCAAGTTCCTGGCATGAATACACTCAATAAATAAGTGTTGTGAGACAAATTAATATCTCAAATATTCCTGAAGTCCAAATTAATGAGTGATCTAGTCAGCTACAACCTAGAAGTTTCACTCTTTACAATATTTATTTCAGATGATGTAGAGTATCTGTTTACATCAACACCATTTGCTTATAAGAATTTGCATTGATTTTTCAATTCATGGATTGTCAAAATGTCTTTTACCTATTCTGACTTTTAATCATTTTTCTTGCTATTGACACTTTCACCAGATGGTAAACAGAAAAGTGGGAATTAACAAACTGGATCAGTCAATTTTGCAAGTTTTTATTGGTGCTAATACAGGCCATAAAGAGGCGGATGCTACTGATAAAAAGAACTGTGACTTGTATGTCTGAATCCAGATGAGTTACATCCTCAATCCTTTCTTTAACTTTTTTTTTTTTTTTTTTTTTAATCTTGAGGCAGGATCTTGCTAAATTGCACAGGCCAACAACTTACAATTCTCCTTCCTCAGCCTCTTAAATTGTTGGGATGAGAGGCATGTGCTAATGCCAGCCTCTGAATTCCATTTGTATTTTTATTGGGAGGTACTGAACTTATCCTCTAGCCAAAAAAGACTTAAAAGAGTTATAGATGACAATTTAAAAGTTTAGCTGGGCATGGTGGCACACACCTGTAATCCCTGCTACTTGGGAGAGCTAGGAGGATAATAAGTTCAAGGTCATCCTGGGCAACTTAATGACACCCTGTCTTAAATAAATGATATAAAGGGCTGGGCATGTAACTCAGCGATACAGCTTATATGAGGCCCTTGGTTCAAAAAGCCTCTGTAACCCTTCCCCCACACAAAATTTTAGGCATATGCTTGGGGGAAAAAAAAGAATTTAACTTAAGCAAAATACTATTTACTCCATTCTTTGTTTTTAAAGATAAAAACAGTGCTTCAAGTTAGTGCTCTAGGGCTAAGGTTGAGGCTCTATGGTAGAGCAGTTGCCTGGCATGTGTAAGGCACTGGCTTCAATTCTCAGCACCACATATAAATTAATGAATTAAATAAAGGTTCATCAACAACTAAATGTATTTAAGAATATATTTTTAAAAAAGATAGTGCTCTAAATTCAATCCACAGTTCTCTGAAAATGTTTCTTTTTCTGTTTTAACTAGGAATAAATTTCACCAGATATCTCTTGACAGCAGAGATTTACAATAAAGAAGACATAGGAGGATGACTGCAATGCCCTCTGGTGGTTTATAGGTTTCTTCATATCTATGATTGCAAAAAAAATTTTTTAAATGCAGCTATTTTTCTATCAAATGGGAGTTTACTTATAAATTTAAAAGTCAATAAGGGCTGGGGACATGGCTCAGTGGTACAGCACTTGCCTAACAGCATGCATGAGGCCCTGTGTTTGATAATTATAAGTCTTCTTTGGTTTCCACAACCATCACAAATCATAAAGCATTTCTACAGAAGCAGTTTGCCCAGTGTAACCCCCATAGTTCATGGGGATTAATGAAATGATGAACAGGAAGGGCTGGGGATGTGGCTCAAGCGGTAGTGCACTCGCCTGGCACGCGTGCGGCCCGGGTTTGATCCTCAGCACCACATACAAACAAAGATGTTGTGTCCGCTGAAAATTAAAAAAAAATAAATATTAAAAAATTCTCTCGGGCTGGGGATGTGGCTCAAGCGGTAGTGCGCTCGCCTAGCATGCACGCGGCACTGGGTTCGATCCTCAGCACCACATACAAATAAAGATGTTGTGTCTGCCGAAAACTAAACAATAAATATTTTAAAAAAACAAAATTCTCTCTCTCTCTCTTAAAAAAAAAAAAAAAAGATTCCATTTCTCCTGCTCCATCTGCTTCTACCAGCCATAACCACTTTAAAAAAAAAAAAATGAACAGGAAGCCTCTGCCATCCAGAAATTGCCATCTAACAAAGGCATATGAACTCGGAGGCCATGCAGACATGGAACCAAAGCCTAAAGAAGAGAACTATAAAAATTATGTGGGTTTTGGATCCTCTGCAGGAGGATTACATAAGACTATTATTTTAGGCAGCTTTTCCCATCTCTACCACCAAAAGACTCAACAAAGGCAATTAGAGGAGGACAAATTTATTTGGCTCACAATTTCAGATGTCTCAATCAATAGATGGCCAACTCCATTGCTCTGGGCGTGAGGTGAGGCAGAGCATCATGGCAGGCAGAAGAAAGTAGCTCAGGAGGGGCTGGGGTTGTGGCTCAGCGGTAGAGCGCTGGCCTAGCACGTGCAGTGCTGGGTTCGATCCTCAGCACCACATAAAAATAAATAAATAACTTTCTTGTACTGTCTCACACATGAGCTTTTTAGACACCTCCTATCTAAACCATAATAACACACAGAGATAAGGTTTCTTGAGTGGTAACTGTTAAAGGAAGGTACTCAATGGCAGCTATTATTCCAGTTTTTTTGTTTTGTTGTTGTTGTTGTTCCAGGAATGGAACCTAGGGGCACTTTACCTCTGAGCTACATCCCCAGTTCTTTTTCTCATTTTGAGGCAGGGTCTCACTAAGTTGCTTAGGGCCTCACTAAATTGCTGAGGCTGGCCTTGGACCTGCAATCCCAGCCTCCCAGGTCACTGGGATTACAGGAGTGTACCACTGCGCCTGGTGACAGCTATTATTCTTAGTGTGTGATATCACAGCTACCTGCTGGGAGAAAAGTATCAGCTGCAGATTCGTGTAACACTTTTGGTAAGCCTAATCTAACTGTATTTTGTAGACTGTTGCAAGAATTAAATGAAAGTAGAGCATTTAACCCAGTTCTTGGAACACCATACTCTTCTTCCCTAAACTACTCAGAATGTAATTTCTCCTGCAGCTTGCCAAGCGGAGGTGAAGAGAAAGAAAATGTCCAAAGTGACAAAGAACATAAAAGACTATAGACTTAGAGGTGTAGCTCAGTGGTACAGTATGTGCCTGGCATGCACAAGGCCCTGGGTTCAATCCCCAGCACTGGCCCAGGTTGGGTACTGGATAGGATAGTATTTTAGTTTAATAAATAACATTATAGTAGGCAAACGCTTTGACCCAGGAACCACATTCCTAGAAAATTTTCTTAAAGAAGTAATCAGAAGGGCTGGGGTTGTGGCTCAGTGCTAGAGCACTTGCCTAGCATGTGTGAGGCATTGGGTTCAATCCTCGGTACCACATTAAAAAAAAAAAAAAAAAGATAAAATAAATGTGTTGTGTCCATCCACAACACAAAATTTGAAAAAAAGAGATAATCAGAAAAGTATAAAAAGATACATACATTAAGGATTTTATCACTACACTATTTATAATAGGAAAAAAAAAAAAAACCCAAGGAAACAATCTAGAAGTCTATCAGTAAGAATCCAATTATTATTATTATTTTTTGGGGGCGGGTACTGGCAATTGAACTTAGGGGCACTTGACCACATCCCCAGCCCTATTTTTGTATTTTACTTAGAGAAGGGTCTCACTGAGTTGCTTAGTGTCTTGCCATTGCTGAGGCTGGTTTTGAACTGGCAACCCTCCTGTCTCAGCCTCCTGAGCCATGGGGATTACAGGCATGCGCCACTGCACCTGGCATAATGAAACATTATTATAATACAATTATATGTAGCAACTAAAATTTTCACATATTTATTGACATTAAATTATATTTGAGATGAAAAAGTTACAGTTTGAAATAGATACAATAAAATATTAGTAATCATTTCTAGGCACTAGGAATACTGGAACACACACATACACCTCATTTTAATATTTTTCTTTCTTTTTTTTGGTGTGAGATGCTGGGAATTGAACCCAGGGCTTTGTGCATGCGAGCAAACACCCTATCAACTGAGCTATATTCCCAGCCCTTCTTTAATATTTTTCTATATTTTCTGAAAAACTTTAAATGACTACATTATTTTTGTAAGAAAAAAGCCTAAAGCTAACGTAAAAATTTTAAACCATGGGGCTGGGATTATGGCTCAGCGGTAGGGCGCTCGCCTAGCATGCACGGGAGCCCTGGGTTCGATCCTCAGCATCACATAAAAATAAATGAACGAAATAAAGGTATTGTGTTCAACTACAACTAAAAACATAAATATTTAAAAAAAATTTTTAAGCCAAATTAGAAAATATAGATGCTCCAAGGAGCATGAACCAAGTGAGAGATTATTCAGCATAATGTTAGGAAGTATGAATTCCTGCTTTAGACTCCCAATCCTTTGCTACGTGACCTAAGCCAGAAATGTATCTCAACTTCCTATCTATAGAGAATAAAAGTAATTAAGAGCCAGGTGCAATGGTCTGCATGTACTCCCAACTACTTAGGAGGCCAAGGCAGGACCATCACTTGAGTCTAAGAATTTGAGGCCTGCCTTGGACAATATAGTGAGACCCCAACTCTTAAAAAATAATAACAATTATCCCAAATATCACAACAGAATAGAGTGCATTAAAAAAAATACTGTACCTGTAAACTAACTGCAAATTAAAATTTAAAAATTTTCCTTCACTGCTTTTATAATTTTTAATCCACTAGCAAATGCAAGTTAAGTTTTATTCAGATAAAAACTCAGCTGAGTGCAGTGGTATAACCTGTAATCCCAGTGACCTGGGAGACTGAGGCTGGAAGATCATGAGTTTGAGGCCAGCCTTAGCAATTAAGTGAGGCCCTAAGCAACTTAGCAAGACTCTGTCTCAAAATAAAAAAGGCTGGGGATGGTAAAGTGTATCTGGGTTCAGTCCCCAGTACCAAAAGGAAAAAAAAAAGTTAGGATGGTTATGTTGTATGTTTTATCACAATTTTTTTAAATTGGGAAAATAGTACACCTTGAGTAGGCTAAGAAGAATTTTTCAAGTAAACATTTCTATATTGATGGAGAAAAAAATTTCAGAGTAGGTGGTCAGTCTTGACAATAACAGTAATTCAGAGTAAGTCTAAACTGTTCTTACTGGACCATCTTCAGACACAGAACTAAAACCATGTTCTGTGTGATTTCAAAAATCTTTTTAAAAAAATATTTTAAAAGCTGTTGGTGGACATTTATTTTATTTATTTACTTATTTATTCGTGGCACTGAGAATGGAGCCCAGTGCCTTGCACATGCTAGGCAAGTGCTCTACCACTGAGCCACAAAACCAGCCCTAGAAATCTGTTTAAGCTGGGAGTGGTGGTACACACCTGTAATCCCAGTGACTTGGGAGGCTGAGACAGAAGGATTTCAAGTTTGAGGCCAGCCTCAGCAACTTTTCAAATTAAAAAATTTTAAAATTTACAGCAAAAGGATCTCACCTTCTTTCTTTAGACCCAAGTCTAAATATAGACAAAACTGTTAAGGATGGAATTCTAGTAACTCTACTCCCTAATTGAGGGTTCTCAATCCCTAAGGCTCTTTCCTCTCCTCCATTTCAACATGTGTTTAACCCAGGGGTTTAGGTTGAAAAGCTTTTTTGGATGTAATTTTAATGTAGAGATAGTAAAGCAATTTGCAAATGCTGTTTATTTATAAGAGAGTCCTTTACCCACTACTACTTAGTGTGTTCCTAGTTCAAATGTTACCTTCTAACCACAAAGTTCAAGATGGAGTAGGTCTGGCCTCCCCATACTCCCAAAGCAACTCCTGAACATTTACATTTTTTTCATCAGAACTCAATAGAGGGAGAATTCTAAGATTCTAAGTTGTTTCTGACTCCCATATTGAACAATGATGAGAGCAGAGACTTGAGTATTATTTATCTTTATAATCCCAGCAACTGGCATAGTGCTTAGATACGGTAGATAATGAAAAATGACTCCTTGAATACATGAACAGAACATTTTTCTTGGAATAGGAATGTGTAATTTACTAAGGCCCTCCATACTGCACCCACACAGGGAGCCACCTATTAGGCTGGCAATCTACTTTGCCAACGGGTTTCACAGAATCTAAAGCAAAACAAGAATGAGATATACAAGGAACATTTATTAGATGATACCATTAGGGAAGATAATTTGGGTGTCTCCTTTTAAAGCAAAAAATAATGAGTGCTTAAAGGTTAAGAAATCTAACTATCAAAATAAAATATATTTCAAAAAAGTGTGCACAAATTAAGGGAAAAAATCCTGAAAAAAAACTTGATAATCAACCAAGAAAACACCAGAGTGCAAGACACCTAACACATGTAAACTCTTAATTAGCAAATAGATAAATCTGAGTGGAGAAAAATCAGCATGCTGTGTTTAACCAGAAAGACCCAACAACTAGGTGCCTATAACGAACAAGACTACTACTTGATGAAGACCCATTCCCCCCCTTAAAAACTCAATTCTCCAGAGCTGGGGCAGTAGCTCAGTGGTAGAGTGTGCTTGCCTAGCACACGTGAGGCAGTGGGTTCGATCCTTAGCACCACCTAAAAAAATCAATAAAATATTGTGTTCATCTACAACTAATTTTTTTTGAGAGAGAGAGAGAGAGAGAGAGAAAGAGAGTTTTTTAATATTTATTTTTTAGTTTTTGGCGGACACAACAACAACTTTGTTTGTATGTGGTGCTGAGGATCGAACCCGGGCCGCACGCATGCCAGGCGAGCGCGCTACCGCTTGAGTCACATCCCCAGCCCCTAAAAAATATTTTTTAAAAATACTATGGAAGTACAAAGAAAAGCCTGTGTGGATAGGTGGGGAAAAAAGTTCCAGAAAGGCCTCCAGGAACAGCTGATGCCTGATCTGAGCAGGAATTCACTAGTAATAGGAAGAGATTCCTGTTGGACCAGAAAGCATAAAGAAAGGCAATAAGTAAGGCACGAAATGGCACGGACTCAAGGAGTCACCTTTGGACAGAGGCCACAGGCTTCCCTGGAGCCATGTGGTATCATAATGGAGTACTAATAGTTCTTAACAGAAACAACTGCGTGTCATCAATCATATACCCACCTAGGATGTAAAGGGGAGCTACACACTGACTTTGATGGTTTTAAGGAACCTGAAGGATGTAGAGTGGCAGTGCAGAAAGTTTTAAAGTCAGCTTAATTCTGACTCCTGATTTCTATTCATGACTGTCCATATGTTGCTCTTTAAACCTTGGACACCTCATCTGCTAGTGGGAATGAACCCCATGAGTTTGGAATTATTACAAGGATAGATCAACTACAACTGGCATTCAACTCATGGAAGTTCCATTACCTATTTTTGGGCAGTACAATTAATTTCAAAGTACTTCTTGCCATTAACGTCTTTACAGATTGGACTCCATTGGTGGGTTCTACAGTTCACTGCCCTGTGTGTACCTGTCAGTTTTTGAACATCTCCTCATTGAGTGCTGTGTCAGGCACTGGTGCCTTGTCTCTCCTTCTGACTCTCACAACTCCTAATTTCCTTTGCACTCTGTCTTTAAATGATAATTTTCTTCTCTCACCCATGCCACAGAAAACCTTTTTTTCTTGCTCATTAAGTTCTACTGAACATACTTTTCAGGGGCTACCAGTATGCCCCACAAAGATCAGCACTAACCCAGGGCCCTTTCATTTACATAGTGGTAAAAAGCCCGTAAGGTCTCAATCAGGCACATTTATTGCATATATAAATATCCTACAAATGAGCCTTCCTATGTATGTGGTATACTGGTGACATTCAGTACTGCCAGATAAGTAATTTCCCCACCAGGCTCTCCTTAGATGTGTGGTATTTAGCCTCAAGGTCACTGTTCTGAGCTTTTCAAAAAGCCAAGGTGAGTCACTAGCTTGGCCAGTGATTGACTTTCTGCTATTGAATCAATTCATGTTTACTGATTGTTTTTTTTTTTTAGAAAAAGGAAAAAGGTTTATTGCTTTGCTAGCAGACTTCTGTCCTGAAGACTATGATTCTGCCCATCAGCAGGAACAGGGGGCTTTTAAAGAGTTAACTCAGGTTTAACATAAGTTTTGGGAGGATTTAATTTAAAAATTGAATAAAATATAAAATTACTGGACTTAGCTTCTCTCATCATCACTTTCTTTGGCTTTTTACCATTTACTTAAAATAAACATTTTACACTCATTATTCTTTCCAGTCCAAAAAACAAAACAAAAACCCAGAATCAAAAACATGGAACACTTGATGAATCTGTGTGTCACCCTTGTACAGGGGCTGTGCTAGTTTTCTTTGTACCATCCCAATTTTAGTACTTGTGCTGCTGAAATAGCACTTGGCTTCTTTCTTGAGAAGATAAAACCAAAAGCCTCCCAGAAAAAAAATATTCACAATTAAAACCAATGGAAAGAGGAAAAGCTGCCCCACAGTCAAACAGTGGTTTTCTTGGTTCAAACAGCATTTATTAAGCACATATATGTCAAATATTGTGCCAGATGCTTCCCCCCACCCTCTTTAATCCTCAGAACAGCCCTAAGAAGTAATCTTTTTTGTGTGGTGCTGAGGATAGAACCCAGGACCTCCCACATGGTAGGCAAGTGCTCTATGACTGAGCTACATTCCTAACCTGAAAAGTAATCATTTCTGTTTGATAGTGGAAGACACAGAGGCTCACAAAGGTTAAATGATTTATCTGTGGCAACAAGTCTGATTTGAAAGAAGGAAAACTGGCAACCAGGTCTGGCTCAAAATCTAGAGTGTCTTCCACTTGACTAGTTACATCTACTCAAATAGCTGTATTCCTAATCAATAACAATAATAATAGTCACTGCTAATATTTATCTAGCTCTTCTCATGTGGCAAGCACTGTGCTAAGTAATTTATGTGTGTGACCTCATTTAATCCTTCAAATCACCCCATGAGCTAGTTTTATCATGATCTCTATTCTATAGTTAAGGAAAATGACTCTTCTAATAGTTCATGAATGGCTTTGTTCCCAGAGCTGGTAAGGAATAAAGCCAAAGTTTGAATGAGGTCTAATTTCAGAACCCATACTTTTAATCTTATACCAGACTCAACAAGCCAGTCTCAATTCCTTGTTAATTAAATGGGGATACTGCTACTTGTCCCTACCTATCTCACAGAGATACTGGGATTATAAAACAAGGAAAATGTAGAAGCTTTGTGAAAGGAAATTGCTATATAAATCTGAGCACTGCCAAGCTTCACTCAGATCTTCCCCAACTCCAATGATTGCAAAGGGATTTAGCTGACATAATTAGCTCCACGTACCCTCTGAAGTGGGTTGTGAATATTATTATTTCCACTTTTCAAAGATGAAGCACAGGAAAGATGACATCATTTTCCATTCAGTGATAAAACTGGGAATAAAACCCAAGATTTCTAACTCCCACCGCTTATGTTCTTCTTATGGTAAATCCTATTTTTACATTTCAAAGTTAATTGTAAAATAGTAAAGGGCAGAAGTATTACAGTGTCCACTTCAAACAGAGATTAAATACTTACAGAAATTAAATTTTCTACTGCAGCAACATTAATGTAATCCCTAAGGTATTAATCCTCTATATTCTAGAGAAACTGTCAAAGGAGGGAAAAAACAAAACAAAACAAAAAAAAAAAACAAAAAAACACCCAAACCCAAAAAACTCCATTTTCCTAGTATGAACTTTAGAGTTCTTTAAGTTTCTCAATCAAGTTATTATTAATCAAAGGTTACAAAACTAGGTAGTTATTACCTAGTTTGCCTAGTTTGAACTAGTGATTCTATAAGCTTCCACAAGGAACACAAAATCTCAATATTAAATTGCTCTCTCATAAATTCAGAAAAAAAGGAAACATCAAGTACATTCTCACATCAGGAACATCTAATATAGCTATATATTTTGGGTTCTAAGTTACTCTAACATACCAATCCATAATACTCTGAGCTCAAAAAGTTTCAAAGTGAAGAGAATAATCACTCTCCTACTGCATAGAAGACAAAATAATAGTTTTGTGCTTCTACCTAAGACCCCCCATAGACACTCACAAACCTTAAAGTAAAATTAAAAGTAGTGATGGGGCTAACTTTGTCTTCAATTCTTTGGCTTAGAGAACAAATATTCAGTCTAGTTCCTTCTAATTCTTGTTTTCTAGAACAATACTATGCTCTTTCAATTAGTACTAGTCTAATAATCACATATTTTGAAATTACCACAGGGATCAAGGAGGGGAAAACAAGAGAAATTTTCACTCTCAAAACTGATCTAGGGGCTGGGGATGTGGCTCAAGCAGTAGCGCGCTCGCCTGGCATGCGTGCGGCCTGGGTTTGATCCTCAGCACCACATACAAACAAAGATGTTGTGTCCGCCGAAAACTAAAAAATGAATATTAAAAAAAATTCTCTCTCTCTCAATCTCTAAAAAAAAAAAAACCTGATCTAAACACTGAGGTCCACTGACACATCACTATTACTCCCTCTGACTGAATCATAAACTTATGATAAAACACCTATCATTTTGTTACAAGGACAAAAACTATGTCGTAGGAATACGAAGAGTTATTCTACCAATGTCAAGAAAATTTCCTTCTTGCTTGAGATGTCTAAATCTACTAGCTACACGCTCTCAAGGGAAAGCAAATGATGACCTGAGACTCATAGACTGTTCAGAAGTTGTCTTCATACATTAATCCAGCTTTCTTGGAGAAAAATATTTATCTTGGTTTCTATAATTGAAACCAATCCCATCTTCTGCTGGGCCGGGGCCCTAATATTTCTGGAACTTTAATGTAAATATGGATCACTGGGTCCTCATTCAACTGTAGAAAGGGGTTCAGAAGGCTGAGCTGTAAATCCAACAAGCTCTCAGCTAGAATGCTCCTGTTTGATGGATCACAGTTTGAACAGGAAGTCTCCAAGGGACTTTTCCAAATAAAAATAACCTTACTGGATGTTTCTCAAAATATACAGACTTCGCCCAGAGTCTATAAAAGGAGAGAATATTCTGTTGACTACACAAGGTATTTGCTCCCCCTCCTTTTTTTTGTGATTTTTTATTACAGGCTGCACATCCAACGTAAAAATCTTAATAAAGAGCAACTGCCAAGAACATCTTTTTGTGCTGACAATTTATTAGGGCTTGACTGATTGGGGCTTATATGAATGGACATAAAACTTTAATGAAAGTTGATTCAAAATAAATACTTTAACAAATTATGTCAAACACTAATTAATAAGTGATGTTTACAAATAGTAAGAGAGAACCATTTGGGATTAACAATGTTCATTTCCCCACAAAATAAATAGCTCATGTAACTCTCCTTAAGCAGGGGGGAAAAAGCCCAACAAAAATAAAGTCATGCCCTTGGAACAGTCATAATATTTTTGGTAAGGAAATACCAAGATTAAGACATATAAAAGCATCTGAAGAAAATTACATGTCATTGAATTTGTCCTAGAACCTAGGAGAGAGTTCAGGAAAAGACAACATCTGGTATATTTAACTTTGGATGGGAAAGATTACATATGAGAATAATAGTCCTTTTCCCTTAAGAAACCCAACAAATACCCCAACTTTTGTTTTTAGGTTTTCGATAATGTTTTCTTTTGATATTAATTCAACTTCCACCCCCAAATCCAACCAGTCATTGTAAAAATCAAGTTGGCAATAGATCCGGCTGGTTATACTTCAAGGGTGCCCTTTGATGCTTTCACAGCCAATGAAAAACCTTTGTAGTTGCAGATGCCAGAGCGAAAGGAGAAGAAAGGAGAATCACTTCTTGTCACTTGGAAGGGTAGCATCTCTGCACTTTCCTGTGCGCAGCATCTCAGTGCTTGCGAGCATTCTTCAGCCCCATAATGGTGAAGGTAGCAGCTGTCAGTTTCTCATAAACAAGGAACATGAGAGCAGCCGTGAGGACAGTCTGTAGCAGTTTGGCTTCAAGGCCTTTGTAGAGTCCCATTATTCCAAAGCGCCTAAAAGGAAAGAGATTGGAACAAACAGGTTTTCTCAAAGTCAACTCCTGTATCAGAGAAACTGACAGCTACTTTGAAAGTTTTTTTTCCCTTAGAATCAAAACAAGCAATGGGGAGCCTTTAGATTTTAACCCCAGACTTCCATTGTCAAAGTACTTCTTAGCTTTAAAGGCATTTGGGGACTGATAAAGTTGAATATTCATGAGCTATCAATAGTTGGTCTTTATAGTTATCATTCATTATCAGAATGCTGGCACTATCCCACTAAACGGAGAGAGATCCTGAAATCTCCTAAAAACATCTTAGTACTAAAATCTGAGACCTAAAAACTTTTAAATTTAACAGTCTCCCAACTCTGTTATTTCAACTTAACAGTCCTAAGTGGTAGGAAAGCTGCCAATTGGCTTAGATCATTTAGCATCAATAGAACTAAAGAAAGAGAAATCAAAAGCTATCTGGTTCTTAGACTTCCCATACATTTCATCCTTTAGTTCAGTGGTTCTCAAATTTAGTAAGCATCTGAATCACTTGAAGGGCTGGTTAAATCAGATTGCTGGGTCCATTCCCAGAGTTTCTGATTCATTAAGTTTGGGATGAGACTCAAGAGATTGCATTTCTAAAAAGCTCCCAGGTGATGAGGATGATGATGCCAGTCTGAGGACCAGCCCTTAAAAATCACTCAGAGAAAAATGCCAGAACCAGGAAATCAGAGCAAGTAACCTCTCCAAAGCTATTTGTTGAGAGTGAATTAATGTCATATGCTAGTTCATCAGTTACTCCAGGGCTGTATATAAAATGCAGATCAAGAAACTAAAATTAATCAAGTGCTCCAAGAACCTATTACTATATTTTATTTATTTGCTGTGTAGAAACAGACCTGGCCCATGAAATCCTGGTTTACTGACTAACTTGAATTATGTTACTCCAAGAAACCCAAGAAATTCCATTTCCGTGCCTCTCAAGATGAAATCCACCATGTCAGAAAAGCCAGGGTTTGTTTAGGTACATAGATCACCAATCCCCAGAGGGGAGGCATGAATCTGCATTTTAACAAGCACCTCTGGGGATTCTTAACCACATAAAGGTTAGAGAGGCCTGGCATGGTGTACTGCATTATCTGTTGTAGTAGCCACTAGCCATATATGGCACTTAAATTTTTTAAAAATTAAAAATGCAGTATCTCAGTTGCACTGGGAATATCTCGTACACTCAACAGTTACATGCAGCCACTGGCATGTCTACTGGATGGTAGAGGTACTCTTCTCAGTGCAGAACATTCTAATGAACAGAATGAAAGCTCTTCATTTATTCAATTATTCCTAATTGTTTATTGAGCTTGAGTTTGAACATCTGGCTCTGCATCTGTTTGGTGTTGGACAAGTCACTTTCTTTCTCTAAATCTGTTTTCTGATCTGCAAAACAGGAATATAATCACCTTCCACATCTATAAGGTTGAGTGAGAACCAAGTAAGATAAATGTGAAAACACACTGGATTTTAAACTATATAGCCTCATAGACTTTCATTTGTTACCACTTTTTTATAATACTCTAATATAACTACAACTTTCTTAACTCTCCCAATGCTGGTAGAAATAGAACTCGGTATCATTTTAGGGGGGACTTGACACTGTCTAAATTTTAAAATTCAAAATAATAAAATGTCAAAATTTTGTATGTTCAAATTCCTTAATCAGGTAATTTCATATAAAGAAATTTTCTCTACAATTATGCTCACTCAGGTGTACAAACGTAAATTTATGGCTGTTCATTCAACAATGTTCGTAAAGGAAAAAGCCTGGAAACAACTTAAATATCCATCAATAAGTGTACTGGCAAAGAAATCATGGCATATTATGTAATAGGAAACTAGACAGTTACTACAAAAAGTAAGTCTACAGATACCAATGTGAAGAGATGTTTATGATATAAAGTTTACAAAAAGGCAAGCTGCAAATATATACCTTAAAAATATTCTGAAATGTATACACCAATGTTAACAGTGTCTTCCTCTTGGAAAAGGGATAAGGTGAGAGGGAAAACAGGGATTATATATATATATATATGTATGTATATGTGTGTGTGTGTATATCTATATCTATCTATCTATATATATCTTTTACCAAACTATACCTGATTTCAATTTAATGAGATTTGGTTTATGTATAAATCCATAAACACCATCAAACATTCAAAATAGTGGGCACCATAGGTTAGTATTTTCTAGAATTTTATAAAAGTAGAATAATTTAGTATGAATTATTTTTTGCCTGACTTCTTTCACTCAGCAAAATTATTATGGGATTCTTCCATATTGTTTAATTAATCAACAATTCCTTCTTTTTTTTTTTTTTATTTCTGAGTAGTTTTCTACTGTTTGAATATAGTACAGCATGGGTATATTTTTCACCTAGTTACAGACATTTACAGCTTACAAATAAAGCTATTAACATTTGTGTGTGGGTCTTTATTTGTGTTCAAGTAGACACAAGCACATGTGCTTTTATTGCTCTTGGGTAAGTATCTTGAAATGGAATTGGCTGGGTCCTATGGTAGGTATACTTAATTTAAAAAAAAATGCTAAAATATTTTACAAAGTATTTGGACCATACTACTTTCCCATCAGTAATAGAGGAAAGTTCAGCATGCTCCACATGCTTCCCCACATTTGGTATGAAATTTATTTTTCACTTTGTATCAATTCTTTTGTCTTTGATTTTATTGTTTATGTTATGCATATTCTATTTTTGTAACAAATTTATTTTCAAAGCATCTTATGTTGAGGAACAAGAATAAAGTTAGAGCAGCTTTTGCTTCAAAGGAGGTCCCTGATTTGACTTCCTTAAGTATCAATTTCTTCAAAGGAAACAGAAATGACTATTTCTACCTCACAGAGTTATTGTTAGGAGTAGGTGAGATTATCCATGATAGAGCATCTAGCTCAATGTCAGTCATGAGGCAAACACTTCAAAATGTTAGCTATTCTTAGCTTTATCACCTTCATCACTGTCATTACTCTTCATGGGACTATTGCTGCTCTATAAGCAGAGTAATATTCCTAAGAGAGGTCATGGTATATCCACTGATGGGAGCAGCACTCAGGCAGAATGATCTCTATGTTAGATTACAGGGTTTCTTTTCTTTATTTCTTTGTTTCTGGTGCTAGAGATTGAACCCAAGCCCTCATACATGCTGAGAACATACTATACCACTAAGCCTCACCTCCAATCCCGGAGGGTTCCTTTTCTAAAGGAGTTCTGTATATTTTTAACTCCCAAAATGATGTCAAATTACACTAAGTTCCTAAAACTGAGAAATGTCTGAGCACAGTATACAATGCCTGAGCCTGCCACTGCCACAGCAGAAGGGTAAGAGAAGAAAATCCAACAACTCTCTGGCAGAAATGGCTGCAGAAAGGAGGGACAGAATGTGAAGCATCTATAAAGCTCACTTGACTCGTTGATGAAGAAGATAGAGAACATTCCGTAGGCTTCCCAGGGTTCTGTTTTCTGGATTTAGTCTATGACGACCAAACTGAGGAAGGAAAAACAAAGATAAATAATTATTATTTATTACTACGTCCTTTATCTAAACTTCTACCTAGAAAGGAAACTATGCTGGAGTAATGTCTTATATACAATAATAAAAATATCCAATTAGTACCAGAGATTTCAGCAATCCTCTATTTTTTAATAAATGAGTAAAATATTTTGATGAAATAAATAAAAATGAATATTTTTCAATAAAGCAAGCATAATTTTGTTGGTGCTGGGAATAGAACCCAGCTAAACATGCACCACTAAACCAGACGCCCCAGTCCTAAGAGTTTTCATTTTTAGAGAATTATGGGGAAGATTCTACCTCCAGAGAGGGAAAAAAAAAAAAACCCACAAAACATGCCCAAGATGATGATTTAGATATTAATGGTATGGTTCATTAACTCCCAGTTCTTTAAGAAGTTCTGATAAACATTAACCAACTACAGCCTCTGCAAGTCTATACTCTTCACATTGTTATAATCATTAGCAAAAATACTTTCAATTGAAATAGTCTCTACCACCTTCATTTCATCTATGAAATAGTTTCTACCACCTTCATTTTATCTAGCAATAAGTCCTTTGAATGTTCTCTGCAAATAGATCTTTTTTGTTGTTGTTGTTGTTGATAGACTAAACCCAGGGTCTTATGCAAGAGCTGAACCACTGAACTACAACTGCAGCTCCACAAGAGATCTTTTTTTTGTGTGTGTGTGTGGTGCTGGGGATTGAACCCAGGGCCTTGTGCATGCAAGGCAAGCACTCTACCAACTGAGTTATATCCCCAGCCCCCCACAAGAGATCTTGAATCTGTTCACATCCTATTGATAGGGGATAGACAGACATGAGTGTGGGAACATGAGGTAAAGGGAATAATTCTTTATATTGGGCCCACTATGCTGACCCCCACATGCTTTTACTTTTAAAAAGCAATTTACCTGCAGCTCTGCCTGACTTAAGTCTATGGGACATGGTACATTCCTCAGCAAACTATTATCTGCAGGAGAAATTTAGGTCCCCAAATGCCAATAAGAACACAAATTATCCAGAAGGGGGTGAGTTTTGTGATCCTTACACAGACCAGATCCCAGAACTCAGGGAGATAAGGATAATTCTTCCTAACCACAAAATCTGTAAGAACAGGTTCTAATTAGAGCCAGTAAGCATAGGCCAAAGTGGCTTAGAGTTGTCATGGCAATGAGGATTTGAAAGCCTGATGGATAAAACTGGAAGGCAGGAGAGGAGCCCCATTCCTCTCCTCTCTGAGAATATCCACTCTCTCCCTCGAGCATGTTCCCCTTTCCTTTTTCCTATACCTTTAATAAACTCATGTGTATTACTCTGGGCAACATGTCTAAAATCTTTCTGATCTTGTCTAATGAATTGGGGTTTGAAGATGTGTCTTTGTGCTGGCTCAGTTTCATAGAAGGACCCAGCCCTATAACATAATCTCTTGTCTCTACTGCAGCCACCCCATTTGGGCCACCATTCTCTCTCACCTGGATTACTGAAATGGCCTCCCTACCTTCTCAATTCCCTACATGATAGCCAAAGCAATCTTTAGGAATTGAACATCAGGTCACATTACCACCCAGCTTAACCCACTGTGCTGAGAATAACATTCTTTTCCTTACACTTCACCTCCAGCTTCCCTGCTGCTTTTCCAATCTCACCCTGGGCTAACTACTCTCCAGTCATGGAAGCCTCCTTTCAGTTCCTTAAATGTACCAAGCTAAGAGAACATTACATTCCCTATTCCTGGAATGTACTTTCCTCTGCTCCTTGCATGGCTGGGTCTTTATCTGCATGGAAGGCAAGCACTCTACTAACTGAACTATATTCCTAGCCCCTTCCCTTTTATCTTTTTTTTTTTTTTGGTGCTGGGGATGGAACCCAGGGCCTTGTGCATGCAAGGCAAGCACTCTACCAACTGAGCTATATCCCCAGGCCCCCTTTCATCTTGATTTAAAAAAAAAATATGCCGGGCTGGGGATGTGGCTCAAGTGGTAGGGTGCTCGCCTATCATGCATGAGGCACTGGGTTCAATTCTCAGCCCCACATACAAATAGAATAAAGATATTGTGTCCACCTAAAGCTAAAAAAAATAAATATTTAAAAAAAAAATATGCCTCCTCAGAGAAGACCATCTCCATTTGAGCTACATAAGATGATCCTCACTATGCCCTCTCCACCAAGTCGCACATGCCCTTTACTTCCTCAATAACTCTTTATAAAAAATTCGTAATTGTCTGCTTATTTCACTTGTTTACCTATTTAGTCTCTCTTCCACTAGCTCCATGAGGGCAGAAATTATGACTATTTTAGTCACCACTGTATACCCAACTCCTCACACAAACTGAGTGCTTAATAAACATTTGAATGCATAAATAACTGAATGTAAGAAAAAACTGAAATTGAAAGTGCCTCAGAAAAGCAAATCATCAATTCCTCCTGAAAGAACTAAGGGAATTAACCTCTGATTTTGTAATGAATAATATGTAGAGTACCAGGCAAATCAACTTGAATGAGAAGGAAGCAAACTTTCCTGAGGCCTATGAAGAATCTTTTCCCACATATGGATTTTCTGAGATACCTTGTTATCTAAAAAATTGTAAAAATAAACTTCATTCTAAACCAAACAGGAAGCCAAATGATAGTCTACCTGGTTAGCAGAACAAACAAATGGAAAATGGATGGGGAATACTCTGTCATACCAACTGACTGCATTATTGCTTTATTAACAATGCTTTAATTAAAGAGGCTGCATGGACATTGTTTGACTCAATGAAGGGAGAACCCTAGCACTCACCCTCAGAATTGACTGTACCGTCTGCATGGGATAGGTGGCTGTGGTGGCAATCGCTTTGGCTATTGCACCAATAATGAACACATCCAAAGAAGAAAGCTAGAAAGCAAAACAAACCACATCAATCCAAACAACAAGAGGATGTCAGAGGTTATTTGGCTGCTTTCAAAATCAGGAATTACCTTCATCCGTTTCTTTAAAAGCTGCCGTTTTAAACCTTCATAAAACATAAATTGGATGGCAGGATTGAAGACCAACAGCAAGGAGGGAAACGTGCCATTCCATAAAGCCAAGATT
This sequence comes from Marmota flaviventris, assembly GCF_047511675.1. Taxonomy (NCBI): domain Eukaryota; kingdom Metazoa; phylum Chordata; class Mammalia; order Rodentia; family Sciuridae; genus Marmota; species Marmota flaviventris. The sequence continues at coordinate 8,132,799 of NC_092500.1, read as the reverse complement.
CCTTCATCTCGAATTATCTGGTGAAAAGCATCTAGACAAGATATCAGGCTTTTGAAAAGCATGATGGCAATGCTCTAACTAAAGAAGATACTGTTCAAATAAACTCAGAACACAAATCATTCTGGTTCTATTAAGAGTTCCTTCTCTTTTTTAAAAAATGTTTTAGTTGTAGATGAACACAATACCTTTATTTTATTTATTTATTTTTATGTGGTAGTGAGGATTAAACTCAGTGCCTCACACATGCTAGGCAAGTACTCTACCACTGAGCCACAACCCCAGCCCGAAGAGTTCTTTCTTATAATCACATTTTAGGTGCAAGTTCACTGGTTAACTACTTTTTGATAATAATCAGACACAGAGCCACCAGGGTGCTGAGTGACCAAACTGTTGTTCCTGACAATTTGGGGTTAGAATGTCAAATTTTCACCAACACTAAAAAACTCTGTATTATACAGATTTGTGAACTGATAATCTATGTTTTAAAACAGTTTCAGTATTAAAAATCATAAAATCTTTTCCTGGAGTCCATTACAAAAGATTTGACTCATAAGAAAACTACTGTTCTTGCCAAGTGCATGCTACAATCCCAGCAACTTGGGAGGCTCACATAGGAGAATCCCAAGTTCAAGGACAGGCTAGGAAACTTAGAGAGAATGGTCTCAAAAAACAAAAACAAAAACAAAACTCAGTGGCAAAGCACCTCTGAGTTTAATGCTCAGTACCAACAAAATAAACAAACAAATAGAAGAAAAAGCAGGAGAAAGAGGGAGAGAGGGAGGAAGGGGAGAAAGGGGAGAAAGGGGAGAAGGGGGAAGAGAAGAAAAAGAAAACCACTACTACTACTACCACCACCACCACTATTGATCTTGATACAAAGAGAGAGGTATGAGAAAGAAGAACCTGGCAATGTGGTACTATTAAAGAACAGAAGCTCAAAGACATCAGAAATCAATCTAGTATCTTCATTCAAAGACACTAGAAAAAAAAAGGACAATACAGATTTATTTGTTTTAGGGGTGTAGCTCAGTGGTACAAAGTCCTGTTTGTTTTTGTGGGGCTGGGGATTGAACCCAGGACCTCATGCATGGGAATCAGGCAAGTCCTCAGGCAAGCACTCTACGGACTGAGCTATATCCACCCAGCCCCTTTGATTTGTTTTAAAATTACCTCCTAAGTATACTCCTTAGGAGTGGGTAGACTTAGAGAAGTCTATCACATGTCTTGGGCTTGAGCTTGGCCATATATTTTTTGGCTATTATGCACGTAAGAGGCAAATAGGGGCTTAAAATATGCCCCCGTCTCTGGGTTTGTCCTCTTGCATTTTTGCCATTGCCATGAGAAGAATTTGCTCAAGGCTAATCCCAGGAAAAGGGGAGACGTGTAAAGCTAAGACTCTCATCTGGGGTCTTCCTACAAGAGTCAAATTCCTTTTTTTTTTTTTTAAATATTTTTTAGTTGTCAATAGACCTTTATTTATTTATATGTGGTGCTGAGAATCGAACCCAGTGCCTCACGCATGCTAGGCGAGCACGCTACCACTTAAGCCACATCCCCAGCCCAAGAGTCAAATTCCTGTCGACTCACACACACACATGAGTTAACAAATGCTTACTAGTAATGGCTGGGACTTGAGATTGTCTGTTATATAGACTTATTGTGGCAACATATTACGGATACAAAGAGAGAGACAAACCCTTGAATAGGAACACAGCTAAGGGACACTTACCGATAATGCCTTTGTAGTTGGTTGGTACAATGTCTTCATTCCGAAATTTGGCCCCTTGCAGCTTCAGCCTGGTGTTTACCACCCAGAGTGGAGTTGTTAGCAACACATTCACCACTCCTTAAAAAGAAAGAGGCCGAGAAAAAGGGAAAGTAAAATGTAACCCACTAAGCTTTGCTATCTTAAAGCTATATACCATTATTCCATTTATATCCTGCCTCTCTGATGTCACATAAGGAGTGTCTTTGTGCCAGGGTACAATGCATGCCACTACTATTAGAAGCAATCTGGAAGCCTTGCTGGTAGCAAAATGGTTGGCAGCAGCACATTTTCATATGAAGATAGTAGTGAGTTTCCTTACTTGTAGAGAAGCAATCATTTTCCATTTTTATAACACTGAAGTAGTACTTTGGGGCTGAGCATATAACTCAATGGTAGAACACTTCTCTAGCATCAGCAAGGCCCCAAGTTCAATTCCAAGCACCACAAAAAGAAAAGGAAACAAAACCAAGAATAAGGTAGTAATTTTAATATAGTTTTTTTTTAATTAGTTGTAGATGAACAGAATGCCTTTATTTTGTTTACTTTTATATGGTGCTGAGGATTGAATCCAGTGCCTCACGCATGCTAAGCAAGCGCTCTACCACTGAGTTACAGCCTTAGTCCTTGATCTAGTTTTAAATAAAATTTCTAAATAACAGCTTAAGAGAGAAAGAAGTGGATCATTGATAAACATGCTCATTCCTGACAATATCAGAGAAAGCAGAACTGACAACTCTCACATAAGTAGCTCACATGGCTTAAAGTGAGTATGGATCTGGCACAATAGTTAACAGGTAGGAGAAAGTGGTGACTTCTCAAAGTGCTGCAGCAGGGACTAGAAGCTCACAGTAGAGTTCTCACCCTTTAGAGAATTAGGACAGGCAGGCAAGCAGCAGTTATAAAGTGTCACAAAACACCCGAAATAGTTTCACAAGCATTATGATTCTTACAAGCATAAAGATGGACCTTGGCACCCCAAGGCTGCCTCAGAGTAGAACAATACAATGAGCCAGGTGCTTCTTTTTTGAAAACACATGGTCCCAACTTAAGACCATCTTGAGATATTAAAATGTTCCTCATCAGTCCTGAAATGATTAAGGAAAAATACCATACAAAATTGTAACAAAGTGCCTGACACACGAAATATATTTTATTAATATGTTAACCAAGGTATAAACTCTGCAAACACACACATATAAAGCTATGTGGCTCTAGTTAAATTCTAAAGAACTAAGAAGCACAATCCTAAAGAAGAGATAGTTTCTTTTATAAAAAGTCATTTAAACCAATTGAAGAAGAACGCTTTTTAAAAAAATTTTTTTTGGTAGTTGCATATGGAGAGCATGACTTTATTTTATTTGTTTATTTTTTTATGTGGTGCTAAGGATCGAACACAGTGCCTCACATGTGCCAGGTAAGCGCTCTGCCACTGACTAAGCCACATCCCCAGCCCAAGAAGGAATGCCTCGATTTAAGGAATCTAAAAATATATGGTGAAGAAGACACAGTTTGGCCAAGAATTAATCTGGTGAAATGGCCAAGAGATTCAAATTTAATATTTTCTGCAGACAGTTATAAAAGTAAGATATTTTTCTACCTATCTCTTAGGAGCATGAACAGAACATATTTCTCAAAAGACATGAACAGGGCTGGGGATGTGGCTCAAGCGGTAGCGCGCTCGCCTGGCATGCGTGTGGCCCGAGTTCGATCCTCAGCACCACATACAAACAAAGATGCTGTGTCCGCTGAGAACTAAAATAAATAAATAAATATTAAAATTCTCTCTCTCTCTCTCTCTTAAAAAAAAGACATGAACAAATAATTTTATAAGTTATATTTTGTTATTTTTAGATTCACATAATACCAAGAAGTTATTTTGAGTTATGATTTAATATATTCATATGTTGTCACTTTGGACATTGATCATAATCTGAATAAACCTTACTAAAAGGGTTCTTGCTGGTCTTAGCACCAGCATCCCAGAGGTCAAGATAGAAGGGTATCAATACATGCCTATCGCCTGGAGTTTAGAATCGATTCCTATTCAGTGCAACATATACTTCACTTGACAGAGACAAACAAGCTAGAAAAATCAGGCTGGAAAATGCTACTGAGCAGTCTACTGCAATTTTTTTTTCTTTCTTTTTTTAAATTAAAGGTAAGTGCCAGGGATATTACTCAGGGGTAAAACACTTGCCTAGCATGTGTAAAGCCTTGGGTTCAATAACCAGCAATGGAAGAAGAGAAAGAGAGACAAAAGGAAGAGAGGAGAGGTTACAACTAGAGCTCACAATGAATATTATAGAAAGAAATAACATGTATGCCTTTCAAAACAAATAAAATATGATGACCATTAAACAAATTCTTTAGGATTCAAAATTTCCTTAAAACATTGGCTTAGTGTGAGGCACTAGGTTCAATTCTCAACAGCACATAATAACTAACTAACTAACTAACTAACTAACTAAATAAATAAATAAAGGTATTATATCCATCCATAACTAAAAACAAAACAGTGCAGCCAAGACTAAGATTTAACTAGTTTTAATATTCTGCTTTCATGTCCCCATCATTAACACAGTTGCAAGACTAAAAGGACTCTAAGGAAAACCTCAAGCACAAAATGGACTGCATGAGAGCATATAAAGTCTCTACAAAAACATTTTGTATGTCAAAGCTTTTTGTCTGAGAAGTTCAAGTACTTTTTTCATCCTCTAAGTCAAAACAGGTGGAGAGATGCTTTTTAACCACTACAATTTTATGAATTCTGGGAAGATACTCAAAACACTTGAGGATCCAAAATTTTAGTAAAATTTGCAACTTATATAATCAAGCAAATGACAACATTCCACAGAGGAGAAATAAGCCACAAACTATTTATGACTACTAATTCTAGCACTTAATAATGCATGACAGGCTGGAAGGATAAAGAAAGCTGCTTATTTGTGAGCTATATAAAAACTCTTGCCAGTTCCAATCAGCTCCCAGAAGGGAATGCCAAAAAGAACTTCACTTACCTAAGGGAAGTAGATTATTTTTCTTCTAATTTGAATGTCTATGATTCTATTTTTTTTTTTTTTTAAATAAAACCATTTTCAAGAAAACAGAACCAAAATTAAGAAGAGGAAGAATGGTAATGAGTACACTAAAACTACTCACTGATTCAGGTGAAGAAGTCCAGGGACTATCACCCTCAAATTGGGCACCCTGTTATGACAATTATCTTAAACTAGAGGCCCTTGGAGACCAGCAGATGCTGGAAAAGACTTCATTCTGATGTGTCCTTATCTGCCTAAAGACCAGACTCACCAAAAAGAAAAATGATTGCCTCTCCTCTTCTCCCTGAGGTTTCATTAGCTGAAAGTGAGGATGAATGTTACCATACCTGGATAGACTTTGTCACAAGCTATTTATTGTCTGTTTTCCAGTTCCACTCAACTTTTAAAGAGAGCCATTTACAAAACACTGTTTGGTCTCTAAGTACATTCATTCTCCCTAATATATTTCCTAGCCCTCAAAAATACCCTTCTCCTCTGAGAAGAGGCAATCATTTTTCTTTTTGGTGAATTTGATCTTTAGGCAGATAAGGACACATCAGAATGAAGCCTTTTCCAGCATCTGCTGGTCTCCAAGGGCCTCTAGTTTAAGATAATTGTCATATCAGGGTGCCCAATTTGAGAGTATATGGGCATCTAAAGCTCATTGAGTTACTGGGTTATCACTCTCCTCAGATTTCCCCTAAGCCTTTTCTCCTGTAAATCTACTGTCTTCATTTTATCTTTGTAGGGTAAAAAAGAAGCCTTCCCTTCATCCCTACACAAGGAATAATTAGAACACAGGTATTTACTTCTGAAATCTTGAAAACAAATTGTTTTATCTGTAGTGAGACCCCTTTCTTAGGGAGAGAAAATGAAAATAAAGTATCCTGATTCAGTATTCAGTGCTGGGAAATATGTGTGATGGCTACTGAACAAAAGTCAAAGCCACAAATTAACCATTTGACTCCCCAGGAAAGAATATAACTTGATCTACAGGAATAAACCTGACTTGTCAGATTTAAGGCCTGAAGGCAGGAAATGCGTTTTGAATTATCACAATAATAACAATGCCATTGGGATTCAGAAAGAGCTAGTGGTTAAAAATTCCAATTTCAAAAAAATGGCAATTATCTTCTTCATTTAAGTTATCTGTGAGGTTCTATTTCCAAATTCTTCCCCAAAGTACTTATGGGCTTTTAAAAAAAGTTTGCACAGAATTGTAATAAATAATAATACATTTCTAAGTTTCAAGCATAATTTGAATAACAATAATACTATTCCTAGTTCTCCTTGGAGATAATGAAACTCATTTCTACAGTGATAGTATAACACTCACAGGAAGCTCACAGGAAGAAGAGAAAAAGCTGTTGTAATTATGGTAAGAATGAATGTATAGTTATTAAGATATAAAAATATGTTATGCAGAGAAGTTTAAAACTCATAAATAAAATTTCCAAGGAATTTTCTACCATCAGAGAGGACCTCTAATTAGAGAATCTCAGAATTTAAAGTATTGTAAAATTTTTTAATCCAGGATCTCTTACCTGTGATAATATTGACATTTTGGGCTAGAAGATTCTTTGTTATTGAGTATGGTGTTTAGCAGAACCTTTGGTCTCTACTAACTAGATGCAAGCAGCATCCTCAATGGGACAACCCAAAATGCCTTCAGACATTGCTGTATGTTCCCTGTGGGTCAAAATTAACCTTAGTTGAGAACCACCAATTTAATCCAACTGCCAAATGACTGGATTAGTTATTGAGGCTTATTTCTACTGATATTAATATCTGTTCCACAAATACATAAAATATGACTTATCATCAGGAAATGCAAATAAAAACCACAAATGAGGTATCATCTCACCTGTTACAATGGCTATTATAAAAGACAGAAACATAACGTTACCCCATACTATGTACAATTTTTATGTTTTAGTTTAAAAAAATAAACAAAAAAAGAAAAAAAGACCAAAAATAACAAAGCTGGTGAGGATGCAGAGAAAGGGGAACTTTTATACACAATGTTGGTGGGAATATAAATTAGTATAGCCATTATAGAAAACACTATGGAGTTTCCTCAAAAAAAATGAAAATGGCAGGATGGTACATGCTTGTGATCCCAGCAACTTGGGAGGCTAAGATAGGAGGATCACAAGTTCAAGGCCAGCCTCAGCAACTTAGCAAGTCCCTGTCCCAAAATAAAAAACAAAAAGGACTGCGAATATAGTTCAGTGGTAAAGCACCCCTGGGTTCAATCCCCAGTATCACACACACAAAAAACAGAATTACCATTATGATCCGGCAATCTCACTACTGGGTATATATCCAAAGTAAATGAAATTGCTCTCTCAAAGGGATACTTGAACACCCATATTTAATGCGGCATTATTCACAATAACCAAAATGTGAAATCAGTCAAGATGTGCTATGACAGTTGAACAGATGAACACAATCTGATATATATATATATATATATATATATATACACACACACAATGGAATGTATAGATGAAATACTGTCATTTGTGGTAATATGGATAGAACTGGAGGACAATATGCTAAGTGAAATAAGCCAAAAACAGAAAGACAATTTATTGCATGTTCTCATTCTGAGGAAGCTGAAAACATGGATCACATAGAATTAGATTATAAAACAGAAGTCACTAAAAGTTAGGAAGGGGAAAGAGGGAGAGGGCAAAAACAGGTATCAAAGCAGTTAGATATGGGAATTAGTTCTAAAGTCCTATAGCATAGTAGGGTAACTAAAGTTTATATAATTCACTATATATTTCAAAATAACTAAAGGATAAGAGTTTGAAGGTTCCCAATAGAAATGATAATATTTGAGGATAATACCTTGACTTGATTATAATACATAGTATACATGTTTCAAATTATAAATCTATACCCCATAAATCAGTATAAATGTCAATTTAAAAAATTGGGGATGGGGTTATAGCTCAGTTGGTAGAGCATTTGTCTTGCATGTGTGAGGTACTGGGTTCGATCCTCAGCACCACACAGAAAACAAATAAACAAATAAATAAAATAAAGGTATTGTGTCTGTCTATAACTTAAAAAAAATACAGAAACCAGTGTGCTGAGCCTGGTGCTGAGAATTAAAAAAAAAAAAAAATCTCTGTTTTCACGAAATTTACAATATAATGGTGTAATAAAGACAATAAATAAGATAAATAAGCAAAATATGTAATATATTAGAAGGGTTAAAGACAAAATTTAAGCAAAGAAGGAGGAGAGAGTATTGAGGGAAAGAAAGAGTACCATATTAAGTAGTTGGGTCATTTAGGGAAAAATCTTAAAGGAAGTGAAAGGGTTAACTATACAGTCACCAGCAGAGGAAACAGCAGGAACACAGGCAAAAGGAGTGAGGAGAGTTCATGGAGAAGAACACAGGACACACAGATGCAGAATATGATCCCATACATACTAGACAGTGCTGATTCAAACTAAAGGACTGCTCCTTATATGACCACAATGGTCTCTAATATGACCACAATGGCTGCTCTGCTAGATACTGCCAGAAGCGGGCAAAGGTGGAAGCAACATCATGCTCTGAAGATATCCAGCAAGATTTTTTTAAAAAATATTTTTTTAGTTATACATGGACACAATACCTTTATTTTGTTTATTTATTTTTATGTGGTGCTGAGGATCTAACCCAGGGTCTCTCACGTGTGAGGCGAGTGCTCTACCACTGAGCCACAACCCCAGCCCCAATCCAGCAAGATTTAATGTTGTTTAGGACCTAGACGGTAGTGAAGTACAGTAGTCCTTCCCCAGTCCCATCCTTAGTTTCATGTTTTGCAGTTTTCATACCTGAGGTCAAGTGTGGCCTGAAAATATTAAATGGAAAATGCCATGAATAAACAACTTATAAGGTTTAAATAAGTTTTATTATAAAACATTATTAAAATTGCTCTATTTTATTATTAATTATTATTGTTAATTGGTTAATCTATAAATTAAACTTCACCACAGGTATGTATGTATAGGAAAAAACACAGTAAGTACAAATCTGGGTACTACTTGCAGTTGTAGGCATGCACTGGGGACCTTGGAACATACCTTCCAAGGATCAGGAAGACTACTATATTTAAGTTCTGGATACCACATAAAGAGAGGTAAAAGGATTTGCTCACAATTGGAGGTACAGTGACAGAGAAAGAGGATAAATTCAGGTCAACGAGAATAGTGTTGCCATGTAGTAAAACGGGAAAGACTATATAAGGAGCAGTCCTTTAGTTTGAATCAGCACTTTCTAGGTGCCAGGCAGTGTGCTAGGACATTGTAGAGATAACAATGATGCAACCTCTGACTTTAAGGAGCTCACTGTCTAGCAGAAGATTAAGAAGAATGTGCAGATTCATTATTATCCAGTAGAGTAGACTCTTGTCTACTAAGAACTAAGAACTATACTATGGTAGCACAATGACACCAGCAGGTAGTAGATATGAGAAACAGGGAAGGATTCCTGAAGAAGCAGCAACTCCAAATAAAAGCATGAGTAGGAGTCAGTAATTTGAAATAAGCTTAAGGAAGTCTGTTTTATTATTATATTATTATTTTAGTCTGAGGATTGAGCCCTGGGTTGTTTACCACAAGCCACATCCCCAGCCTGTTTTATTTTTTTATTTTGAAACATTCTCACTAATTTGTTTAGGGAAGGCCTCACTAAATTCCTGAGGCTAGCTTTGAACTTTTGATTCTCCTGCCTCAGCCTCCCAAACTGCTGGGATTACAGGCATGTGCCACAATGCCTGGAAGTAAGTCTATTTAATTAATTAACTAATTATTAGTATTAAATTAAAACATTTAAATATATGAAGACACTATTGTATTCATTGGTGTTTTTCTTTTCCCTTTAGTTGTAGATGGACACAATACCTTTATTTTGTTTGTTTTTATTTTTATGTGGTGCCAGGGATCAAACCCAGTGCCTCATGCAAGTGCTCTACCACTGAGCCACAATCCCAGCCCCTCATTGGTATTTTTCATTTCCAAAATATTCATTAAAAGGTTAAAAATGAGGGCTGGGGCTGTAGCTCAGTTGGTAGAATGCTTGCCTAGAATATGTGAGGCACTGGGTTTGATCCTCAGCACCACATAAAAAGAATAAAATAAAATAAAGGTATTGTGTCCATCTACCATAAAAAAATACTTAAAAAAGAATGAGGTCTTGTTGATAATATTTTGAAAAATGAATTTATCTCTAGTGCCAAATAACATATTGAGATTACAAATAGTCTTGTGGTCTAAATTTGTTTAAACTATAGTCTTAAGTTCTTATGTTGTAAAAAGAAAAGTTCATATATGGTGACTTCAACCAAAAAGCCTATCAAAGATAATCGTAAAACAATGTAGCAACCATATAATCCAAAGATTAATATCCTCTAAATGGAATGTATCTTTTTCACTATTTGGTTGTGATATACTAGATACTGGGGAAGCAATGATGAAAGAAGTAGAAACATTTCTGGCCCTCCAGAAGTGTGCAACCTTCTAGGGAATACTGGCATTGAATGAGTAATTGCAGGCATAAGATAGACGTTTACACTTGGGGAGCTATCCTCTTGTAGAGGGATGAGATCTAAAACTTTTTTTTTTTTTTTTAACTCTCATCCTATTATAAGGGCACAGGGAAAGCCTAGGAAATAAATAAACAAAAGCATGAAGATGGCAAAGCTGAAGGCGAGCCGTAGCTTTCGATTTGGATAAGACAACTTCTCCAAATCTTCTAAGACTTCAGGTGCTTTCAAAAAGTAAATAAGATTTTATTTTTGCATATTCCTTTGTTTATATACCTAGACTTGAAATTAAGCTAAAAATCAGGACACGAGACCCCAGAAAAATCACAATCTAATTTCAAACAACCAAAAAAGTGCTTAGAACCTAAATGGGCAAAAGATTTCAACAGCAACAATAGCTCAGAGAATGTATGTTAAACCTCAGAATCCTAAGAAAATAGGATAAACATTATGTATCTGAATGTATTTAAAATAAGTTGCTGATTTAACCACACCAAAACAAGTTTGCTGATTTTAAGATACCTTTATGCCAGCCCTTCATAATGTCAGAGATCACTGCTCACCAAGAGGGAGCAGCCCAGGAAACAGAAACAGCATAAATGAAAATCTCACACATTCCTTTAATGTTGATAGAATTTCAGAGTAAAATAAGACAAAAATCACAGCAATGGAACAAAGCACTACTTTGTTTTAAAACTGCTCATGTGCTTTGTCCTTTGACACCTTTGTTTAGACAGAAGCCATTTCATTAACTATGGTTAGATTCTCAGTCTACTGATACACTCAATGACAATATTCTTATAAAGAACAGCCAACTATAAGTCCTTCCTTGGGTTTCTTTTCTGTGCTTTGTAAATATGTACATCTTTTTCAGGATTGTAGTGAACCTTACTCCCTGGAAAGGAATGGAGTTCCTACTAAATGGCTTGGCACCAAGAAGGAATCGGTAGTTAGCATGAGAGGACACCTATACCATAATGCTTCACCACAGCAATTGATACCACTAGCAGAAGTGGGCTTGGGAAAAGACAAAATTCACTTTTGGTAAGCACAGAACTCAGTGAACAAAAATAAAAGAACATGGGCATACTAGTATTGGCCCATTGGTCACAATTGCATTCCTTTTCCCCTCCCCTTGAATCACATGGTTGGTTTCTCTGAAGCTATCTAGGGACCCACTAATAGTCCTCTTATTAGCATAAACTAGGGTATGGTTGAAAGGGGCTCATTAGAAATAACAAAAGATACTACCACTCATTAGAAATAACAAAAGATACTACCACTCAGGAAATGCCAACGGTTTTAGGAGCTGTGCCAAACACCAAGGACAAAGTCTACATATATGTTATTATACCACAAAAAGGACTTCTACAACTCAAGAACAAAAAAATCAATAACCTAATTAAAAAATGGGCAAAGGAGCCAAACATGGGGATGCAAAACTGCAATCCTGGCTACTTCAGAGGCTGAGGCAGAAGGACTGCAAGTTCAAGGCCCTGCCTGGGCAACTTAGCAGGACCCTGTTTCAATATAAAATTAAAACCAAAAAATGGTTGGAGGTATAGCTCAGTGGTAGGGCATTTGTGTAGCATTCATGTGACCCTCTGTTCAAGTCCTAGTACTGGGGGTAGAGGAGAAGGGCAGAGGACTTGAAAAGATATTTCTGCAAAAAGTTCATGAAATGTTCAATATCAGAAAAAGGCAAATCAAAACCACAATGAGTTATCATTTTATACCTATTAGGATGATTACTATCAGAGAACAGAAAATAACAGTGTTGGTGAGAATGTAGAGACATTAGAACTTCTGAACTACTGTTGTTGGGGATACAAATAGTATAACTGCTGTGGAAAACAGTATGAAGGTTCCCTCCAAAGGTAAACATAGAACTACACAAAATTCAGCAATCCCATTTCTGGGTATATAGCCCAAAGAGATACCTGCACACCCACGTTCATAGCATTACTATAAACAATAGCAAGAGGGGGAAGCAACCCAAGTATCCATCAACAGATGAATGGATAAACAAAACGTGATATATATATATATATATATACACACAATGGGATATTATTCAGCTAAAAAAAAAATGTCACATATTATAACATGGATGAATGTTGAAGACATTATACAAAGTTAAATAAAAAGACCATTACTATATTGAGTCCACTTACATGAGGTACCTAAAATAATCAATTCTTAAAGACAAAAAATAGAACGATGGTTACAAGGGGCTGGGGGAGGGGGTGGGGAGAAGGGATGTGAAATCAGGTCTGTAAGACAAAAAAGTTCTAGAGATATGTTTCACAATAATATGAATACATTTAACACACTATTAACTTACTTAAATGGTTAAGAAGATAAATTTTATGCTATGTGGTTTTCTATCACGTTAAAAAAATACGTCAGTGGGACTGGTGTTGTGGCTCCTGATAGGGCACTTGCCTCACAGGCCTGAGGCACTGGGTTTAGCACCACACCAAAAAATAAATAAGTAGATAAAATAAAGATATTGTGTCCATCTACAACTAAAAAAAATTTAAAAAAAACCCACATCAGCAAACTGACTATATTCTTTGTAGCATTACTTTGTGCTACAATAATCTCTTCAGAGGACATATGAACCACAAGATAAATATTAAAACACAAAAACATTTTGTACCCAGAAAACCCCCCTTACCTGCAACAAATCCAACTACCAGATCTTTTCCAGTGGTAGAATGTTGACCTTTGACCCAGACTGCTTTGAGACTATTAAAAGTGTAGAAATAGACAAAATTGGAGCAGCAGAGACTGGAAATAACTGGAAACCACCCTCGATATGGTGCAAGGCTGAGGGAAAAATACAATAGGCAGAGTAAAGGTCATGGAAAAAAGCCATCAGAAACTGCCTGAGAAGTCCTAGCAAAGTCTGATGTCACTCACACAGTCTCAAGGTTCACTTCACATTATAAAGGACTCCAAATCACATACATATTTTATATTCTGAAGGATGTCCAAATCAAGAAATTCTTTTTAGCATTAATAATACCAAAGAAAAACCACTAAGACAATGTCTGAGCTACTGATTTCCTCCTTCAATTGTCTTTAGTAACATTAGTATGTAAAATTAGAGACAATTTTACCATGTCTATTAGTTGACATAGCATCATTCACATTTTATTATGGGCAATAACATTTAAAATTAAATAATTACAGAAAATAAGTACACACAAATGATGAGGGCATGTCATAAAGACAAGGGAACCAGACTGAAGGGGCTCCAACTGGCCAAATGGGGACAATTTGAGCCCTGAAGTAATAAAGTAATCAACTGTAAACCACTGAAAAAGTAGGAATTTATGGGTCCATACTAATAATTAATTACTTAATAAAAGTGGGAGGAGGGGCAAGCAGTAGAACAATAGAATACAGTAGAACACCAAGATGAATAAATATGGAAGCAATACTGAAGTTAGAAAATCATCATTTTAAATTCATGGTAAATTCAAGGTAGAAATTTTGGCAAAGAACAGGATATTTGCATTTGTCTTAAATATCTCCTCAAAAACTGCTTATATTTGCAAGAAAGGAAATAAACAATTATACAATGCCTAAATCAAATGTAAAAAATCATAAATAACCAATGGAGCCGGTAGATAATATATGACTCCAGATGTGATATCCTGAGAAAGACACTATACCAACTACACATTCCATTTGTTTGTTTTTTAAAGAGATAAATTTTTGCCTTGTTGTTCAGGCTGGCCCTGAATTCCTGGCTTCAAGTAATCCTGCTACCTCAGCTTCCTGCCTCAGCCTCCAGGGTAGCTGGGACCTCAGGTCCATGCCACTGGACCCAGTCACCTATTTGCTCATTATTCTGACCAAGAGTATATAACCTCAATCTAATCACTGAAGAGATATGAGGCAAACCTGAAATAAGAAACATTCTATTATTATTATTATTATTTTTGGTACTAGGAATTGAACCCAGGGATGCTTTTCCCCTGTTTTTTTTTTTTTTGTTTTGTTTTGTTTTGTTTTTTGACACAAGGTCCTCCTAAGCTGCTGAGGGTCTTGGTAAATTTCAAGCTGGCCTTGAATTTACAATCCTGCCTTGGCCTCCCAAATCACTGGATTATAGGCATATACCATCATGCCCACCTTTGTGTGTGTGTGTGTGTATGGCGGAACTGTATTCTTTTTTTTTTTTTTTTAATATGAATCTTTTTTGTAGATGGACACACACAATGCCTTTATTTTTATGTGGTGCTGAGAATCGAACCAGGGTCCCACCCGTGCTAAGCGAGTGCTCTACTGCTGAGCCACAATCCCAGCCTGGGAACTGTATTCTTTGAAAGTGTCAATGTCATAAGGGTTAAAACTCTTTGATGTTTGTAACTTGTTTTTTTTAAATTTGAATTTATTTATTCTTTATCTTTTATTGACTTTATTATTTTTTAAATACACGATAGCAGTGGAACACATTACAATTCTTATTACACATATAGAGCATAATTTTTCATATCTCTGTATATAAAGTATGTTCATGCCAATTTATGCCTTTATAATAATGTTTGTAATTTATTCTCAAATAAATCTGAAAAAATTTGTGTGGTATGTGTGTGTGTGTATATAATAAAAACAAGAGGGAGGAAGAAGAGTATGGGCACAAATGGTAAAATAATGGGAAAAAAGAGTAACAACAGTTGAATCTGGGTAAAGCATATACTGGTGTTCTTTGAATCAATTTTAGTTTTGTAACTTTAAAATTATATCTAAATAAAAACTTAAAAAAATAAGTGCTCAATCTACCTGAGTGAGTCCAATAGAAATGAACTAAACAATTATTATCTTTGGTTTATTATTAAACAAAGCACTGGTTTCCTGGAAGACTCCATGATCAAGAATCAAACAGCTGGGACTGGCAAGATGGCTCAGTGGTAAAGCACTTGCCTAGCATGCATGAGGCCCTGGGTTCAATCCCCATCCCACCTTAAAAACAACAGCAACAACAACAATGGTTAAAAAAAAAAAAAGAATAAAATGGCTAACTACTGATCTTTAAGGAACTGAAAGCAGCACACACTTATAAGACAGGCAATTACAAATTTATAAAACCTTTCATGAGGGCTATGAGAATGGAGAATTTATGTGTATTGGAGGCACAATCTCCTGACAAGTTGCTTTGTTTAACAAAGTTGTGAAAATGAGATGGTACTCACAGGCCTTCTTCTTTAATGATTTCCAGGAGCACCATGTGTGTAGTTTTGGACTTTCTTTTCTCATCAACTACAAGACCAGAGAATATACAGGTAAATTTTGAGAATATTATTTCCAGAATCAGCAAGTTTCACTAAAAATGCCATTCCACTGAGTAGTCTTTCATCTGATCCTTTTTGAGTTCCCTAGTTTCTCAGATCCTTCTGTGGTATCCCTGTGCTAAATCCCCAACTATAGATTCCTTGAATTTCATCCATTATTCATAAAGTATTTTTAGTTCAATTCCTAGTTTCCAAAGTGAAGATTTTCAAAGATTTTATTTATTTCTAAATAAAAACTTAAAAAAATAGAGCAGAAATTTATCTCATATTTTATACAGCTCTTGGTTTTTAAAAGTAATATACATATTCTTATTTTTAACCCTAACACTTTATAAAACAGAGAGGAAATAAATAATTATCTTCCTTTTACAAAAGAGGCTACAGACACAAAAGCAAAGTCAGAATTAAAACTCAAGTTTCCAATGTTTCAGGCTTGTGCTACTTTGTTTCCTTATCTTAAAAACAAAGAAATTTTAAAAACTCTTAAGAAAAAAGCTCTGTTTTTCCTACCATTCTCACTGAAAACAAAACTCCCTTCAATTGACTTCAAATTTCCTACCCATACTTAAAAAACAAATGGAGAACATAAATATATATGGTAATTAACCAATTTCCTAAGAATTGTGAAAATGAGATGGTACTCACAGGCCTGTATGTACCAGGTAGTGGTACATACATACTCACAGGCCTGTATGTACCAGTATGGCTCATGAAATAGCAAATTAGAAAATCCTTAATGAAGGTAATCTGACAGTAACTATCAATATTACAAACTCATTTACCCTTTGATCCAATAATTCCATGTCTGGGAATTTATTCCACAAAACTGACAGAAACAAACTGGCATATGAACATTTCTATTCTTATATCATATTTGTAATAAGCACCCAAGTATCCACAGTAGGGGAAGGGTAAACAGGCTATGGTGCATCCATGCTATGGAATGCTCTACAGCTCTAAGGATTAAGAAGTTGCTTAAGTGCAGATCTGAAAAGTCTTTAAAACATATTATTAAGTTTAAAATTCAAGATACAAAATAGTATGTAAGGTGTACTTTTTGTGTAAGTTAGGGAGAAAATTAGGATTATATATTATTCCATAAATAAAATCTTCAGGGCTATTCAGAAAACTAGGAAAGGCTACCATTACTCAGTCTCAAGGTTCACTGCTACTCTACAGTGGACTCCAAATCCTAAACATTCCTATTCCCTTTTTCTTCCCCCTCCTTCCTTCTTCTCCCTCCCTCCTTTCCTTCCTTCCTTCCTTCCTTTTTCTTTTTTGGTACTGAGGATTGAATCCAGAGGTGCTTTACCACTGAGCCACATCCCTAACTCCTTTTTTATTTTGAGACCAGGTCTTGCTAAATTGCTGAGGCTGGCCTCAAATTTGTCATCTTCCTGCCTCAGCCTCCAGAGTCGCTGGGATCTTGCTGTACTGCCCAAGCTGGCCTCTGAACTCCTGACTCAAGCCATTCTCTTGCCTCAGCCTCCCAAGTATTGGGGACTACCGGTGGTCATTACAACAAGCAGTGCTCCCTCTTACATTCTGAAGAACATTCAAATTGAGAAATTTTTTCTAGCATTGCTGATTCCAAAGAAACAACACAAAATCAATGTTGACTATAATAAAGAAGAAACAGGGTAAAGGCAGACAAGAGTGAGTTTTCTGTGTACTATATACCATTTTATTTATCTTGCCTTTTGAATTACAAAAAATTAATGCCTATACAAAAACTCTAAATTGACTCTCCATTCTGTTTCCTTTGAAAAGTCAGATGGTACTGGGGGTGTTACATTTGCCTAGCATGTGTAAGGTTCCATCCCCAGCATCCCCCAAAAAAGTTATATGGCTTATTAGAAAAAATCGTAATGATTCAAAATTATGCAAGCCCATTCAGGTTCTCTCAGATTAGAAAATGGCAAAGGCTATGACTCATCTATATATGATCTTCGGCTAATTAGGAAACAACAATGATGACCAGCAAAGTCAGTGAAAGCAGACTTCTGTGGGATCTCTACAAAAACAGAATCTCCTTACCTTAATAAAGAATTCTAAAGAAATGTTTGCTTCCTAATACCAAATGAACAGAAATATAATTAACACTCACCCTGAAGACGAAGTCTAGCTGTGTCCAAGGGAAAAAACACTGTCATTGCAGTCACACTTCCCTGAAAAGTTTGAAAGAGGTTTTAGCTATTACAGTATCACAAACACAATGAGCCACAATTTCTTTTTTTTTTTTTATTTCTTTTTGCCCAGTACTGGGGATTGAATCCAGGACCTTTCTAGGCTAGGCAGGTGGTCATC
The DNA here is from genome assembly GCF_047511675.1 of Marmota flaviventris. Taxonomy (NCBI): domain Eukaryota; kingdom Metazoa; phylum Chordata; class Mammalia; order Rodentia; family Sciuridae; genus Marmota; species Marmota flaviventris. Next base: position 8,114,834 of record NC_092500.1, on the reverse strand, counting down.
TCTGAGCTATATCCCCAGAGGTTTTCAAATTTTATTGAGACAGGGTCTCATGAAGTTGACCCAGCTGGCCTCAAACTTGTGATCTTTCTGCCTCAGCCTCCCAAGCAGCTAGAATTACAGGAATACACCACACCAGGAGCACCAACTTTTATTTTCACTTTATTTATTTATTTATTTAGGAACCATGGATTGAACCCAGGGGTGCTTAACCACTGAGCCACATTCCCAGCCCTTTTTATTTTTTTATTTTCAGACAGTTCTCACTAAGTTGCTTAGGGCCTTGCTAAATTGCTGAAGCTGGCTTTGAACTTTTGATCTTCTGCCTCAGTTTTCTGAGTTGCTAGGATTACAGTTGTGCTCCACCACCCCCGGCAGCCACAACTTTTAAATGAACAAAAGCTCATTATTACAAATTGTTCAAACCAAATTTTCAGTGAACACATAATTTTTTTTTTTTGGTACTGGAGATTGAACTCAGGGGCACTCGATCCGATCACTGAGCCATATCCCCAGCTTGATTTTGTATTTTATTTAGAGATAAGGTCTCACTGAGTTGCTTAGCACCTTGCTTTTGCTGAGGCTGGCTTTGAACTTATGATCCTTCTGTCTCAGCCTTCTGAGCTGCTGGGATTACAGGTTTGCACCACGATGCCTGGCTGAACACATAATATTTTAATCCATTTGGATTATTTAAATTAAAATTTAGATAATTTTAAATTTCTACTGTCTTATGCTTAAACAATATAATTTAATTTTCCAGACAAGATCTCATTTATCTCTCTGATACTTAAAAAGAAAATGTAGTAAGTGGTAAATGGATTTTAAATCTTTTGCAGGTTAGTTGCTGATACCATGAGCACTCTTATGCCCTCCAAAGCTGAAATATTCAGTAGTTAAATAGATACACACTTCTATTTTCTGTGCTTAATCAATATATTCACCATAAATTAAAAAGGCATGTAAGAATCATACTATTCTTTAGAGTTTTGAGCTGGGTTCGGTGGTATACACCTGTAACCTTAACTACTAAGGAAGCTAAGGCAGGAGGATTCCAAGTGTGAGGTCATTCTGGGCAATTTAGTGAAATCCTGTCTCAAAATAAAAGAGCTGGAAGTATTGCTCAGTGGTAGAGTCTTACATGCATGAAGCCCTGGGTTCAATTCCTAGTACTGAAAAGAGAAAGAAAGGAAGGACAGACCCCAAAATAGTTTTTTCTTTGTTGGTATTTTAAATAAAATACAATATATAAATTTTCCCAAGGTAATGCAATAACACAAATTATCAGCCTTTCCATTCATAAGACATTAAAACAGACAAAAAAACAGAAGCACCTATTTAGGGATGAAATTATACACATGAATCTTCCAGTTCAATTTCTGGTTTTCAACCCAGATGCAACCCCACTGGTGTACAGTCTCAGGCATAAAATCAAGTTTTAGGGGGCCGGGGTTGTGGTTCAGTGGTAGAGTGCTCGCCCAGCATGCATGAGGCACTAGGTTCAATCCTCAGCACCACATAAAAACAAAATAATGTGTCCACCTAAAATGAATAAATAAAATGAAACTAAAAAAAAATCAAGTTTTATGTCAGTGATCTAACAATATTTACATGTAATATTTTAATCATAGCAACTAGAAACTGTGTGAACTTTAAAGATAAGTGTGAAAATTTGCTGGACGAATAGGTCAGTTTGGCCAGGTGCAGTGGAGCACGTCTGTAATCCCAGCAGCTCAGAAGGCCGAGGCAGGATGATCAAGAATTCAAGGCCAGCCTCAGCAATTTAGTGAGGCCTTAAGCAACTCAGTGAGACACTGTCTCTAAATGAAATAGAAAAAGGGTTGGAGATGTGGCTCAGTGATTAAGAATCCTTGGGTTCAATCCCTAGTATGCCCCCCACCAAAAAAAATAGGCCATCTTGCTTGACAAGAGAAAACATTATAATATTATTATTATTATATTAGTATTCTATGAAACTCAGATAAAATGTTACCTCCTCTTTCCCATCAGGCTACAAGGTTGTTCGGCTCCCTAGGTTCTCTCTTACAGCACTTAATATTACAGTTAAATCTAACAACTCTTCTATGTTGTGAGAATATTCGTTCTGTACATTGGCACATCATAGATTCTCAATTAAACATTTATTTAACTCACTGTACTTTTAGTTATTTATGCTTTTTTTGATGACTTCAAAATAAATGTCTTTTTCTAGTAATAACTGGATGATACTCAATGTCTTAGGAAACAATGGCCCACATAGACCCCCCCCCCAAATTTATAAATCCATGATTCCTGCATCTTTGCTCACTTTACAAGCAATTTTCAAGAAAAATGGGGCTCAGAAGTCAGAGAAACCTTATAGTATTTCTTAAAGCTGTGTGATGAATGCCTGGTCGCGTGGTACTGCATGATTATGCAGTATACTGCCTGGATAGGTCATCTCCAGGCCTACAAAGAGCTTTTTAAATAATTTGGCCACTTCCATTTCTCTTCTCTGCCAACTTTAAAGAGAATTCCTAACTTAGAAGCTATACCTAGTGAAACACCGAGAAAAGTCAACAGTCAGCTTATTGGTTTATTTACCTCCTTGAAAACTGGCATACAAAAATTCAAATCAATAAAATGAAATAAACTGGGCATGGTGACTCATTTCTGTAATCTCAGAGGCTCAGGAGGCTAAAAGGTTTGCAAGTTTGAAGCCCCTCTTAACCATTACTGCAAGTGAAACTTTAAAAGATTACCAAAGTTGGGCATCTAGGTTGGTTCCACAGTTTAGCTACTGTGAATTGTGCTGCTACAAACATTGATGGGGCTGTGTCCCTGTAGTATGCTATTTTAAGTCCTTTGGGTATACACCAAGGAATGGGATAGCTGGGTCAAATGGTAGTTCCATCTCCAATTTTCCAAGGAATCTCCATACTGCTTTCCATAGGGGCTGTACCAATTTGCAATCCCATTAGCAATGTGTGAGTGTGTCTTTTCACCACATCATTAACAACACTTATAGCTGCCATTCTGACTGGAGTGAGATGAAATCTTAGAGTAGTTTTGATTTGTAGCACAATTCACAATAGCTAAACTGTGGAACCAACCTAAATGCCCTTCAGTAGATGAATGGAAAAAGAAAATGTGGTATACATACACAATGGAATATTACTCAGCAATAAAAGAAAAAATCATGGCATTTGCAGGTAAATGAATGGAGATGGAGAATATAATGCTAGGTGAAGTTAGCTAATCTCAAAAAAACCAAATGCCAAATGTGTTCTCTGATAAAAGGAAGCTGATTCATTGTGGGGTTGGGATGGGGAGCATGGGAAGATCAGACGAACTCTAAATAGGGCAAATGGGTGGGAGTGGAAGGAAGCGGGTACAGGGATAGAAAAAATGGTGGAATAAGATGGACATCATTACCCTAAGTACATGTATAAAGACACAAATGTATAAAGACACGAATATACTTTGTATACAACCAGAGATATGAAAAATTATGCTCTATATGTGTAATATGAATTGTAATGCATTCTGCTATCATATAAAACAAATTAGAATAAAATTAAAAAAAAAAATTTCTGTAAACCTTGAAAAAAAAATTACCAAAGACAGGGCTGGGGATATAGCTCAGCTGGTAGTGTGTGTCTTTCCCACATGCACAAGGCCCTGGGAGGAGGAGGAGGAGGAGGAGGAGGAGGAGGAGAGGAGGAAGGAGAAGGAGGAGGAGGAGAAGGAGGAGGAGGAGGAGGAGAAATAACAATAATAATGAAAATTTTTTTGTGGACTACTCTGAAGACAAAACATATAGTCCAGTGTAGTGTATGTCCTGAACTTGTTAATAATGAAATGTATGAAAATATGCCCCTTCAAATAAACAATTTTGACTATCTATCAAAATGTACTCCAAATCCTTAAAGTAATTTTAAAACAGGGGCATTTGTACATCAGAGACTTGCTATATTTGTCTCTTAGCCAAGCAAACACAAAGATGTCTTTTTATAAGCAGCTGTTACCTGAAGCAAAATATTTAATACATATGTGAGTTTTATGCCAAGCTGTATAAGCACATGATTTTTCAGAATTTGAATTAAATTCCTCTTAACATAAATACTCAATGTTTTTTCCCCTGAGGACTGTTAGCACTCATACAAAATTAGAAGGCACAAAAGTCTAACATAATAACCACAATGTACAACACTTGTGCCAGAGAGGTGTAAAATAAATTTTTAATTTTAAGTCCCACAGAATTAGAACCATGTGAGTGGGAGTTCTATTGTTGACAATAATTATAATTTCTAAACACCCTTCTAGTTACCAAAAATATCTTTAGTTATAACATTCTGTCTCCTCCTTGTGCATTTAACCAGTTTGTGTTGAGAGAACAGGTTAATTGCAACACAGCACTGGCACTTGGACCAGTGGAGTCCCTTCAGCGGGAAATGAGCAGAGTAGGGCTGGCATGTAGTGGGCAGCCCAAAGCCAGAGTGTTAGAGTCAGGGTTAGAACCAAGCTCTCCTTGACTCCTACCTAGTTCTAGTACTTCTAGTCCTACTCCAGTTCTCAACCTTTCTTCAACCAAGAGACACATGAATTTTAACTTCACTCTTCTCTTCCACTCATAAAAGTATACAAAATAAACACACACAAAAAAACCAAACAAATAAACAACAAAAAAAAAAAAAAACGGGAAAATGAAATAACCCCCTAGTAGTAGCTACATCCATTTCCTATGCATTGCATCTCTATATAATTTTTTTTTAACAAAAAGCATGTGTTTGTTTTAGTTTTAAAATGGGAGAAAAGCAAAATCTCTTCTTGCATCGAAAAAATATTTAATTTGTAGAAAATTGTATATACCAGGGCTGGGGATGTGGCTCAAGCGGTAACGCGCTCGCCTGGCATGCGCGGGGCGCTGGGTTCGCTCCTCAGCACCACATAAAAAAAAAAAAATAAAGATGTTGTGTCCACCGAAAACTAAAAAATACATACTAAAAAAAATTCTCTCTTTTGAAAAAAAAAAAGAAGGAAAAAGAAAATTGTGTATACCAAATAACAGCACAAAAAGACATAAAACAAGGATGGACCAAACTGAAAGGTGAAATAGACTAATAATCATGGTGGGAGTTTTTTTTTTAAATTAGAATTATTAGCACATATTAATTGTACAAAATTATGTTTCATTGTGATAATTTCACACATGTACACAAAATACTTTGATTATAAACATCCTATTACACTCTTATTCCTCCCTTCCTCCGGTTCCCTTTTGCTTCCCTAATGGCCCCCCTTCTACTTCGTACCCACTTTCCCCCCCCCATTACATTTTACATGAGCAAAAACATGAGATACATGTCTAAGTCTGGTTTATTTTGGTTAACATAATGATCAACAGTTCCATACATTTTCCTGAAAAGTACATGATTTCATTCTTCTTTAAAACTAAATAATATTTTGTTATGTATAATACATTTTCAAAAAAAATTTCAGGGGCAGGGGGCAATACTGGGGTTGAACCCAGGGCCTCATATATTCTAAAGCAAGTGCTCCATGTATTCCTATCCCAAAAAGTAAGTATTTTTTAAAAGACACCAGAATAAGAGAATTGATATATCCCAGGGATTCTCAAAAGTATTATATATTAATAATATAATAATTATTTAACTAATTAATATTATTTTAAATTAATATATTAATATAATTAATATGATATATATTAATATTATATGTTCTCAAAGTATATTCAGGAGATCCCTGAATGTTCCCAAGACCTTTCCAGGACTCTGCAGCATCAAAATTATTTTTATTAAGAATTATTTTGGCTAGGCACGGTGGCACACGCTTGTAATCCCAGCAGCTTAAGGAGGATGAGGCAGGAGGATGGCAAGTTCAAAGCCAGCCTCAGCAACTCAGCAAGATCCTGTCTCCAAATAAAATATATAAAGGGATGAAGATGTTGCTCAGTGAATAAACACCTATGGGTTCAATCCCTGATACTAAAAAAGAAAAAAAAAAAAGAATTATTAGGAAAGAAGAACTATTCGCCTTTCTTTTTCATTCTCTTACTATAAGATGAAATTTTCCAGAGATTACAACAATGTGTGTTGTATGAGAGACTGAATACAGAACCAGATGAAAAGATTCAGCTATCTTCTATTAAGTCCAATATTTGCAACTATAACATGAGGCCACTTTTCTCAATATTTTTTGGAAAATATAGTTTAAAAAATATGTTAATATGTAATAGGCTTAATATTTTTAATGAATAAATATTTCAGTGATTTCAGCTTTAATATCTAATAAATATTGTTATAGCCACATAAACAAAAGCTCTTTAGAGTGTGCAATTTAAGAATATAAAAGTGTCCTGTGACCAAATAGTCTGAAAACATACCATTAAACACAAAATCATTACTAACAAACTTCATTATCTTTAAAAAATTATTAGTTTTTTTTAGCAATCACTGCTAATACACCTTTCATCTTATTTTATTATATCAGTGTGACATAAAACAGCAGTTGACATCATACTACCTGAGTTGTCCAATGTTTTCTCCAGAAAAATTCTTTAAAAGGCACATAACTTATAAGAAGAATAAATACAGCCTTTAATCAATACCTTAGAGACAATTATTTATTAGGTTTTTTTTTCCAAAACTTTTTTTAGTTTTCGATGGACCTTTATTTAATCAATTTACTTATATGTGGTATTGAGGATCAAACCCAGGGCCTCACACATGCCAGCAAGCGTTCTACCACTGAGCCACAACTCCAGCCCTTATTATAAGAGTTTTTTAAATGAAGGTGTGATAATGTGATATAGTAACTATATATTTGGTCTTTATCCTAAGTTCCCCCCACAGAGGTCCTTGTTAAAACCCTTATTAATTTTCCTAAGTGAGGGAGCATGTTTTGTTATAATACTGGTTATTATAACAAATATAATATCTCAAGGTATTATAAATAATAAATAAAGTCTTAAGGGTCTGGGTATGTGGCTCAGTAGTAGAGCACTTGCCTCAAAGAAAAGAAAAATATCACATCTTAGTTCCTGGGTCCAGACACAAGGACATCTAAGTTCCTTGGAATCTTCAAAGTGTTAAATTTCTTTTCATATGCTAACCAGATGCCTGCGGTCCCCTAGACAGCTTGAGCTTAGTCACCAGAAAGACCAAGGCATGATAAGAGGGTTGGAACTTTCAGTTCTACTCCACAACCTCCAGGAGGAAAGAGGAGCCAAGGACTGATTAATCACCAATGGCCAATAATTTAACCAAAGATGCCTATATGCGGTCAGGTGGTGCCCGCCTATAATTCCAGCAGCTTGAGAGGCCAAGGCAGTAGGATCTAGAGTTCAAAGCCAGCTTCAGCAATTTAACAAGACCCTAGGCAACTTAGTGAGACCTGTCTGAAAATAAAAAAAGGATCAGGGATATGGCTCAGTGGTAAAGCACCCCTGGGTTCAATCCTGATATCAAAAAGTAAAAATAAAAACAAAAAAAGGATTTGGAGACACAAATGATGAATGTCTGAGATAATAAATTTGCCAAAGATCCTTATTTGATTATTACACATTATATACATGTACTGAAATGTCACACTGTACCTACAAATATGTACAATTACTAACTGTCAATTTAGAATACAAAATATACTTAAAAATGGTTTAGAGAGCTGGGTGTGGTAGTGTATGCCTATTATCCTAATAATTTAGAGGCTGAGGCAGGATGGAGGCTGAGGCTGGCCATAAGCAACTTAGAGACCCTTAAAGGGCGGGGATGTAGCTCAATGGTAAAGTGCCCCTGGTTCAATCCCGATAGCAAAAAAAAGTTTTGGATTTCAGGATTGTAAAACATTCCTAACTTCAAGGGACAGAAGCTCCCATGCTGAGGACACTTTGGGACCTTAACCTATGTATCTCTTCATCTGGCTATTCATCCGTATCCTTATCAACTGGTAAATATAAATAAAGTACTTTCCTGCCTTTTATGAGCCATCCCAGCAAATTATCAAACACAAGGAGGGGGTTATGGAAACCCCTGATTCAAAAGTTTTAAGTAAGAAGTAAGGGAGACCCAGGACTTGTAACTGGCTCCTGGACTGGGGAGTCTTGTGGGACTAGGCCCTTAACTTGTGGAATTGAGACAGAGACCACCATAGAGATAAATGTACTTCTGGACCTTAATTCAATGGCCTGACAACCGTTAAAGGATAGAATAATTTTTTTTCCTCTGCTCTCCCATCTTAACTTATAGCTTGTTAGGAATTAAAAACTTGGTGTGTGCCTTACCTAACCCCTTAAACTACCTTATTATCTTCTGAGACCACGATGCTCTTACCATGACATTCCCAGGACAAACAACACAAAGGAAAAAACTTTGAATTTGCCATGAGAATGGCAAATTCCCAGACCCCTGAACATGTTACTTGCCATGATTTGTGTTCTCTCTCATTTCCCACCTATGTGTTCTCTTAACAGTTATAGCAATTCACACCTATCACAAGACAGAGATGCTTATACAGAATGTGGCCTGATATTAAAAACTTATGTGCCTCCAGGATGATAAGTTTGCTGCTCTCATAGGGGCAAGGGGTGGGGGGAACGACACACCTTTAAAATGTACCTAAGCCAGGTATTAATGTACCTGTAATCAGAGCAACTTGAGAAGGTGAGGCAGGAGGATCATAGATTTGAGGCTAGCCTCAGCAACATAGGGAGATCCTGTATCAAAAGAAAACAAAAAAGGGCTGCAGATGCAGCTCAGTGGCAAAGTACCCCTGGGCTCAATCCCCAGAACCACACACACAAAAAAGAAATCTTAAGGCAATTTTCATTCCTCAAACTCAGCCCCTTCCCTTTGTTCAGAAAGCCATGCTGACACTCTGGTCAGAACTAAAAAAAAAAAAAAAAAAAAGAAAGAAAAAAAGCCTTGCCTGTATCTTCTCTCGCCTCATTTGTTTTCCATTCTACTGTCATCAACTCAAAGTTAGCATATTCAGCATCAGAAGCTGAGGTTAACTTTAGGTAGGTAGTGTCAGAATTGAACTGAACAACCATAGTAGAACAGAAAGACTAGGTAATTGATAAGAACATCTAATAGGATGCTAAAAGATGAAACAAGTGTGAGAGTGGAACTGAGTTAACATTCTGGAAATTCAAATGCTACTATGGTTAGAGTATAGAGAGTAAATCGATTTAAGAGTACAATCACAGGCCAGACATGGTGATATACACCTGTAATCCTAGCTTCTCAGAAGGCTGAGGCAGGAAAATCCCAATTTTAAAGCCAGCCTGGGCAACTTAGCTAAATGCTCTCTCACATAAAATTTTAAAAGGGTTGAGATTGTAGCTCAGTGTTAGGGTACTTGCCTAGCAGGCACCAGGCCCTGGGTTCAATCCTTCAAGTTTCTTTCCTTCCTTTCCTCAGCTGATCACCAGAATGGACCTTAATATACTTAGCAAAAGCCTCTGACTTTACCTTTGCTTACCTCTAGAGCCTAAAAAGGCTCTATCTATGGTATTATTCAGTCCTAAATATTTTCTTATTTCCATTATGATTTCTTCTCTAACACATATATTATTTTTTTTAAATTTTTTTTTTATTTATTAATATTTATTTTTTTTTTTTAGTTATCGGCGGACACAACATCTTTATTTTGTATGTGGTGCTGAGGATCGAACCCGGGCTGCACGCATGCCAGGCGAGCGCGCTACCGCTTGAGCCACATCCCCAGCCCCCACATATATTATTTAGAAGCATGTTTCCAGCAAATATAGCAGCATGTGACCTAGACCCAGCTACCTAGAAAGATGAGGTAGGAGGATCAGTTGAGCTCAGGAGTTCAAGGTCAACCTAAGCAATATAGCTAGACCCCAGTATTAAAAAAAAAAAAAAAAAGAATTGCTGATGATATGGTCTTATATCTAAAAGATGCAAAAAAAAAAAAAAAAAATTCCACCAGAAGACTTCTAGAGCTGATAAGTGAATTAGCAAAGTAGCAGGATACAAGATATACAAGATCAACACTCATAAGTCAACAGCTTTCCTATACTTCAATAGCAATTCTGCTGAGAAAGAAATGAGGAAAACTATCCCTTTCACAATAACCTAAAAACAAAAACAAAAGCACACAAACAAAAAACCAAACTTGAGAATCAATCTAACTATAGCAATAAAAGATCACTATAATGAAAGTTATAGAATATTGAAGAAAGAAATTGAAATGACTTTGGAAAACACTGAAGAAAGAAATTGAAATGACCTTGGAAGACCAGAAAACCTCCCACGTTCTTGGAAAGGCAGAATTAATATTGTCAAAATGCCCCATACTACCAAAAGCAATATATATATTCAATACAACCTCCATCAAAATAACAATAACATTCCTCAACAGAACTAGAAAAAAATCTTTAAATTCATTTGAAAGAATAAGAGAACTAGAAGAGCCCCCCCCCCAAAAAAAAAAATCCTGAGCAAGAAAAGCGATGCAGCAGGCATCACAATACCCAACTTCAAATTATAGTACAGAGCTATAGCAACAAAAACAGCATAGTATTAGCATCAAAATAGACATGAAGACCAATGGAAAAAAATAGAAAACACAGAGAGAAACCCATATATTTATAGCCACCTGATACTTGACAAAGGTAACAGAAATAAATGTTGAGGAAAAGATAGCCTTTTTAACAAATGGTCCTGGAAAAACTGGATATCCAGGGCTAAGGTTATAGCTTAGTGGTAGAACACTTACCTAGCACATGTGAGGCACTGGGTTTGATCTTCAGTACCACATAAAAATAAATAAATAAAGTAAAGGTATTGTGTTCCATCTACAACTAAAATAAAATAAAATAAACCCTGTATATCCATATGAAAAACAATGAAATTAGATTCCCATCTTTCACTCTGCACAAAAGTCAAATCAAAATGGATCAAAGACACAGGAATTTAACCAGAAACCTTACACCTGTTAAAAGAAAACAGAGGGTCAACATTCTATCATATAGATGCAGCTACTGACTTCCTTAACTAGACCCTTAAACCTCAAGAAATAAAACCAAAAATCACTAAATGAGATGTGATCAAGTTAAAAAGCTTTTACACAGCTAAGGAAATGATTAAGAGCATGCAGAGCCTACAGAATGATAAAATATTTGACAGTTGCTCCTCTGACAGGGGATTAATATCAAGAATATACAAAGAACTCAAAAAAACTTAACACCAAAAAACCTCACAAATTGATCAATACATATGCAAAAGAACTAAACAGACGTTTCTCAAAAGAAGAAACGCAAATGGCCAAGAAATATATTAAAACATGTTCAGCATCTCTAGTTAACAGGGAAATACAAATCAAAACAATACTAAGATTTCCTTTCACTCCAGTCAGAATGGCAATTATCAAGAACACAGTAATAGCTGGGCACAGTGGCACATGCCTATGATCCCAGCAATTTGGGAGGCTGAGTGAGGAGGATCGTGAGTTCAAAGCCAGCCTCAGCAACTTGATGAGGCCTTAAGCAACTTAGCAAGACCCTGTATCAAGATAAAAAAATAAATAAAACAGACTGGGGATGTGGCTCAGTGGTTAAGTGCCCCGGGTTCAATCTCTAGTACCAAAAAAACAAAAACAAACAAACAAACAAACAACAACAAAACAAAAAACCCAAACAAAAACAAAACAAAAAACATCAAAAACAAAAACACAATAATATAATGCTGACAAGGATTTAGGGAAAGGTACACTAGTATACTGTGGTAGGACTACAGATTAGTACAATCACCTTGGAAAGCAGTATGGAAATTCCTCCAAAAACTAAGACTGGAACCACTGTATTAGCCAGTTATCCCACTGGTATTTACCCAAAAGAAATAAACTCAGCAGACTATGGCAATACAGCCATATCAATATTCATAGCAGCGTAATTTATAATAGACAAATTATGGAATCAGGGGCTGGGATTGTGGCTCAGCAGTGGAGCGCTCACCTAGCACATGAGAGGCCCTGGGTTCGATCCTCAGCACCATATAGAAATAAATAAAACAAAGGTATTAAAAAATAATAAAAAATTATGGAAACAGTATACTATGCTCCATAAGGTCGAATTTGTTATATGCATTATTCAGTCCTCTGTTTTCTTGTTGGTTCCCTTCCCTACGCTGTTCTATGGATTACTGAAAAAGCCATATTAAAATCTTCTACTTTGATGATGGGTTGGTATATTTCTCACGTTTTATTAATTCTTGCTTTAGATATTTTGAGTCTGTTATCAGATGGATATAAATTTTAAATTGGTTTATTTTCCTAATGTACTGAGACTCACTCTCTATGTCATCTTCTTTATCTGCAATAATAACACTACTATAAAATATAAGTTTTATCAGCATAGTATGCCTTTTCTGACACTTATAACTTCTGTATCCTTATAACTTCTGTATCCTTATCTTTTAACACCCCCCCCCCCCCCCCCCCCGCTACTGGGGATTGAACCCAGGCCTGTATACATGCTAGGAAAGTGCTCTACTGCTGAGCCACATCCCCAGCCCTGTATTCTTATCTTTTAGATGTCTTTTGTAAATAGCAGTTTCCCATTTCAAAAGTCAGACTAATATATTCTCTTTTGCAGGAAGTACTTAGTTCATTAACATTTGTTTGAAATTACAGCTGTCATCTTAATTTGTGTTATTTGTCATACATCGTCTATGGTTCTTTTTCTATTCTTTCCTACTTTCTTACTTGATTAGAAGGTTTTTTCCTTATTAATTTTTACCTCTGAAATAAACATAGTTTATTAATAAATAAACTTACCAATTAAAAATATTCAGTATATTTGCCCTCATCCCAAATGACACAAACTTAACACTATTTACTCCCTTCCAACTTCATCCTACTGTTGCCATGTATTTTAATTCTAACTTTTTGATTTTCTTTTTTGCTGTGCTGGGGATGGAACCCAGGGCCTTGTGCATGCTAGGCAAGTGCTCTATCACTAAACTACTTCCCCAGCCCTCTTTACTTTTTAATGACCACACACAAACAATATTTTTATAGTTATTTTTATGTTTGCCCAGGAAACAGCCACATATTTACAATATTTACTACTTTCTAGACTCTTAATTCCTTCTTCTGTTTCCTATCTTCCATATGGGATCACTTTCCTTCTAGGGGAAGAATAGTATCATCTTTCCAAAGAAATCAGAAGTGTTGGAATCAGAAGTGTTTCAGATTTTTAAATATCTGCATATACAAAATGAGATATCTTGAGAGGCAATTCTAAACATGAAATTCATCTATATACTTTACATATGCAGCCTGAAGGTAACTTTATACAATATTGTTAGTGAACCTTTGTTTCAACTGTGACCCATCACATGAGGTTAGGTATGCAGTCTTCCATTTGTGATGACATGCTGGTGCTCAAAAAGTTTTAGATTCTGGAACATTTCAGATTTTATGGTTGAGGGATATTCAACCTATCTTTCTTTAGAATTTCTTCCTACTGGCAAACTGGTTTTGATGGTCTTAAATGCCTCTATTTCACCTAAGTTTTAAAGATTTTCATTAGATAACACATTCTAGATAGAAAGTTATTTTCTCTCAGTAACATGAAAAGAACATTCCATGGTTTTCTTTCTTTCCTTTTTTTTTTTTTAAGATGTAGACGGACACAATACCTCTATTTTATTTATTTATTTTTATGCAGTGCTGGGGACAGTACCCAGGGCCTCACCATGTTAAGCAAGTGCTCTATCACTGAGCTACAGCCCCAGTCCCATGGTTTTCTGACTACAATCACTGCATTTGAGAATCAAACGCCAGTCTTTTAATTCATTAATTCTACCTTTAGCTGTGTCTAATATGCTGATAAACCTCTGCTTAAATCTGAATCTGTCCCTCAGCTTCAACAGTTATCATAAATGTATAGCTACGTAAATGTTTGAATCTTTACTTGAGCAAAGCAAATGCATATAGTTTAAAAATTCATGTAATATAAATGATAAAATATAATTTTTGACCCACCTTGCTCCATTCTACCCAATCTTCCTCCACGGAGGCAATTTAGTTCTTTTATATTGATATCTTTTGATCCAGTTTTAGACATTATTTACATTCTATTACAGGGAATGAGAATTCAGCTCTCTAATACCACATTCTGTTTTCTCTTTCCATCCTTCTAACACAGTTATGATTTTTGTTTAATTCAGTGTTCAGTATTCCCATGATATCAATGCATAAGTTATTGATTCCATTTTCTGATTCCATGCAGTACTGCTGCTGCTGTCTACTGTTTTCAGTCATAACACGATATTTTACTGAGTTTAGTTAGGTTTGGACTGAGTTGCTCATTTCCCTTAGAACTGTATTTTTTGGACATCTATCGGAGCTCTTAAAGATATGTATTTGGGGCTGGGGCTGTAGCTCAGTGACAGAGCGCTCGCTAGTATGCGTGGGGCACTGGGTTCGATCCTCAGAACCACATTAAAAAATAAAATAAAGGTATTCTGTACACCTACAGCTAAAAAATAATTTTTTTAAAAAAGATATGTATTTCTGGAGGAACTGCATTGCTTTCTACTAAGAACTTTGAGGCACCATTAATATGGAATCACTCTAAGTTAAATTATTTGCTTAATTAATTAATTTTTCAAATTATTTATGTAGTGAGAATGTGGGCTACAACTTGAGGGAAGGTTTGTGATTTCAAAATGTCAGAGGTGATTTCCTTGGAAAGGAGCAAGATTATTTCCCATTCACTTTTTTAAAAAAAATTATACATGGATACAATACCTTTATTTTATTTTAATCATTTTTATGCAGTGCTGAGGATCGAACTCAGTGCTTCACACATGCTAGGCAAGTATTCTACCACTGAGCCACACTCCCAGCCCCACCTCCTTCTCTTTTACAGCATTTTCCTTTGGGATTCCAAATTAATTGAAAAGTTCCCTACCAGACTTCTTACCTTGGACAGACCAGTCACTTTCTCTTCTTTCCTCTAGAAGGTACAAATCTAAACCTCATGTTTTTAAAAACCATATAAAATAATAAGAGTCCCCTACATCCCTGTCATCTTATTAAGATGCTATTGCTTTTTCATTATTTTATATGGTTTTTAAAAATAATTATGATAAAGGGAAATTCTTAGGTTTGATTAGCATCTTAATTAGAAGCAGAAATCCTATTATAAACAATAAACTTAGTTTTAGCTAATAAATATTTAAATTATTTGTGAATTTGTTTATTTCTTTGCTATTTATTCTAGTTTGTTATTTTATGGAAAATTTTATATGGGTAGGATGGTGACACATTCACGATTTGAATCTAATACCTCAGAGGATCTAACACTACTCTTGTAGGTTTCCCAGATATTTAATGAATGAGCTAAAAAAAAAAAAAAAAAAAAAGTTTCTAACTTAATCTCTCTGCCTCTGAAAAAAAATGTAAAAAATTTAGCAGAGTAACAAACAGTCCTAAATAAAACCAAATCAAAATCAACATAAAATAAAAGCTACCATTTCACCTTGGATATGAAAATTTGGAAAATGATAAAATCAGGGAGGGAAGTTTAGGTCCTTTGTATACACATATCTGATAAAAAGAGACCAAAGACCTCTCAGAGGGACATCTAAGTAACCTCAAAAGCTTTTAACCTGAACAACCTGAACAAAATACAAACAATTCTTCAGCAAAGTACATCTGATTTGAAATAATAGGGTTCTGAATGAGTTTGAATAATGACTAGGAAAATGGAGAAAAGATATCCATTAGAAGATCTGTAAAAGGGAAAACCAATAAGATTTGCTGATTTATTATAGACTATAAGGAAGAAGGGAGAAATACAGGAGTGAGGTTACCATTTATAGAAATAACAAAGTCCAACAAGGTTCCTAGCTTTAGGAAATTACTGGGTCCATCTCAGATACAGTGAATTTGAAATGATAATGAATTAGCTGCTCTCTCATCTGAGTTCAAAAAGTTATCATGTGTCCTGTACAGAAAAGTGTATCACACCACTTTGTACTCTATTCAGTTGTTAAAAAGTTTTCCTTCCTTATTACATAAAAGGCACCTCAAACAATGAATGTATGATAGGAAAAAAGAAAAAACAACAACAAAAAAACCTTTAGTTGGTGGCAACACCAGATAGCAACCTAAGAGACAGAACATAGCTGGAGTAAAACAGGAAAGTAAAAGTCACAGAAATTATTTTCAGCCTAAATACCTGAGGATTTTTGGCTCTTTTGTAAACAATTCCACAGTCAGCACTTGTATTCCTTAAGAATGTATCATCATGTACATTTCAGGTTACATATCGAAAACACAGATGGTTTATTCATTTTGAGGGCTTTGTCTTTCCTGTAAAAGGGCACCAAAAGTCCAAAGTATACTTCTTAATTTGGCCAACACAAATCACAAGGAGTTAACTTGGTCAAGACTTGGCCCCCAAGCATGTGCAACTTTATAGGAACAGACAGAGACACACAGAAAAATGTAGAAACAGATCATCGTGCTTTTTAAGAACAGAACGATGATGTTTTGTTGGCATTATCAACCAAGTCACCAAATTTGATCATTTCCAAAATGCTTGCTAATCCATCTTAGAAGAATGAAAAATTGTAAAAAAGCAATGCTAGTTCCAAAGTCAATATCCAGAGGAGTCCAAAGATGGTCATGTTACAGCAGCACTGTTAAAATCAGTGGGCAGTATCTCTTGATGAAGTACATGGCATTATTGGACAGAAACACTATTTTAGAAAGAAAACAACTAAGATTAGTTTTTTGTGATAGATATTGAGCTAATAAAATTCTAAAGACTGAAAGCCATTTATTATGGCTTTCATATTGAAACAAGTTATCCACCTAATCAGAATTAATATAGGTCTTTTCTCTGAAATAACAATCATTCTAGTTCATCTAATATATATAGACAGACATATAAGTCAAACAAAAAAATGGAGGGCTGAAAGTATAGCTTACTGGTACAAAGCACACACAAGGCACTGGGTTTAATCTCCAACCAAAGAAAAAAGACAGGCTTAATAGACACATACCTGAGTATTTAATGGAAAGAGTATGAATGTTTGAATTTAAGTCTAAGCTATAAAATAAGGTGTATATATAAGCTACAATACATATAAGAAGTAACTTTCAGAAGCTGGGGTTATAGCTCAGTGATAGAGCTCTTTCCTCGCACAAATGAGGCACTGGGTTTGATCCTCAGCACCACATAAAAATAAAGATATCGTATCCATCTTTAAAAAAAATATATTTAAAAAAAAAGAAGTAACTTGCAGGGGTGGAGTTGTAGCTCAGTGGTGGAGCGCTTGCCTGACATGTGTGAGGCACTGGGTTCCATCCTCAGGACCACATATAAATAAATAAAATAAAGGGATTGTGTCCATCTACAACTAAAAAAAAAAAAAGTAACTTTCAGATCTCCATGTTTCAATTTCCTCATTTGCACATTCAGAACCAACACCTGCCAAAGTCACTAGAAGTTGTAACTAAATTTATGGAAAACAACTAGCATCATATCAGGCATACAGTAGGCATTCCCACAAATTTTGGTCCTTAAATGTCTTAGTATCTTCTTGTACTAGGACACAGTTAATTTTAGGGACCTAAAATTAGTAATGATTTCTAAACTTCCTTCCAAAAGTATAATGGTTATTTAGTAAAAAATAAAGAACAACTGCTCTTCAGGCAGGTATAAAATACTATGAAGAAGTCTAATCAAATGAGAATACAGAACAGTAAATAGATGAACCATTAGAAAGTTAGGGATGTCTCTAGAAGAACAGATTCAGTGGTCAAAGTATGATGTAGAAGAGAGGAAGAGAATACAGAATTTTTTTTTTTAAATAATCTTGGCATAAAGGGAAGGGGAATAAGCAGTGGCTGAAGAAGGCAGTCTCTGGACCAGATTGGTATAGTTTTCTGATAGGATAAAACTGAGCAAAGGTTAAAGCTATTGGAAGGAGATGAAATAATAGAGCAAAATCCTGAAGATAACTGGGGGTGACATGAAAGGGAAGACCAAGATCAGAGGAACAGCGACTAGATAAGTCTGTTTTGAACTATGGGTACAACGGCAGTTGATTCTGTAATTAGAAAAAATGAAAAAGTGAGAAAGTTCATCCTGAGTAGCCTCTATGTATCTAGAGACTAAAAGAAGTAGATCATCTGCTATGAAGGAAGGGAATGGGTAGAGATAGCCATATGAGAAAAGAACATTTCAGTTTCATTGACTTTCTTTGTTTCTTTGGTGCTGGAGATCAAACCAAGGGCCTTACACATACTAATACCACTACTGAATTAAAATTGGGCACAAATACTTCATTTGTAAGAACAAACCTAAACCAGGAATGAATATTTATAATTTTACTATAATATTCTAGGAAGTAACTTCTCATGACAACCAAGTAGTTGGAGCATTACTGTCATGTTTTATAGCTTGATAAACTGAAATTCAGAAAGAAAATATAAATTATCTAAGATAGTTAAGATTTCATGCCAAAACTCCCTTTCAGCTGCCACACATTTGTTTCTTAAAAACAAAAACAAACAAACAAACAAACAAAAAACAAATTTACTGAATACTGTATGTATTATAAGATAGTTTCATTTATTATTTTTCTGACTCAGGCATAAAAAGAAGCAAAATAAAGTTAGAAAAGGAATTCCAATAATGACTACATAAGAACATTTAACTTAAAAGAACTAAATTGAAATGGCCCTGGTTACAAAAAAGAAAGAAAGAAAGAAAAAAAAAATGGGTTTTGGGCTGGGGATGTGGCTCAAGCAGTAGCGCACTCGCCTGGCATGCATGCCGCCCGGGTTCGATCCTCAGCACTACATACAAAGATGTTGTGTCTGCCAACAACTAAAAAATAAATATTAAAATTCTCTCTCTCTCTCTCTAAAAAGTTTTGTTTAGTTTTGTGCTTTTGTGGTGCTAGGAATGGAACTCAAGACCTGGGGCATGCCAGGCAAGCATTCTACCACTGAGCTACACTGCCTGCCAAGCACTAAAAAGGTTTTTAAGGAATCAATATGTTATGGATGGTGGGTAATTTTGTAAAGCAATAAAATACTAAAGACTAAAAACTATGTAATGATTCTATCACAACTATTGAAAGCCTAAATGGGAGGGGGGAACAGTAATCCAGGAATAGAAAGTAAAAACAATAAAAATTGTTTCTAATTACACCCCCAGCCCCCACTTTTTTTTTTTTTTTTGTACTAAGGATTGAAGCCAGAGGCACTTAACCACTGAGCCACATCCTCAGCTCTTTTTACTTTTTATTTTCACTAAGTTGCTGAGGCTGGCCTTGAATCTGCAATCCTTCTGCCTCAGTCTCCCAAACCTCTGGGATTATAGACATGTGCCATCATGCCTGGCTCCCTGGTAGACTATTGGCATGTTACAGATTAGAATCCAAATTAACTGAATTGAATCTGAAAATAGCACATTGTGTGTGTGTTTGTGGTACTGGAGATGGAACCCAGGGCCCTGCAAATATTAGGCAAGCACTCTACCAACTGAGCTACCTCTTCAAAGCTGAAAAATACAGGTTTTCATCTCTAATTTATGACTCAACAAATGAAATCAGAGAAGACATTTTATTGACCACTCCTAAAGTTTGTTCATAAGGGGGTGTGGGAGGCCACACTGACATCACACAAAATGTTTACCACAGTGACAAGTTGCAAGTATGCAAATGCACATAAAAAAACAATGAAATACCCATGAGATGTTAAAATATATTTAAAATGACATTTGAAGAATTTTTTGTTTTAATTGTACACAATACCTTTTATTTTATTTTTATGTGGTGCTGAGGATCGAACCTAGCACTCAGCCCGTGTTAGGCAAGTGCTCTACTGCTGAGCCACAACCCCAGCCCCGACATTTGAAGACTTTTTAATGACATGATATAGTAAATATCAGATGTTCTGGTCACACAGCATCATTCTTTTCCTAAGGACATGACATACTGGTTTTCTTTTGGAGAATTACAGATCAAGGGTTAGGCACATGACCCTAAGCACTGCTAATAGAGACTGTCCCAGAATCTTGAATTTTGAGCAGAATGTTGTATGGGCAGAAGGAACATGGACAGAAGCCATCAACTGCAGCAGTGGTATCCAATGGAGAATCTCCAGGGAGTTTCAGAAATCTTTTTGGAGCCTGTTAGAATCAGAGATTATTTCAGAAATCTTCCTGAAACTAGTTGGTTCTTTTCTATTCCAAGTTCTTAAGCTTCCCCACTGATTCAGGGAGCTCCCAAAGAGCCTTGCAATAAGTCTCATTTTTGTTTAAGTCTGTGTTATCTCCAGCTTGTAACCAGAGAACACTAATTGATACACATGGAACATACTTTATAATCCAGAACAAACACCAAACAACTCGGGATACGAAACTCTATGCCAATACATAAACAAGAGATCTATTCATAAATTTTTATCTGTATATACACATAAAGAATAGGGAGTGAGGAAGATACAGCCACATTTTGACACTATATCTCATCAACTTCAACCCAGACTCCTTTGCATAGCAATCAGTGGCCTAATATGTAAAAAATTCTCTAAAATTCAAGTGTTATTATATTGTAAATTTATGTTTTTGGTTCTCATTAGATTTTCTTTGAAAAATTTTATCTGTAGAAATGTACATTTGTGGGCTGGGGATGTGGCTCAAGCGGTAGCGCGCTTGCCTGGCGTGCGTGCGGCCCGGGTTCGATCCTCAGCACCACATACAAACAAAGATGTTGTGTCTGCCGAAAACTAAAAAATAAATATTAAAATTCTCTCTCTCTCTCTTTAAAAAAAAAGAAATGTACATTTGTAAGTAAAAGAGATTTTCTTAATCTAGAATTAGAAAAGTGCTATTTGTTGGAATTACCTAGGGTAGTTTAAACATTAAAACAGACTGGAGTTGTAATGCTATGATTAATCAGTAATTTTCAGGGAACTTCTTTTGTTTCTATTTTTTTTTTTTTTTTTTAAGAATTTAAGTAGATGGACATAATACCTTTATTTTATTTATTTATTTATGTGGTGCTGAGGATTGAATCCAAGGCCTCACATGTGTTAGGTGAGCAAAACTACCACTGTGTCACAATCCCAGCCCCTTGTCTTATTTAAATCTTCTTGGTATCTTATTTGATTGTTTGTTTTATCTTATCTATCTATTTACTTATTTTTTGAGAGTGGATCAGTCTTGCTATTGCTTAGATTTAGTGGGAGAGTGAAGACAATAAATGAATAAACAAAAAATAAAATATATTTTAGATAGTAAGTGCTATAAAACAAATAGGGTTGGCAAACCTTTTTTTATAAGTAGGCAAATATTGTAGGCATTGTATATGGTGTATATTGTCTCTGTCATAGCTACTCATTGCCATGGTAGTGTGAAAGCATCCATAGACCTTGAACTCCTGGGCTCAAGCAACCATCCTGCCTCAGCCTCCAGAATAGCTGACCTTGAACTCCTGGGCTCAAGCAACCATCCTGCCTCAGCCTCCAGAATAGCTGGAACTACAGGTATGTGGCAAAATGCCTGACTTTGTAATTTGGGTGTGTGTGTATTTTAATTAATTTATTTATTTGAGATACTGAGGATTAAACCCAGGGTTACTTTACTGAGTTGCATCTTCAGCCCTTTATATTTTTTATTTTGAGATAGGGTCTTGCTAAATTGCCAAGGCTGGCCTTGAACTTGTGATCCTCCTATCTCAGCCTTTCGAGTAGCTGGGATTACAGGCATATACCATCACAAATGGCATAATTTATATTTTAAAAGAATTGCATGTAATTGAATAAAGACTCTTAAAAAATTCAAGGGCTGAAAACTAACATCATCAAAATGGCGATATTACCAAAAGTTCTCTATAGGTTTAATGCAATGCCAATCAAAATCCCAACGGCATTTCTTGTAGAAATAGAGAAAGCAATCATGAAATTCATATGGAAAAATAAAAGACCCAGAATAGCAAAAACAATGCTAAGCAGGAAGTGCGAATCAGGCGGTATAGCGATACCAGACTTCAAACTATACTACAGAGCAATAGTAACAAAAACAGCATGGTACTGGTACCAAAACAGGCGGGTGGACCAATGGTACAGAATAGAGGACACAGAAACCAATCCACAAAACTACAACTACCTTATATTTGATAAAGGGGCTAAAAGCATGCAATGGAGGAAGGATAGCATCTTCAACAAATGGTGCTGGGAAAACTGGAAATCCATATGCAACAAAATGAAACTGAATCCCTTTCTCTCGCCATGCACAAAAGTTAATTCAAAATGGATCAAGGAGCTTGATATCAAATCAGAGACACGCCGTCTGATAGAAGAAAAAGTTGGCTACGATCTACATTCGGTGGGGTCGGGCTCCAAATTCCTCAATAGGACACCCATAGCACAAGTTAATAACTAGAATCAACAAATGGGACTTACTCAAACTAAAAAGTTTTTTCTCAGCAAAAGAAACAATAAGAGAGGTAAATAGGGAGCCTACACCCTGGGAACAAATCTTTACTCCTCACACTTCAGATAGAGCCCTAATATCCAGAGTATACAAAGAACTCAAAAAATTAGACAATAAGAGAACAAACAACCCAATCAACAAATGGGCCAAGGACCTGAACAGACACTTCTCAGAGGAGGACATACAGTCAATCAACAAGTACATGAAAAAATGCTCACCATCTCTAGCTGTCAGAGAAATGCAAATCAAAACCACCCTAAGATACCATCTCACTCCAGTAAGATTGGCAGCCATTATGAAGTCAAACAACAACAAGTGCTGGCGAGGATGTGGGGAAAAGGGTACACTTGTACATTGCTGGTGGGACTGCAAATTGGTGCAGCCAATTTGGAAAGCAGTATGGAGATTTCTTGGAAAGCTGGGAATGGAGCCACCATTTGACCCAGCTATTCCCCTTCTCGGTCTATTCCCTAAAGACCTAAAAAGAGCATGCTACAGGGACACTGCTACATCGATGTTCATAGCAGCACAATTCACAATAGCAAGACTGTGGAACCAACCTAGATGCCCTTCAATAGACGAATGGATAAAAAAAAATGTGGCATTTATACACAATGGAGTATTACTCTGCATTAAAAAATGACAAAATCATAGAATTTGCAGGGAAATGGATGGCATTAGAGCAGATTATGCTAAGTGAAGCTAGCCAATCCCTAAAAAACAAATGCCAAATGTCTTCTTTGATATAAGGAGAGTAACTAAGAACAGAGTAGGGACGAACAGCAGGAGAAGAAGATTAACATTAAACAGGGATGAGAGGTGGGAGGGAAAGGGAGAGAGAAGGGAAATTGCATGGAAATGGAAGGAGACCCTCAGGGTTATACAAAAGTACATACAAGAGGAAGTGAGGGGAAAGGGAAAAATAATACAAGGGGGAGAAATGAATGACAGTAGAGTGGGTAGAGAGAGAAGAGGGGAGGGGAGGGGAGGGGAGGGGAGGGGGGATAGTAGAGGATAGGAAAGGCAGCAGAACACAACAGACACTAGTATGGCAATATGTAAATCAATGGATGTGTAACTGATGTAATTCTGCAATCTGTATATGGGGTAAAATTGGGAGTTCATAACCCACTTGAATCAAAGTGTGAAATATGATATATTAAGAAATTTGTAATGTTTTGAACAACCAACAATAAAAAATTAAAAAAAAAAAAATTCAAGGGCTGGGGATGGGGCACAAGTGTAGCGCGCTCTCCTAGCATGCGTGAGGCACTGGGTTCGAGTCTCAGCACCACATAAAGATAAAGATACTGTGTCCACCTAAAAAAAAAAAAAAACCTAAAAAATAAATATTAAAAAAAATTCAAATCATGAGAAATATAAAAGATTTCTCCTTTATTTTCTCACCCCCACCTGTCATTGCTCTGTGACCCAGCAGGGCCCAGGCACTTATCATTAGGACTGTTCAATAAGAAGGTTTACAGGGGCTGGGATTGTGGCTCGCCTAGCAAGTGAGAGGTCCTGGGTTCGATCCTCAGCACCACATAAAAATAAATAAATAAAATAAAGATATTGTGCCCAACTACAACTAAAAAATAAATATTAAAAAAAAAGAAGGTTTACAGCTGGGTATGATGGTGCACACCTGTAATCCTGGTGGCTTGGGAGGCTGAGGTAGGAGGATTATGAGTTCAAAGTCAGCTTCAGCAACTTCGAGGCTCTACACAATTTAGCAAGACCCTGTTTCAAAATAAAAAAATAAAAGAAGGGCTGGGATATGGCTCCATGGTAAGCACCAACTGATTGCATCACATAAGACATCAACTGAAGACAGGGCATTTTCCTGTAACAATATGATTCTTGCTCTGGGATATTCAAGATTATCTGCAAATTCCAAAGGAGTGCCACAAAACACTCAAAACCAGAATTTATTTTGATTTTTAAAATACGTGTGTATACTGATGCTGGGAGCATAACTCTGTGGTAGAATAGTTACTCAGTATGTGCCAGGCCCTGTATTTGATCCCCAGCACAGCACCCCTCTCCCCTACCATACTGTACATTTGTATAACAGCACATACTTCATAGTAAAAAAGTATAGTACTTGGAAGGAACTTAACAAATAAGCCTGAAAAGTCAATGCCAAAGGTTGTAAATCAACATCTTAAACAGTGATCCAACAACCCTTTGGGTAGAAGCAATTATTCCAGGCAGCCCAGGAGTTTATACCAAGACAACTTAGTGAGAGGCACAGACAGGATTCTAACCCAGGCTGACTAGCTCAAGAAAGGTACTCAAGTGCTTTTAACCAGCTCTGCTAAACTAATCCTCCATGATCGTCTCCAAGCCTTGGTTGAGCATCATGCTTAGGAGATTTAAACAAACATCAGCCATCATCATGATACTATATCATTAAAAACAATGCTTTTTTTCCATTAGCTCTAGTTACATTTTCGTGGTGATATTTTACCTTTTGTAACAGCCAGATGAAAATAGGGTTCATGTTGTATGATTTTAACTTTAATACAGAAGTTTTCTAAAAGTCTCATAATAAGTGTTCAGCATGATATTTCAAAGAAATAAAGAAAAATCTAAAGCAATTTTTCATTCAGATATGTACTAGGAACAGTACTTTCTTGAGGGGGAGCAAGAGAAAAAATTATTATTATGAAAGTATGCACATTAGGTAACCTGTGTAGCTTATGGGAGGGGAAAAAACACAGCCAATTCAGGGTGAATAATTTCAAGTACTTTGACAAGAGAAAAATAAGCAATGAGAAATAAAAATACCCTTCAGGATTAAATAGAGATATCTCTATCTTTAGTCATGCCCTATAGCAAGGCTCAGAAAACTATGGTCTGTAGGCCAAATCCAATCCACTGCCTGATTTTGCAAAAAAGGGTTTTATGGAAACACAGCTCTACCCATTCATTTACTCATTGTCTAAGGATGCTTTCACACTACCATGGCAATGAGTAGCCATGACAGAGACAATATACACCATACACAATGCCTACAATATTTGCCTACTTATAAAAAAAGGTTTGCCAACCCTATTTGTTTTATAGCACTTACTATCTAAAATTTATTTTATTTTTTGTTTATTCATTTATTGTCTTGACTCTCCCACTGGAACACACACTTCATCTTCATAATGAAAGGGACTTAGTTCTCCACTGTATTCCTAGCACCTAGAACAGCGCACGACACATGGTATGCATTCAATAAAATTGTTGAATGAATGGCACTAAATGAGAAAGGGAAAAGAAAACAAGCATTACCCATTTTCCCTTTCTCTCTGAGTTGTACTCCAACTATTCAGCCCACCACTCCACTGAAGTTGGTCTTCTCAATTAGCCACTGAATTTATCACAATAAACCCAATAGTTAATTCTCAGTCCTTGCCTTACTTGACCCATCAGCAGTGTCTGACCTAGTTTGCATACACCTTTCTTCCTCACTCTTCATAAGCCTTTCAGACCACGGCACTCTCAGTTTTCCTCTCACTGTTCTGGTATTTCCTTAAGTCTCCTTTGCTGGTGCAGTCATATTTCCCCAACCTCTTCATGTTTGTCTGCTTCATGGCTTAGTCATTGAGATTTTTTTTCTTATTCTACACTCACTCCTGGGTGAGTTAATCATTTAATTTCTATTCCCCCAAACCTGTTCCTTTATAGCTTTCTAGGTGCTAGGAATACAGTGGAGAACTAAGTCCCTTTCATTATGAAGATGAAGTGTGTGTTCCAGTAGGAGAGACAATAAATGAATAAACAAAAAATAAAATAAATTTTAGATAGGCATTTCAAACTTAATTAACCCAAAATTAAAACAATGCTTATCTATTCCCCCAAACCTGTTCCTTTACAGCTTTTGCCATCTCAATAAACAGGAACATCTTCCTTCCAGAAGCTTAAACCCAAAATTCTTGGAGTCAACTCAGTTTCATTCTGGTTATCTTATAAACATATTCCAGGTTAATGATTACTTCTCACCCCCTCCACTGTTACCATCCTAGTCCATGCCACCAAAATCTCTTGCCTAATAATTTTAACTCACTCCCTTAGACTCTCTCAACAGAGCAGCCAGAGTGATCATGTTTAAAATGTAAATTACAGGTTCAACAGCAGCTCTCCCACTTGAAGTCACATAATTTGGTCCTCTGAAATCTATTTGCATTTTTATTCCCTCCATACCAGACACAGGACTCCATGCAGAAGCATGCCAAGCATGCTTCCATGGCTCTTCTGGTTGAATCCAAAGAATCCAGAATAAGACACTTTAATGAAATACTGTGTCACCTAATTCTCAAAACAACTCTGTGAACTAGTTATCATTTCTCCCACTTTCAGATCAAGAAAGTGCGCCTGGCATGGTAGTGCAAAGGTGTAATCCCAGCTACCTGGTAAGGTGACACAGGAGGATCATCAGGTTCAAGAACTTGTCTCAAAACAAAACAGAAAGGGCTAGTGGTAATGCACTTGCTTACCACGCACAAGATGCATGAGGCCCGGGTTTCAATCCCCAGCCAAATACACACACACAAGAAAAGTAAGGTTTACAGGTCACTTACCTAACAAATATGGAGTTGGCGTTCAACTCAGATTAGTCTACACAGAACATGAGCTATGAGTGAACATTTTGAGGACTAAAAGGAAAGGATTCAGTGATGTTCCCTGAAATCACAGGTGTTCTAATAGTATGTGGTGACAACTAGTGAAGGATATGAGAAAGGGGAAGGAGTTCAGGCCAGTCTTGAACTTCAGAAGAGGAAGAATCAGAAGAGAAACGTATTCAAGTCTAGAATGGAAAGTTTCAAAGAAAAGGGACGGGAGTCGAATGGACCTAGACATCCACAGGTCCAGGAGCCAAGCGCCTGCCTCGCAGTAACCACACTTGTGGTGGATCCTGATTGTTGCAGTTGTTTTTAAAGACCCACCTTTTCCTGCCCATAATGCCGGTCAGAGACACCCTACCAGGTACCGCAGCTCGTCAAGTGTGTCAAGACAGCCTGCAGACAAGCTGAGGATCAAGCAACCCAGTTCCACACCCAGGTTCTCGACCGGCCCACGGGGGGGGGGGGGTGCAGCAGGGGGATGACGCGCGAAGAACACGGCACCGCCTTCCTCCCGACCCCCTCCAGGTTCGTGCGGCCACGCTGTCGTTTCTCCACGTCGTGTCCCAGGGACCGAGGCCGGGTGAGCGCCGGCCCTCACCCCAACTTCTCCCTGAACTAACTCGCCGCCTGTGACCCGTTCCTCTCCGTCCCACAGGCAAGACAAACCCACCCGAGCTCCCTCTCTTCCCATCCCCCCAGCCTCCTCCTGGGAACGGTCCCGGGAAGTCAGCCACCCCGCTGCGGCCTGGGCGCTGAGACCCCGCCTCACCACGGCTCCGGCCACGGCGTGCACCAGGCTTTCGTAGGAGAGCACCGAGGACATTGGTGCGGCTTCAGGTAGACCTAGCTACACTTTCCCCTCAGACGCCGCAGTCCACGGAGTTATGAAAGGAGTGCCGGGGACTGGGGGCGTAGGCGTCGCAAGGGCCACCCTCTCAGAATCACTTCCGGGTCGCTGGGAGCCTTCAGTCGCCCGTAAGAGCAGCCTCCCGGGGCGGGAAAAAACAGGTCTGAGAACGCCCCCGAGCGTTGATTGGCCGCCGGGCTCGCGTGGGGCGGGGCAGCGCGGTACTCGTGGGCGCCGGGGCTCAAAGCACCAAGCTGGTGGATACCAGTAGTCTGTGTGCCCAGGAACTTGGGTCTGACCCGAGTTCTCTCGCATTCCGGGACCTAGCCTCAGCCTACAGCCACAACATTGGGGAACCTCAGAAATTCCTATGGTCTCTTTTCCCTACTCACCTCCACAAGACATGTTGGTGACAACAGATGAGGAGACTCAGTTGGACTCCAGTCTTCCCTTCTCTGCAACATAACTCCTTTTGGCGCTGGGGATTGAACCCAGGACCTGGTGCATGCTAGACAGGTGTTCTACCACTGAGCAACACACCAGCCTGTCTCTTCAATTTTGAAGGTCACTTTTTTGACCAAGAGGAAACAGATGTTGATTAGGCAAGATTTTCCCTTCTGAAAATCCCTGGGGAGGGGAAAACAATTTTAGCTTCAGAAGATCAAAATTACCAGATGCAGGTGGGAGCCTCATACTAAATAGCAACTATGAAAGTCATTTCACTTTGTGGTTTCCTCCTTTGAGAAATGACAATGTTAATACCAATCCAACTTGTATTACAAAAGCTAATTTATGTGGACATATC
This sequence comes from Marmota flaviventris, assembly GCF_047511675.1. Classification (NCBI taxonomy): domain Eukaryota; kingdom Metazoa; phylum Chordata; class Mammalia; order Rodentia; family Sciuridae; genus Marmota; species Marmota flaviventris. The sequence goes on along the minus strand of NC_092500.1, from coordinate 8,086,077 downwards.
TTATAAAATACAGAAAATGTTGGTTTCCATGTTAGAAAATGATATTAACAACATGGGATGAAATAAACATTCAATCTTTAACCTTAGTCATATTTTAAAACAGTTTCAGGAAGGCAACTGCTTTACCTTCTTTATCATTGTCACCTGTCTCTATGTAAAGCTCAATACCAGCATATATATTTACTTCTCTAATGCCCTCGGTCACAGCTCATGAGTGCTTACTATAGTCCAGACCAGTGCTTTATGCCCATTACCATATTAATCCCCAGGAGAAGCCCTAAAAATATTAAGGTGGTCATGTTTTTGCCAAATTTAATCATGAGGTGTTACAGTAGCCACAAGCGAAGGGCTTGGTTGGCTTTAATCTGTTGTATAGAATTAAGTTACTGCTAGATGACCTGCCCTGGAATGACTTTCAGGAATAGTCCTATCACTCCATTGGGTCATGACATAAAGATGGACTGAAAGTCAAAATACATAATTTAGATACTGAAATGTAGAAACCAGAATCTGAATATAAAATGTATTCTTATTGCCATACTGGGGATTGAATGGAGGGGTTCTCTACATCTGAACTGTATCCCCAGTCCTTTTTGAGACAGGCTGAGACAGGAGAATCCCAAGTTCAAAGCCAGTCTCAGCAACTCAGCAAGACCCTATCTCTAAATAAAATACAAAAAAGGGCTGAGGGTGTAGCTCGGTGCCTGTACAAAATAAATAATAAAGTTCAATATCATTTGTCAAACTGAGAGTGATGGCACACACTTACAATCCCATGTAAGGGAGCTGAGGTGGAAGGACTGAGTTTTCAAAACCAGCCTAAGTAACATAGCAAGTTTCCATCTAAAAAACAAAAAGGATGGTGGTGGGGAGCTCAAATTAGAATCATTGTCATATAATTAGAATACACAACAAACAGAAATCCCAGACTCTGGAGGCTGGGACAGAAGGATTTTTGAGTTCAAAGACAGCCTCAGCAAAAAGCAAGGCGCTAATCAACTCACTGAGACCCTGACTCTAAATAAAATGTAATATAGGGTTGGGGATGTGGCTCAGTGGTTGAGTGTCCCTGAATTCAATCTCCAAAACACAAAAACGACTGTGCTCAGGAGAATGAGGCAGAAAAGGAATCTGAGGCGGGGCAGCATACACTGAAAGTTTTTTCCTTGACCAAATGTGTCCCTGTGCTGAGCTGTCAGGGCCAGGTGCACCCGTTCATCATACACAGCACAGGTTCCAGCACACTGGGGTTCCAGTGACCCTGAGTTCAATCCTCGATACCAAAGAAGAGGAAAAAAAATGGAATTCCATAGCTCCACCAATTAAATAGAATTTTCTCTGAAGTTGTGATGTTTCTGATTTTTAAAAAATTTCCTTCCTTATTCTGAGGATTGTTAGTATCCAGAATATTTTCAAAAGATGGCTGAGTTACAAAAATAATACTATTCTTTTTTTAAAATAACCAAGTTAAATAAACATCAAATCCCTTGACACTACTTATGCTGGGTGTTAAAAACCTAAACCCTTCCTGTTTACACCTATACCACGCACGGTAGAGATAAAGCCACTTATGTTGCTTCTACACTGGTCTGTGGTCAGGCTACTTACACTGAAAACTGCAAATACTCTAGTAACATGAATTAACTATCAGATGCCCAGCATCATCAGCATGGTTATATTGACTCTATTTACCACCTTCCTTTTTTGGCTAATACTTAAAACCCAAATTTTAAAGGCAATAAACCACTAAATGTCAAGAATTTTTCAACTATCTAACAGAAAAATCATAAATCTTTGCTTCCACTAGCATTGTACAGGGGGTTTCATTGAATAATTGCCTAAAATCTTCTGCCATATTGATAGATTATCCTTATTCTTGAAGTTTATAGCTATTGTTCATTACCTGTTATTTACTGCTTATTTATTTTTTGTGGTTGGTACTAGGGATTACAAAACTTACTTTTCCAGCTTTTTATTGAGACAGTATTCTCCTAAGTTGCTCAGGCTGGCCTCAAATCTGAAGACTCATTTCAGCTTCCAGAGGAGTAAGAATTATAGGCCTGCACCGCTGCACCTGGCTATTTAGAATACTTCCCTCCCCAAGCACAAGCTCTATTAAGTACACTATATTAGTTGTAAATACTGGCACATAATTAACTTCTTGGAATTACTATAGTTTTTAAAATTTATTTTGAGCCAGTCATGAGTGAACTAAGCACTTAATATACCAGATCACTTACTACTGGGAAAATGTCCTATTGGATGTACAAATCAGTACATATGAAGTGTGATATTCTTTTAACAAAGTTCATTCTTTGTGTATGTCAGGTACTTGGATTGAACCTAGAGGCCCTCTACCACTGACAGGCTTTAGCAAAGTTGCTGAGGCTGGCCTTCAACTTGAGCTCCTCCTGCTTCAGCATATGGTTACTGGGAATACAGGTTATGTACCACCATGCCTGGCTTGGTTTACAATTTCTTGAGATAATGAACAATTAAGAATTTGTTCGATAGGGTTGTGGCTCAGTGGTAGAGCCACTAGCCTAGCACACGTGAGACACTGGGTTCAATCCTCAGCACCAAATACAAATCAATGAACAAAAAAAAGGTGTAATGTCCATTTATAAATATAATTATGTGTTATATAATTTATATATATATATATATATATATATATATATATATATATATATATGATTAACTGCACAGCTGGGGTTGTGGATCAGTGGAAAAGCACTTGCCTAGCTTGTATGAGGCACTTGGTTGAATCACAGCATATAAATAAAATAAAAATAAAGGTCCATCATCAACTAAAAAATATATATTACAAAATTAACTTTGTACATTGGGTCAACGAAGTAGAGAATCTAAAAGGAACACCTCTGAAGACTGGGTATTTGAGAATCCCAACTCCACAAGCAAGCATGGGTATTATCCTGGGCAATTAAGTGCTTCAGTTTCCTTCTACAAAATAGTATGTGTAGTATCAGAGCTGAGCCAATGGATTACAATTCATATGGATTAATTTTAGATGTTAGCAAATTCTAAAATGGATACTGCTTCTGTTTTACCCTAAGCTAGTGTTTCTCAGTGTGGCAAAAGGAAAGTTGGCTCCAAATCTTTTCCATATCTTCTGTAATTTTTTGTTGTTGGCCACAACCACACAGCTATGGAATGTGTATGTACCATCTTTCTAAACAGTTAATTATGGCCCAAACAAACAAAAAACGCACAATCAATGATACGAGAAGAAACATGATGCTAATTCCTTATATTAACTCCAGCATCTCAGTGTAAGTTTCTCTGACTACCTCTCCCTATTTCCTAAGGGTGTTAGATGATCACCAAGGAAATCCTATTAGACTACCAACAGAAGCTACCTGCCAGGTACAAAGCTGCAGATCTGATCTGGGCAGCCACCAGAAAGTATGTACACCTCTGCACAACTTTGGTAAAATTTTAAAAGTTTTTGTTAGTAGCATTTAATGACCTATACCTTATTATGCCCAGTAAATAACTTCAATGACCAACAGAGATAAAAGATGTGCTCACAAAAGGTAGTGGGGAGTCAATATCCAGTTTGAAACCATATTTTATTTTTAACATAGCTAGAAATATCCAATAACTATTTTTAAGCAGAAAACTTTCTTTTCCTTCTTACAGCATCATTAGCAGAAAAAAGAAACATTTCTCGTTTTTAGAAATGATACTGGGTCTCTAAGAAAATGAAGACTATCTGTTGTATTTGTGGAACTTAAAGTCTAAAAGCACAGGACACATTTTCAGAAGAGTAATTTACTTTTACCCATTTATATTCGTAATATTCGAGTATAGTTAGGTCATGTATAATTAAGTCAATCAAATCAGGAATCCAAGAAGAAACTGTTCTTCTTGAATTAAGCACAGCACACATGAGATTTTGAGAACATACACGAACAACAACAACAAAAAAGAACACCGGCAAGCCCAAATCCAAGTATAAATGGTGTTTTTTTCCAAGGGTATTAAAAGCATGCTCCATTAGCATACGACTTTTTCTCATTTTTGTAACAGATGCAGTTCTGTTTACTCATGTAAAGGGTTAGAACCTGTATAAATATATTAGAAATGTACTACTTTATAAATGTATCCCAAGGAATTTATCATTTCCTTTATCTTTGCAGGGACAAAAGGGAAAAAGAGGTGGGAGTATGGTTGCAGTATTTAAGGAAGAGCTGAATACAATAATGAATCTTCATGGTGCCAAGAACTCCATAATGAATAACCAGGCTCTCATCTATTTTATAATTCATGTTAGATCAAGCAGTTAATTCCTTGTATGGTTACCAATAACTCAAACCATATACTCTTCAAAATACAAAGATCAATAGGTACTTCCTAAATAGAACACCAAACACTAAAAGGAATCCTTCCTTCCAATGTTTTTTGACATCACAAGATTTTGCCAGAGTGGAAGTCTAATAACATTTAAATAAGCAATCTCATGGCTAAGAAAGAACTACAGCTCTTATGGGTATTATTCCACAGCTAGGATATGTATTACATATTAAATTAACCCCAGCATTATATATGCTTTGCACAATTATGGTATGATAGCAGTGATGATACTAGTGAGAAAAGATTATCTTTAGTTCAAGAAGGAGGGAAATACAAGAAGCAGAAAGCAGACATAGTTGGTCATTTTCTGATGAGGAAAGGTAAATTTTAAACATAGAATATAAAAAGAAAACTACTCCCTTATTTCCCCACGGTGGAAATAATATGAAACATTTATTTGATATATTGAACAAAAACAGAGCTAAGTATCCAACTCCATTGCAGCATAACAAAAAAAAAAAAAAAAAAAAAAAAAATCACCTCTTCAACACAGTGTAAGATTTAAATGCAACCTGCATAAGGGGACATGTCATATAAAATAGTAAGACTGCTGCTGCCTTACCAAATACTTCCAGTCCCTACCCAGGTTAGAGTGAAATACTGGTGGTCCCAATAGTTTTATTGAAATTAATCATTTAAAAAATATTTTTAAATGACAAATCAAAATGCCTCAGTCTCAGTAACCATATATTCAACTGAAACTTTTATCTATGTAAATGAGATTTATTTACTTCCCACTAGTAAGTCTTTATTTCACTCACGTTACAGCTATGTATTTTCAATACTTAGTATCTGCCTTGCCCAATATCAAAGAAAAAATCCTAAATGATTAGTAAATAAAAATGTAGGAAATAACACCCCCTTGAGTTTTAAATATTTTTAAGGTTTAAAAAGTGTTTTAAGTTTGTAATTCCTAGTAGGAAAACATTATCTGAATGAACACCCTAATGGCAAACCATTGTAAAATGCTTCAACTGGATTTGCTGCAGAGGGGTAAGGATTATCTTCAAAGCACCCCAGCTCTCCTGATGAGGTCAGAGGTACACTGGTTTGTATTATTGCGACAGCCATTAAGTGATCTAGGTTGCTTTTCCTTCAGTAAGGGTTTTGTCTGGTGGGCATTACGCTTGACCTCCAAATTTGGCTGACAATTTACTGATGAGATTCATAACCTTTGGGTTGCTTTGATATTTTGACATATTTGCTGGGTTCTGGGCCACATCCTGGAAGGCCACCATAACTTCTGGATCCTGTAAAAAGAGGGTTTTGTTTATTTATTTATTGAGTATTAAAGAAGTGTCCCAATTTATCAACAACTTTAGGATCCTGAACCCCATTCTCTTTATTTAGACCTGTAATTCTGCTATGGTCAAATTAATTGTGGATCAGACACTCCGTGAAATATAAATATTATTAATGTGCACCTAAAAGTCAAGCCTAACTGTGTTGCTTGAGCTGAATAATAAAATAAAGCACACACAGCTTTAAGGAAGAAAAACAAGATAACATGTTACTAATTGCCAACTACTACAGAGTATGTCCTATAACCAATTCTTAAAAACCTACTCATTACAAATGTCCCAACTACAAAATTAGCTATTAGATAACTAATATTAATGCAAAATGTTTAAGTGACCTTATCACTTTGCAGAATTATGTAAAAATGCCTCAATGATTAAAGTCCAAATTTCCTCTTAATAAGTCTTACCTGCATGGCTGCAAGAACCTCCGGATCACTAAGAATTTCATTGAGCCCAGGCATTCCTGCCATTCCAGGCATGCCCCCTCCCATTCCAGGCATTCCTCCAGGAAAATTACCAGGCATTCCTCCAGGAAAGCCACCTGTAAGAATAAAGCAAATAATTATACAGACATCATCTATACTCCCAACAAGTCTTTAACACAAAAAAAACTAAGGATACCATGTAAGCATAATGCAGTGTCAACAGTCTAATCTGAACAAGACACAAAATGCAATTTCTACTTTTCTTTTATAATTAAAGCTGAAGTCAGGAGTGGTGGCATACACCTGTCATCCCAGCAACTCCAGATAATGAGGCTGGAAGATCACCATGTTTGAGGCCAGCAAGCAATTTATCTGATATTCTGTCTAAAAAAATTACAAAGACTGAGGATGTAGCTCAGTGGTAAGTCACCAGTTTAAACCAAGGGCTCCTTATCATTGGGCTACTTCACCAGCACCTTTTCATTTTTATTTTGAGACTCAGCTCTCTCAAATTGTCATCCTCTTGCCTCAGCCTCAGTCATTGGGATTACAGATGTGTGCCACCATGCCTGGTGACTCCAAGGCTTTGAAAATTTAGCTCATACCCATAAAAAAATTAAAAGGAAAAGTCTTCTCCAATTTAGAAAATAAAATGCACACAAACAGAAAATTATATCTTGTAATAGTACACATCAGTGGTCATTTTTCTTTTTTTCCTCAACTTTGGTCATTTTCTAAAAACGAAGGTACATGACAGTTATGAGCTAAAACTCAATTTTGTGTTTTTAAAATTTGTTGAGCACACTACCTTTTTATTTTCTAGTTTTGAACCAAATAACTAAGTTTTAGCCAGTGGCAAAGTAATGTAAATAAACTTTATAAAGCTTTCATAAAATAAAACTAGTTAACATCAAATAGCTTTAAAAGAAAAAAAATTTCCAAGTATCCACCTGGTCTAACTGCTTCAATTCAGGAAGTATCTGATAATCATTTTATGAGCATAATTTTCTCACTCTTTTATCTGCCTTTCGATCCTTTGTTATCATTCAAAACATTGCCTTGTTTCTTATAAAAAATTTGCCAGAAAAAGAAGAATGTTTTGTTATTTTGATGACAATACCCGGGACTAACCGCCCCAACCCCTGTTGGTAAGTTGTAAAGCTCAACAATATAGTGTTTTACATATCCTCATGAGTTTTACTGTATAACAGAACAAAAATTCCATTATGACAATTTAAAAATATTTAAATTGCATCATAATTAACTAATAAAAGTGTAACACTCAAAATCCAATATAAGATAGTCATTTTAAAAAAATATACTACTCAAATTGTGAGGAAAAAATACACTATTTCTAACATAAAAATTCTTAAATATATTTAGCACGTAAGTCAATCTCATTCTACACACATGAGCCCTCCAAATAGAACATATTTTAATTGTTTATAGTATTAACAGTTTCAGTTTTTCTCCAAATGTACCTGGAAAAGAGCCAAACTGAGCTCCTGCTTGTCGTCTGGCTTCTTCCTCCTTTAAAAAGAAAAAATAAATAAATTATATCACAGGAGGGAGGAAAAGTACATAGTCTGCCAACATTATTAATCCATTTTTTTTTGAGAGAGAGAGAGAGAATTTTAATATTTATTTTTCAGTTTTCGGTGGACACAACATCTTTGTTTGTATGTGGTGCTGAGGATCGAACCCAGGCCGCACGCATGCCAGGCGAGCGCGCTACCACTTGAGCCACATCCCCAGCCCCCACTCTATCCCTCTTTGAAAACAAATTTTCCAACACAATTCTCATTGAGCATCATCATTTTATTATTCTGTGGAACTGGGCATTGAACCCAGGGCCTTTTATCTACAAGGCAAGTTGATCATTATTTTAATGATTTCAAATAGAATATTTTATTTCTCTGAAAAACAAATCAAGAAAAGCAATTGCTTATAAAAATTACAAATTCTTAAATGTTTTAACTCCAAAATGAAAGCCTTTGACTAGATTACTAAGACTGCCACAACAATTATTTCCCAGTTTCAAATTCTCCATATTCTCTCTACAAAATTAGACAAACACTACAAATATGTTTATAGATCTGCCATTTTTTAAGACAAATGAAAAGATATATAAAATCTCCCTTATACCCAGGTAAAAAATAAGACATATAAATGTATGAAAATTACTTCTAAAGATTATATTCCATGAGACTAAAAAAAAAAAAAAAAAAAAAAAAATCAAGCATTACCTTTAAATTAAATGCAAAAAAATTAGGATGTAATATTATGTAATTATACTATATAGCTTTATGTCCTTTCATTCAACAATATCAGAAGTGACAAATGATAGAACCAATTCAAAGCTACAGAAAAAAACATCCCCCGGCCCCCCAAAACTAGGAGAAATCTACAGAAAAGCTCAACAATACTGTGGATACAAGTTATTTTTCTTTTTTCTAATTTTCTATGACTTTATAACCTAAATAAACACCCCAGGATCTGCCCCAATTATGAATTCAATGTTGAACCAGGATGAATCATAATATAAGAAACAAGGGGGTCTGCGCAGGGAGTTGGGCTCCGGACCGCCACCGCCACCTCGACTGCGGCTGCCGCCATCGCCTTGTTCCTCTGCCCTGTCCGCGGCCATGGCCTACACAGAGGATTTCTACTGCCAGTCTGTCAGGAGGTGCTAAAAACGCCCATGCGGACTGTCAGCACATAACTGACAGGATTCCGAATATTGAAGTGGAAGTTTCCCTTTGTGTTACCCTTCTGTTCATTATTACTCGGTTACTACAAGAGTGGAGTTTCTGTAGAAAATGTTTCCTGACTGCAATGAGAGAAAGTGGAATACATTTCCCCTGTGTTGTGGAAATGTGATTAGAAGAGAAAGAGCGTGTACAGAATGGGTCTTAGATCTTGAAAATATCATGAGGAAGTTTTCTGGTAGCTTTAGATGCTGTGCAAAACAGATTAAATTCTATCGTATGAGACATCATAAATCTTGGAAGTATCAGGATGAATATGGTGTTTCTTCCATCATTCCAAACTTTCAGATATCTCAAGATTCAGTAGGGAATAGTAATAGGGGTGAAACATCCACATCTGATAACACAGAAACTTGCCAAGAGAATACAAGTTCTGGGCATCCCACCTTTAAGTGTCCCTTGTGTCAAGGGTCAAATTTTACTAGATACCGTTTACTTGATCACTGTAACAGTAACCATCTATTTCAGATAGTTCCTGTGACATGTCCTATTTGTGTGTCTCTTCCTTGGGGAGATCCTAGCCAGATTACTAGAAATTTCGTTAGTCATCTAAATCAAAGACATCAGTTTGATTATGGAGAATTTGTGAATCTTCAGCTAGATGAGGAAACCAATATTAAAATGCTGTTGGAAGAATCTTTTCAAGTAAACATCTGAAGCCTGTAGACAACTCTACATCTTTGTACCTGCAAGTGCCATCTTTATGAGGAAAACTACATGAAGTCACTGTTTCAGTAACTTGATGTGTATATTAATAAAAGTAATTCAGTCTATTATTTTAAATTTTTTAATTGAAAAATAAAGGTTGGGCCACCTAAAAACTTCATCTTCTTGACAAGTTAAAAAATGAAAGTTATGACATTACTTTAAAAGCATAAAAAGGATTATATCTCAGTAATGTAGTGAAAAGGGAATCCCTGTTGTACTTTTATCTTTTTTTATATTACATACTTTTGAATTTTTCATTATTATTCTGTTGCTTTTGAAATTTGGTGCAGTTCCTATTTATTGTACCCAGGTATCACACAATAGCAAAATCTGAAAGACGTGACTGGATATAAACGTAACAACAAATCTGAGCCAGTTGTCAAGAGTTGCAGAATGAAAACTTGAAATGCTAAATGGAAGAATCCAAAGGAAATTTTTTAAACACAGATTATAGCTGAAGTATTCAACTATAAGAAAATTGTATTTATATAACATTTAGTATTTTTGAAGACTAGTTAGATTTCTTTAATAATGTTAACTCTTTAAAAGTAAAAGTTCATTGCAAAGTCATTTCCTTTTTGCTATTAGAAGGAAATATCGAGAAAAAACTTATTTCTTTGGGGCAATTGGTAATTCAGTCTTGTTTGTTTGATCATTTTGTAAACTGAAATACCAAGCTGAATAACAATTGTTTTGCCACAGAACTTTCAATAGCCAGTGTTTCTCATTAGCTGAGATGAAACTTATATCACCAAAATTTTAAAAAAGTAAAAGTCAAATGCTAAATGATATAAGTTGGTTGCTATTACACCTTAAAAATTGAGTTTACACACAATTACCCTATTTATATGATGCTCATTTGTCATTCTCAAAAATAATGCATGTGACTATGATGGTAGTGAAAATAGATTTTACCAGCCACAGTTTCGCTACTTTATAGTCAAAACTAAGTTTTTCCTTAATATTGGGAATCATAAAATATTTTGTAGAAGGGCCAAATCACAGAAAAAAAGGATAAAGTGAATTCGCTGACATTCCATACTAATACACAATGCATATTTATGCTTTATTTAAAATTACTAAAAGATCAAAATCTCAGAAGTAGTTTGCTGCTAATATATACATATATTGAATAAAAAGGTATATTCTGGTTTTCTTAAAACCCTTGTTGACTTTTCTACAGTGAACATTTTTTAAAACTTGATTTAATAAAAATGTTAATTTTGGAAGTGAAGTTTTGTAAAAACCTTTTTCAGTCAAACAGCAATGACTTTATTTATAGATAGTAATAACAATCACACAGAAAGCCATACATCTTAATGCCTTTGTTCAGTTATTCTAAGAGTAACGTTTACTGTATGCTTTAATATTTTTTCTGCAGTTAACATGAGTGTAATTTTAGGAACAGCAGGATGAAGAGTTCTTTTTAAAAAGACACTTTTGACCATAGTTTTTTTCCAGTTTAAAGCAAAAACTTTAGTAGTTTCTTTCAAAGTTTAACATGTACAGTACGTCAACTTAAACCATTCTGAAATTTGCAGACTTCTTTAAAGGAAAATTGTTGGTAGAGATCATCTTGATGAAACTGTATTTTGAAGTTGTGTGAATGAGTTAAATATTAATAGTCTCAAGTGTTTTACACATAAGCTTTTTCATAAGGAAAAGAAAAAAAGAAAAAGAAAAAAGAAACAAGGGCAAATCCTGTTCAAACAAACCGAACAAAAAATATCGCCAAATTTTAATCATTTGATTATGAGAAATTTCTGACTTAAAAAATTGGGGGTGGGGAGTTTTGCAAGGAGTGCTAGGGATAGAACTCAGGGCCCAGTGCATGGTAGACAAATGATCTACCCCTGAACTAGAGCTACACCCCCAGCCTAAAATTTTTGACTTCAGAAAAACATAAAAAGAACACACTTTGGTTAAATATAAGCTAACTTAAAAATTTTAAAGACTAAAATTATCCCCACACATTGGAAACAATGAAAGGAGACTCCTTTTAAAGTAATATCATCACTCTATAGAACTTCAGCCAGCATTAAATAAAGTGGCTAGGAGTAGGAATAATATCTCAAAACTATGATCTACAGTATGTTCCACTCAGGCTTAACTAAAAAAATTTACCCTCTGGGCTCTCTCATGTTCTTCTCGAGCCTTCTTAACTCTTTCTATTCTTTCTTTGATCTCTCGCTCTTCACGTTTTCGCTCATATTTTCTCCGATGTTCAGCAATTTTCTGGGCCTAGAAATCAGAAACCATAGGTAAAGTGTGCTCCAAATTTTGGCTAAGGGCAACACAGTTTTTAAGTTACTTTTCTTTGTGGAGAGTTGTTTAATTCAATAGGTAGTTCATAAAAATGACATTTATCTTATAGGAAATGACCTAACACAAATTCAGGCATTAACAAGACCAAACGCAAATGCACAAGACACAATGAAGTCTGGGATGTACAGGTAGAGAAAAATGAATAATCTCAAATAATTAACTGAGTATGATAAAGGACAACAAATAAGTTTCAAAGGTCAGAACAGTTCTTGCTTGATAGTTTCTACCAGGTACACAGTGTTAAGAATTCAGTTACAGCTCAGTTCAGTAGGAAAATTATTAATGATGTTTGTCATGAGAAAGCAGACACTGGAAACTCACAAAACAGGAGTTGGCCACAGTTGTGTCATTTATAAAATGAGGAGGGGGCCAGAAACATTTAGTCTTGGGGCCAGGGATATAACTCAGCAGTTAGAGTATATGCTTAATTAGGCCCTGGATTTGATCCCCAACACCACAAAAAAGAAATTAAAAAAAACTAAGTATTCAGTCTCATCAAATTGTTTTTGGGATTAAGAAAGAAAATACCCATGGGTGAACTTTTTTTTTTGGGGGGGGGGGAGGGTGGGGTTACTGGGGACTGAACTGAGGGACATTCGACCACTGAACAACATTCCCAGCCCTATATTGTGTTTTATTTAGAGACAGGGTCTCACTGAGTTGCTTAGCACCTTGCCATTGCTGAGGCTGGCTTTGAACTGGTGATTCTCTTTCTCAGTCTCCCAAGCCACTGAGATTATAAGCATGCACCACCACGCACAGCAGCAAATATGTGTTCTATAGCTAGAAGTTTTTGGCAGTGCTGATGACTGAACTGAGGGCCAGGCATACTAGGCAAGTACTCTAGCCCTGAGCCACACTGCCACCAGAAAACGTGTGTTCTACAATATTTTTCATCACAACTCGGCTAAGCCACGTTATTGGGATGGGGTGGGGATCAAATGAAGTTTGGTTCTAGATAAGTTAAATTCAATAAAACCTCTATTATCTTAAAATCTTTGGAAACAAATTCTTAGAAGTGTACTTTATTATAAAGCTGATAGAGCTACCATATAAAGTGCATTAAATTTAACTAACAATTTTAAATACAATAAATGTAAACAGAATGTTTTAGATTTTGGAAATTCTTCACATCAAGAAAGCCCTCATGCTTTGTCAAAAGTGGCTGTATACACCTGTGATTATATTAGGACAGACCAGATGCGATCCCAGATCCCACATGTACCGGGTTTTCTATTTCTTGCCTCATTGTAAACTTGCTTCTTTCCATTTCTGATTTTCTGGCTTTAGTTCCACTGGTCTTACAAACATGTTAATAGAACACAGTCTAATACATAATGAGAAATGAAAAGCATTAAAACCTAATGAGATTTCCAGAGTTAAGCACAAACTTCAATGATTATAACTTCCAACTGTTTCTCTGCATCTATTTTTCAGATAAATTATGGCTCCCTGGCCTAAGTCCTAAAGCCATAGAAACTTACAGTAGTAACTTTCCCTTTTTCTACTTTACCATACCCGTGGTTGAACTTCTTTCAGCATTGCACTAGCATCATCATCATAATCCAGTTTACAGGCAAGAGCAAGATCATGGGCTGCTTCTTCCCAGTGGCCCAAAAGTCTGAAATAAGTTTAAACTCATTACAAAGAGCCTTTTATACATAGTCACCCTATGTAGCACAGCATCTGTCTTCCTTAAAGGAAAAGAATTTTCCTATAAAAGAGCTTTAATTATCATTAACAATATATTTTCATATATTGTTCATATACCAGTTCAATATAGTGTTTAGAGTATGATTAACAAAGAGTTTCAAGTTCTTCTATGGTAATTGTAAAGTTGCTCTATTAAAACAATGTTTAAAATTTAAATAAAAAATTAATTTCTTAATTCAGAGTCACAAGACATTTTAAAGAGTATGTACAACAGGAACTTTCAACACATCAAAAAAGGATTAACATGATTTATACTTACTTGCATGTTACTTTCTAGGTGAAATAAAAGGACAAAACTGCTTAAAAAAGAAGAGTAGGAACTAAAGGTTGGTAGGGGTAGGTAAGAATGGGGTTGTAAAGGTTAGCAACGGAAATAAGAGTTACCTGGGTATATCTTTTAACTCAGATGTGGTTGTGTTTGTTTGTTTTAGGTACTGAGGATTTAACCCAGGAGTGATATACCACCGAGTGATGTCCCCAGCTCTTTTTATTGAGACACGGTCTCATTAAATTGCACAGACTGGCCTCAAACTTGTGATCCTCCTGCTTTAACCTCCCAAGTTAGTGGGATTAAGGAATACAACACTACATCCAGCTAACTCACAGTTTTGACTCTTTGAACATGTAAATATTTTACAGACTCAAATAAAACAAAGGCAGGTACAGCAGTGCACACCTGTGATCCCAACTCTTGGGAAACTGTGGCAGGAGGACCACAAGTTTAAGGCAACTGAGCAAGACCCTGTCTCACAATAAGATTAAAAAATGACACTAATTTTATTAAAAAAGTTTGGGGATGTTGCTCAGTGGTAAAGTGCTTGCCTACATATGACTAAACCCTTGGTATAGTCTGAGGCACTACAAATCAATCAACCAGAAAAGAAACAAAGCAAACTCTAAACCTGATTACAAACAGAAATAAGCTAACTGTATACTGACAACACAAACAGAAAAAAAATGAATTAAAGTAACTAAATACCATATTATATATTCTAAGTGGGATATATTCTAAGGATGAGAACAGCAAAAAATACCTTCAAACTTTACTTACAGGGTATATTGTTTTTAAGGCGTAATTATGAAACAATTTTACTTAAAATGTAGAATTACACCAATAAATGTATTATTAGGGACCAAGAAATTCAGTGTAGAAGAAAAATGTCAAAAATACAAAATAAAAGGCAAAAGAAAACAATGTTAAATTTTAAGGGACAATATCAGCAAAAACAAAATTTCATCAATTTTTTCATGAGTTCCTAGTTACGTTCTGTGAAATGACAGTTAACGACACACCAGAGCAATGAATACTACTGCCTTAAACAATTTTACCAAAATAAATTGTAAAGCCTGGGGAAAAAAAAAAAAAAAAAGTATAAAGGACAGAAAGATCACTCTTTTCCTGGAACTAATTTTGAGAAAAAGGTCCTAACATATAACACATGTGTGGTCAATAATTGTTAACAGTAGTTTTCTTTGAATGGAAGAAGTGAAAGAATTTTTTATTTTGCGTATGTTCTTTATTATATTCTCTCAATTCTTCATATTGAGCTCGTTATTACTTTGAAATTGAAGCCTTTAAACTTTTTTTTAAACAAACCACCTCAAAACATATAATATAATTAATAATACTATTTACCTGTGGGCTTTCCCTCGCCACTTGTAAGGCTGAGCTGAATCAGGATTTATTTCAATGGCTCTGTCACAGTCTCGAATGGCAGCATTTGGCTTCTGTAATTTGATGAAGACACTAAAAATATAAGAGTGGTATTAAAAAAAAAATTCATTTCAAATAATAAAGACTGGGGCTGGGGATGTGGCTCAAGCGGTAGCGCGCTCGCCTGGCATGCATGTGGCCCAGGTTCAATCCTCAGCACCACATACAAACAAAAATGTTGTATCTGCCGAAAACTAAAAAATAAATATCAAAAACTGTCTCTCAAAAAATAATAATAATAATAATAATAATAAAGACTGCTTGGGATTACTATGGCAGCAATTCTATTCAAACACTAAATAGAAGAAATTCTATTCAATGTTTCTATTCTATTCTAGGAGAAGAAATTATGCAACAAGGGGTGCTTTTCTATTTCGAGTTCTCACCTGGCTCTCTTGGCATACAGAATGGCCAAGCGAGGATTTAGCTTGATAGCATCTGTGAACAAGTCAATGGCTTTCTGTAGTTCACCTAAAGTAAAATAAAAGTTGAGAAATGTTCAGAAGATAAAAGTTTTTTTAAAAGACTAGTTGACGCTGTAGCTCAGTGGTAGAGGGATAGCCTCCCAAGTGTGAGGCACTGGGTTCAATCCTCAGCAGCACATAAAAATTAAAAAGATATTTATGTCTATCTTCAACAACAACAAAAAAAAAAGGTAGGGTTCCCATGAAGCCCTGCGTTCAAACCCCAGATCCACAAAATATAATAAAAAACTGGCTCTTGAAAGCAAACTTTACCATTCCTCTGTGGCAGCTCACTCAATACAGACAATTTGGGGATATATAAGATCTCTCCAACCAAGAACAAGATGTCATATTCTTAATTTGAAATTTATTCACTAGATCCCATATTCATAGTTAGCTTCTTTATTTATCTCTTATGTGATTTCTCTTAAATGAAATTATTCAACAAATAAAAATATACCACAGAATTAGAACAGTTCTTTGCACAAAGTCTAATACTTCTTGGGGAGGCAAGACAAACAATTTTAAAACAAATATCACAATTCACTGAGAATAATATTTATACAGTTAGCGAACATGTAAACAACTTTAATAGAACTCATAAAAATATCAGAAAACATTTAATTACATTAATTATTAATTACTACATATATCACAAGAGGAATTACAACTGAATATCTAATACACAACTCAGATCTACCGTGTTCAAAAGTTAGCTCTTACTTCCTATTCCAACTCCAAATCTATTCCAAATCTCTATTTTCCCAATCAAATAAATAAATAAAAGGCTCATCAGGCTCAGAACTTGATAAACTTTCTGGAAAGGGCTAAGTAAGAATTCTTTGCAGACCAATAAATTTGTTGTAACTATTCAAAGATGATGATGTGGTAGGAAAGCAGTCACTGTTAAGTACCAGACCTGGATTCACACCAAGGGATTCTGGTGTATAGTACAGTTTCTCACTACATTCCTGCCTCTTGAAATCAAAGTATCTTTGCTATTGTGAGGTATGAATTCACCATGCCTCATTGAGAATGCTAGTGTTTCATCATTTAGAATATACTATAAAATTGCACAAAATCTAAAGTAAGAACCGGGTCAAACTTATAAGTACATAAACAGGGAGCTTGGAAATAAAAATAAAAACATGACTTATTAGAGGCAGTGCTTCATTTTTATTGTTAAATACTGCTGAGACAAATTTAAAAAAAAAGATAGTAGGCCAAAATGATTGACAATTTAAAAAAAAAAAAAAAAAAGGTGACACTATGGCAAACATCCCGGGTAAATCACAACTTGATGAGTCCCCCAGGTTTTTGCTCCATAAAATAGGTGATTATGAGGTTTTTAATGAAATAATATACACAAAAACATATTGAACTTTCCAGGCATGCAGGGTATTAAATGTTAAACAGAAATTCTAGGTGGTAGGGTAATTTAAGATTATTGTGGAACAGAAATGGTTAGGAAAAACACTGGTTGGGAACAACTGATGGGTACAAATTAAAGACTGCAATAGGTGAAAAAGAGCTCTGTAGTAGTAGTAAAGCACATGTAAAGGGAGACAGGTCTGACCAGAATGGAAGACTAATATTCCAAAATAGAAGAAAACAAAGATGGAGAGGTAAAATATGGAGTCTGACTCTAGCACTCTGATAGGATATGACAAATCTTTAATATGTACATAAAAAAGTCACAAGTAACAAGCAGAAGAGCAATACAATAAAAAGTAGTTCTTATATAATCTTGGGGCAGTGAACAGAAAGCAATAAAGAAAACATATTTTGGGGGCTGGGGATGTGGCTCAAGTGGTAGGGCGCTCGCCTGGCATGCGTGTGGCCCGGGTTCAATCCTCAGCACCACATACAAACAAAGATGTTGTGTCCGCCGAAAAACTAAAAAATAAATATTAAAAAATTCTCTCTCTAAAAAAAAAAAAGAAAGGGAAAAAAAAATTTCAGGTGGGCAAACTAAACGCAGTTGCTGTATAAGCTTGTATAAATTTGTTACAGGGATAAGATTATCCTGCTCCCAAAACAAAAACAATAATAAATAAAAAACCTGAATATATCTGCAACTTGGAACAATACTGAACTCATTCTAAAATATAAAATAAAATTGTACTCATTCTAAATCTTTGCATGAAGTCCAAATGCATACCAGCATTGTGACAGCATCTATTTAAATACAACCTTGTGACACTCTATCATACAAACAGGTTTGTGTAACATATTACTGATAGTAGCCAGGAACAGTGATACACACCTGTAGTCCCCAAAACTCAGGAGGCTGAAATAGGAGGATCTCAGGTTCGAGACCAGTCTCAGCAATCTAGAGATACCCTAAGCAACTTAGACTCTGTTTCAAAATAAAAAAATAAGGGCTGGGGTTGTGGCTCAGTGGAAGAGCACTCACCTAGCATGTGCGAGGCACAGGGTTAGATCCTCAGCACAATGTAACAATAAATAAATAAAAATAAGGCTGAGAATGTAGCTCAATCATAAAACACTGAGTTTTACTGGGTTCAATCAGCAGTATATAGGGGGGGAACCCACAAAACACATTTATGCAATTATTAAATTATAACTCATTACGCCTTACACTAAATACTATCAACCCTCTTCCATTTTGATAGGATTTTTTTCAAACATGCAGGGAAAGATGAGAGTTATATACCTATGAACATCTATCAAGGGTGCTATTATATAAAATAATTCTAAGGTTTACCACTACTTTTGGTGGGGGTGTGAGGAGTGACAAGGGTTCTTTCCTCTTTTTAAAGCTTCTCATAAAAGAAACACCATGATACCCTCAGGAAAGCAGAGGCTATTGAGTACAATCAGGATCTATCATGCTCCCAAGCATCATCTCTGACACTGAGTGATTCCAGCATCTACCAGCATGATAACAAATGTAAGTTCCCTTCAATTTTTCCACTATTTAATTGTCACTGCAGTAGCAAGGAGAAAAACAACATACTTACCATCATTCAGGGCTTCAATGGCAGCCCCTTTCTTTTCATTTGCTTGATCCATCATCTCCTCGGTTATCTGAGGAAATTGAACATTATCTTAGTAGTAAGGAAAGCAAAAGGAGGAAGCAAAAATTTTTTGGACTTTCTTGAAATTAAGGATGTTACAAACCACATTTTCGTTCATTCTCGAGATTAATCACAATAAGTGATTAGTAAGAAATTATAAAGAATGAGTATTATCATTTGTAAATGAGGTGTTCCTCAAAGGCTCCTGTGTTAATGAAGGACATTCGCAAGTAAAATGCCTGACTTGTGAGAGTTGTAACCTAATAAACCTGTCCTAGATTAAAAGGACTGAGTAGTGACTGAAAACAAGTGAGGCATGACTACAGGAAGTGATTCTGTGATGATATGCCATGGAAGGGGGTCCCTTTCTCCCTGCCACTCCTTCCTAACCCTTCCTGGCTGTGTGCAGCTGTCCTCCACCATGCCCTTCAGACATAATGTTCTGTCTCAACCTGCTGTCTGTGGACTAAGACCTCTGAAACTCTGAGTCCCAAATAAATTCCTTCCTCTAAGTTGTTCTCGTCAGCTATTTTGGTCACAGTGACACACAGGTGACCAAACCATTAGCTTTTAACCTTTTGTGGGGGAGAGTGGAAGTGGGAAACCTGGAGATTGAACCCAGGGGTACTTAACACCTGAGCCACATCCCCAGCCTGTTTTTGTTTTGAGACAGAGTCTTGGATAGGTTGCTTAGGGCCTCGCTTTCAACTTGCAATTCTCCCTCAAACCCACCCCCCCCGAACTGCTAGGATTACAGGTGTGTGTCACCGTGTACTGCAAGCCTTTTCACTAAACAAACTTCACTTTCCATACTAAGCTCTAGACATGACCTTTGCTTTGCTCCATCCTGAACAAAGCATGATTGTTCTGCCCTAGCTTTACCACCACCTTCACAAAAATACTAAGAAAACTACACAAAAATACGAAGTCCTATCTCCTCACAGATAACTAGTTCCCTTTAAGCTTGAACCCTCATGTCTCATTTATTGCCATAAAAATATAATAAAAGATGTTGACAGTAGAAAAGTTAAAAAAAACAAAAACAAAAAAAACTTTCAGTAAATAGACTATCTTAAACAGACATTCAGAAATAGTTCCTTTAATCACATCTACTTTACCCCCACCACTGTAGAAAACAGTGCCTGGAGGTGCTGGCTAATTCATTAAGAAAATGATTTGATAGGTTTAAGAATCAAAAGGAATGTAGCCGACTGTCTTTCTTCTTTATACCTATCTAGAAAATCCAAAGGCACTGACAAGTTATTAGATATAGTGAGACAATTCAACAGTTGTCAGGTACAAGAGCAATATTTAAAAACAAACAAAAGCCAGAGTTCCTCCACACCAGCAAAAGTCATTTATAAAATGTTATAGAACAAGATAATGGGGCTGGGGATGTGGTTCAGTGGTAGAGTGCCTGACTGTTATGAGTGAGGCCCTGAATTTCATAGCCAGTACAGTCAAAAAAATAATAAAAATTGTAATAAACAAGATAATAATTACAACAGAAACTAAACCTAGGACACATAGTTTATAAGAGCACACAAGAGGAAAAAATAAAATTCTATTAAAGAACAGCTCAGCGGCAGAGCGCCGGCCTACCATGTGCAAGGCCCTGGGTTCGATCCTCAGCACCACATAAAATAAAATAAAGATGTTGTGTCCGCCGAAAACTGAAAAATAAATATTGGAAAATTCTCTCTCTCAAAAAAAAAAAAAAAGTTGTTGGGCTGAGGATATGGCTCAGTGACAGAGCATTTATCTAGCATGCACAAGGCCCTAGGTTTAATCCTTAATACCCCCACCTCAAAAAGAAAGAAAGAAAAGATATAATAAATATAATAAACTCCTCAGAAATAATCCTACTACAAATCCAGAGTAATTTTATCTTATTTTTGCAGTACTAGGGATTGAACACAGGGCACTTTACCACTGAGCTATACCCCAAGCCCTTTTTATTATTTTGAGACATGGTCTCACGAAGTTGCATAAGACAGACTTGAACTTGCAGGTTCAAGCAGGTGCTTCAGCCTCCCTAAGTCACTGGGATTACAGGGATGTGCTACTACACCCAACTATGCCTGAGTAATTTCAGAAAAATCATTAGCAAAAAAAACCACTCTGTTTCTGGCAATATGGTAATCACAATATCCTGAAAAACTCTAAAATCAACCAAGCTTTGTTGGAAGAATGTAACAACATTAAATGAAGGCTGGACTTCAGTGATGTACCCAAGTGCTCAATCTGTTTTTCACCCTTGTAGCAGGTGTCAATCCTGACACATTACAACATTGTTTCTGAAAGTAATACAGTACACCAGACACAAAGTATGTAGATTCAGATGAAGAGAATGTATGTCATCTGACCAGACAATGCCCAAGATAAATCTGACTCCAAAGACCTACACAGGTAAGCATAACAGAAAACCAAAAATAAACCTGTCCCACACAAAGGAACATTGAAGTAGAGAAAAAAAAGGGGAAAAAGAACCTCTCCTGAGTAGTCAAAAACAAGAGCTGGACTCTTATTTGGAATTCCACCATTACCTGTATAGTTAAAAACATATAAACAAGTTTTGTAGTGCCAAGTCCAGGGCTTTGATGTAAGCAAATATACTCCCATTTGGAGGAACATACCTTCTACACAGGCCTCAAAATTTTTCCAAACGCGAGACTCAATGAACCAAAGAACTCATGGTCAAAATAAAACATACACATACAGCACAAGTAAACAAGCCGCGTCAATGAGCAAGAGCCAGAAAAAAATGAGAGAGTAAGACCAACAAAAGTTCTACAGAACTTAATGTATTTAATAAAATCAAATTCTGAAAATGGGTAAAAAGCAAGACTTAGAAAAACCAAGTACACTTTAAAAAGAATCAAAGTGAAAGTATCAAAATGGCCCCTACCCCCCCTACACACACACACACACATTGGAGACTAAACTCAGGGGCACTTTATCTCTGAAAAAAATCCCTAGACCTGTTTTAAAATTTTGAGACAGGGTTTTGCTAAAATGCAAAGGCTGCCCTCAAACTTGTGATGTTCCTGTGTCAGCCTCCCAGGTAAGTGGGATTACATGTATGTGCTACCACAATCAGCTGAAAAACATAAAACACTACAATTAAAACATCAATGGAACATCAATGGACTAGAAAAATACACATAATTCAGTACAGAATAAAAAGCTAAAGCTTAATAGTGAAAAAAAACTCCCATATATCTAATCAGGTTGCAGAATAAGGGAGAAGAGAAAATATGGAGAACTAAATATTTTGAAGAAATACTTGAGATGTTCCAGTGCTTAAGAACATTAACAACCTTAGAATTTAAGATGCCCAATGAATCCCAAATAGAACAGACAAGAAGTTACTAGAAACATAGACACACTGAAGTGAAATAATCCAATCAATAAACAGATCATACAATTTTAAAGGATTTCTTTTACAAATGATGACAAAAAGTACTTGCATCTATTCTTGACAAACATGCATAAGACAGGGAAAATGTTACAGGTTACTGAAAGACATTTTTAAAAAAGAATTAAAAATTAGATACAATAGTCACAGATAGTTAATCTCAAGAGGGGAGGTATGTTCTCTCCCTAACTGGATTTAGAATTAATACATTTCTAGTGGGAGAAGCTTAATTTGGAGGAAGAGAGATTTCACAATCTGATTCTGAAATTTATACAGAAAAACAAAGGGCCAAAATACTCCTCAAGTTTTAGAGGTCCTTGTCCTACCAAGTGACAAGGTTTATATGTTAAAGACAATGAGGCATTAGAGCATAGAAAAAATTAGACAAATACAACAAAAGACCACCAACCCAAACACATATGAAAACAGTATTATTTTTGCATCAGAGAGAAAAGGAATTCTTCAATAATGACACTGACAGGTAAACTATAGATCAGTAAAAGCAAAAGAGAAACAACCTAGTTGAAAAACTGGGTAAGGGTCTGAACAAAATTTATAAATAACTGAAAGACATTATAACACTCAACCTTGTTAAGAAATCAGGAAAATGCAAAATAAAAACAAGAAAGACATATTAGTTCACGTGACAAGTCTGGCAAAGATCAAATCTGACAATATTAAGTTTGAGGATAGACCAATATTTTAAAAGTTGCTATTACTATGTTCGAGTGCTTCTAAGCATTTCCCCCCATCAGCCACTGATAGACCCAACCTGATCTTTTCTCAAAATTGGGAGCCATCTCACCACAAACCATGAAAAGATAATTTCGACTTTACTATAAATTACTACAAATTCTGAACCTGCTTGGAATGCCTGCCCGTGCCTTGAACTCATCCATGAGTTCAGCCCTCTGACCAGATAGCAGCCCTCTCTGAAACTTTAGTGACGCCTCACAAATCTTGGCCTTCCCTGGCCAGATAACGACCCTCTCTGAGACTCTAATGACCTTCATAAATTCTGATGTCGGGGCCAGCAAAAATGTAAACTAGCATTAGTGTCATGCTCCTCAGAGTTCTGTTATCCGTAACCCCCCTTTGTGTAACTTTCTGGGCTATAAAGCTGGGCTGCAGGAAAGCTGCGGCTGCTGTCTTGTTCCCGTGGTTTTGCATGGGAGAGGCAGCCGAAATAATAAGCTTGCTTTAATTTGATTTTAATTGGAGTCAGTGGTCTTTTCTTGCGTCCTGGTCTAACACCACCAGGAAGATTTTACAGATTTTCCTAATTTCATTTTTTGTTGTAGTTGTTCTTTTTTGGTACCTGGGATTGAACTCAGGGGCACTTACCACTAAGCCGCATCCTCAGCCCTATTTTCTATTTTATTTAGAGACAGAATCTCATTGAGTCACTTAATACCTCACTTTTGCTGAGGCTATCTTTGAATTCACGATCCTTTTGCCTTAGCTTTGGGCTGCTGGAATTGTAGGTGTGCGCCACCTGCCTGGCCAGTTTTTCCTAATTTCTGCCCTACTGCATATAACCTATAACATATGTTCGTGTACCAGAACCCTTTGGAATACCACTAATCACTGTAAAATCTAAAATTTTTTCAAGGTTCAGGAATCAAATCTCTCAATCTTTGAAGGTTCCCTGTGACAAAACCATTTTGGAAAACTGTGTGGCTTTAGATATCCCACTAAGACACAATTCTTTAAGTATATAGTGAATGTTACTAACTTTATAGAGCAATCAAACCAGATGCAAACTTAAAGACCAAACAAAATAACAGGAGATTTTCACAAATCAAGTTTTTATGTAATAAAATAAAATGCTTAACTAAATGCCTTATTTTTTTAAAATAGTTTTTGGAGGTTGTAGATGGGCATAATATATTCATTTCATTTACTTAGTTTTATATGGTACTAAGGATCCAACACAGTGCCTCACATGTGCCAGGCAAGCACTCTACCAAAGAGCCACAACCCCAGCCCCAAGCCAAAGATTTAATATGTGCTTTTCTGGAAGTCATGTTGTAAAATAATTCCAACAGTGGGAAACTTTATATTCTTTATAACAAACAGAGAATGAAACAGTGAACTTACCTCCGCATTTTCATCTCCCATTTCTTGAGGAGCATCAGTGTCTGGTTCAATTACACCTTCATTATCAATTTCTGCCAAAGATGAGAAAAGAACATTAAGGCCTGCATTGTACAAAGCAGATCCACTACCCTCACAGAAGTATTAAAAATGGATGGACTATGACCAGCATAACTGAGTTGAGTATTTGTATATTCAGTTTGTATTCATATTTGTGTTCAGTTTTGGCCTGTGTGGGGAGCCACTCTGAATGGTTCATGCCTTCCATCCTGGAGAGAAGAGGTTTTGACAGGTCACTACAACTCAGAGTGACCTGGACATTGTCACAGTCCAGGAAGTTTGAGGGCGTGTCTTCAGACGTAGGCATGTCTCCCCATGGATTGAGCTACACCCACGGGTTCTTTTGTAATATTACCCCTTTGTCCTGTCTGGGATCCAATGTTCCATGGAAACGCCCTTAGTGTGCCCCCTTCTCTTGCTCTGCTTTTGGGTGTGGACTTTCTAGATGTCAGTCAACTTGCTACTGACTCTTTGCCTCATTTGAATGGCTTCTCCTTAATAAAAGGGTTCAGCACCCGCTTGCTTGCTCTTTCTTTGGCCCCTTGTCACAGGACCTCAAAGAAAAAGGTATCTCTGTCTCTTGTGTGGTTATTTTGTGCAGCCCAGTTCCCCTGGAGTGACCCTGAGTGTTTTAGTTGTGAGGAACTCGACTGGCCAGCATAACTAATTTGAATATTTTAATTGTAATACCTGTTAAGTATAATTTTATTGTTTTAGGAAGACTTACAACTTCAACTGCTGCATCATAATGGATAATTATAATTGGATTGTAGTGGGAATGTTGGCTTGTCCATACTTTCTAGTATTATACATAAATACAATAATGACTCAGTGTTAAAGCAATGCAGATCAAATAAATTTTTTTTTCTACACAATAATCTACTACAATGTGAGTTCAAGCCAGGCATGGTGACACACACCTGTAACCCCAGCAACTCGGGAAGCTGAGATAGGAGAATCACAAATTCCTGACTGGCCATCAGAAATTTATCGAGGACCTAAGCAATTTAGCACGACTATCTCAAAATAAAAAAAATAAAAAGGACTGGAAATGTAATTCAGTTGTAGAGCATCCCTGGCTTCAATCTCTAGTACCAAAAAATAAAATATATAAAATATATGAAGTAATATAATAATGTACAGTAATGTAAAATATGAAATACTATGTAATTTTAACAGACTTATTATATACTAAAATATAATGTGGACAAATTTCAATTTTAAAATAGACATACTACTGATTCAAAAAATCAAGTCCTATGGCTAGTATTATAACCAAAACAGGAAAGAATGAAAAGAGGCATGATGCAAATTTTGGGTGGAAGGACAATTACCACTTATACCAACAGAGCAAAACAACTTACATACAAAACATTTTAAAGTTACAAAGCGGTTGCACACCCCTATAATTTGGGAGGCTGAGTCAGGAAGATCACAAGTTCGAGTCCAGCCTCAGCAACTTAGTAAAGCCCTGAGCAACTTAGTAAGACCCTGTCTCAAAATAAAATATATAAAGGGCTAGGGAAAAACTGAGTGGTGACTGACAATTAACACTGTATTAAGGTTGACAATGCTTTGTTTGGGGGGGGTCCAGGGATTGATAGGCGCACATGCTCTACCACTGCTACATCCCCAGCTGCCAACGTTGTGTTAATGAAAGTATACTTCTATGTGTCATAAAACAATTCCTCTCATTAAGTTAATTAACCTATCCATCATCTCACATATTTACTTTTCAGTTTTTTGGAGATAACACTTTAGATCTTATCTCAAGAAATTTTAAGCACACAGCATATTAACTATAGTCACCATGTTGTACATTACACTCAAGAATTTAGTCAACTTATTGGGCCGGGGTTGTTGCTCAGTGGTAGAGCACTCAGGAGGTCGAAATAGGAGGAACACAAGTTCAAAGCCATCTCAGCAAGTCTTAGCAAGGCACTTAGTAAGGCACCATGTATAAATAAATAAAAGGTCTACTGACAACTAAAACAATATTTTTTAAAAAAGAGAACTTGGTCAACTTCTAACTAAAAAGGTTAGAGACTTTGAGAATGGTACAACAACAAAAATGTTTAATCCGTTTTAACATAAACTGAGCTTGTCAAACTATAAAAAGTTTGATTTGTGCATATAAAATGCTTTTGGGGGAGAATCAGTAAAATTTAATTACAGTTATCAAAATTGAGAAAAACAAAAAAGACACTTTATAAAAAATAAAAAACTTTCAATTAAGCCACCAAATTGCACTTAAGACAATACCTAACAATACTGAATATCAACTGATTTTCAAAAGTTGAAAAACTCCCAAGTATTTTTCTTTAGCTTTTAGATTGATTTTGTGACAAAAAGACTGCCCAATTAATAACTGGAGTATATTTATAGTCTCAAAACCTCCAAATTTTTTTTCTGTGGCCTTGAAAACAAAACCAAAAACCACATTCATGGCATAAATATTAATTCTTCTAAATATGAACCAATTTTATCAACATGGATCCAAGTACTAATGGAAAATATTTTTTGTTACTGAATTCAGTTAATAGAAATATTTTAAAATATGTTGAATACAAATTGAGTATGTGACCACCCAATATTTCAAATACAAATGTCAGAAGTCTGAATTATTTAATGAAAATGCAACATCTGAATTGAGAGATGCTACATATGTAAAATAAACTTTGAATCTGACTTTGAAGATCTAGTGAGGAAAATAACTTAAAAACTTTTTTACATCACTACATAGTTGTTAATTTCTTCTTCTTCTTCTTTTAAATGGACGATCCTGGGGACTGAACCCAGGAGCACTCTACCATTGAGCTACATCCCCAGACCTTTTTACATTTTATTTTGACACAGGTTCTTGCTGAATTTCCCAGAATGTCTTTGAACTTGCAATCCTTCCTGCCTTGGCCTCCCAAGTGGCTGGGATTATAGGTATAATGCTCAGCTAGGTGTTATTATTCTAACCAATATATCATTGATTTAAGTAAAATTATATTTCAACAATTAATCCCTTTTCTTTTCTTTTTCAAAATATAGCTACTAGAAAACTTTTAGGGCCAGGTGCAGTGGCACAACCAGTAATCCCAGCTGCTCAGAAGGCTGAAGCAGGGGAACTCAAGCTCAAAACCAGTCACAGCAACTTAACAAGGCACTTAGCAACTCAGCAAGACCCTGTCTCTAAATGAAATATTTTTTAAAAGGGCTGCAGATGTGGCTCAGTAATTAAGCACTTTTGGGTTCAATTCCCAGTATACAAAAAAAAAAAAAAAAAAAAAACCACTCTAGCATTTCATTTGTAGCTCATTAACAACAATTTCTATTAGTGCTGATTTTGTCACTCCAATAAAAACTGACCCAGCATCATAAGATCATCAAATACAAACTGTCTCCTCACCTAGATCACTTTCCTCACTTGATGGCTCATCTCTCTTAATGTTTTCTTCTGACTTCTTGCTATCTGTTTGTTCTTCCTAAGCAAAGGGAATGAAAACAGTGCTATAAGTATTTAATAACACACCATATATATAATACATAGCAGTCAACTTATAAAAAAAAATTTTTTTTAAACCCCTGGAATACTATATCAGGGACACTGTGTTGAGAGAGAGAGAATTTTAACATTTATTTTTTAGTTTTCGGCGGACACAACATCTTTGTATGTGGTGCTGAGGATCAAACCCGGGCGGCACACATGCCAGGTGCGCTACCGCTTGAGCCACATCCCCAGCTCAACTTATAAAAAATTTACATATACATTGTCCACCATTTGTTTAATTTTGGTAACCTTGCTTTAGATTTGTGTTTGTCCTTTTTGAGGTCAGCCCAAACAACCTATCAAGAACCTGCCTCCAAAACAAAACAAGACTTATGAACAGTCCATTCAGATAATATTTTACTACCAAATTTACTGTAACTTTTACTTTTCAATGGCTTTTCAATTTTGGAATTGCAAATAAGGGTCTATGGAACTATAATAAACAATTAAAATTCAAAGAATTTAAACGTATTCAAGTTGGAAACCAAATTTCTATTCCATTCAGTAGATAACCAGTGCGGTTTCTTATACATCACATATAAAATATATTTTATGTGTATGAGATAACTCTGCACTTTGCCTTTTCCCTTTAATAATGCTATGTATCTTAAGAGAATACATCATGATCAGCCCACCATAACTATCTATACATCTATATTAGATGTCAGAATTATTTAACTATTTAGGCTCCTACCTTTTAAAATCAAAATCCCCCCATAATACAAAATATTTGTTGAGTCCCTACCAAACATGAAAATCTGCTAAATACATTAGTTAGC
Organism: Marmota flaviventris; assembly: GCF_047511675.1. Lineage (NCBI taxonomy): Eukaryota > Metazoa > Chordata > Mammalia > Rodentia > Sciuridae > Marmota > Marmota flaviventris. Next base: position 8,057,349 of record NC_092500.1, on the reverse strand, counting down.
ATATACTGAAAGACCAGTCACAAGTCTAAATTAGACTGATTTTTAAAAGTTAACAGACACATAGGATAAATATAATTGTTTCCATACATTTTTTATCAAATGCAAAGTATCAAGGGCTCAGAAAATATCAAACCAGTAAAAGGACATCTAAAAGAGTAACTACTTTTTGAGCTTTTGCTTAACCTTTCTCATTACATATCATCAGAAGTTCATATGAAAAGTTCACAACTTCTATTTCTACATTTAAACAGATAAAACCATATTAATGGTTCTACATAAAACAGCAAATTAATTTAAGATAGCTAATCAAGGCCAGGCACGGAGTCACATGCCTATAAGCAAAGCAGCTTGGAAGGCTGAGGCAGGAGGATCACAAGTTCAAGCCAGCCTCAGCAACTTGGCAAGCCCCTAAGAAACTTAGTGAGACCCTATTTCAAAATAAATTTTTTAAAAAGGGCTGAGGATATGGCTCAAAGGCTAATTGCCCCTGGGTTCAAGCCATGATACAAAAAAAAAAACCCACAAACAAACAAGATGACTAATCAGAAAACTTGGGGGAAAAAAAACAACTTTCAGACATGAAGGCACAAAATGGGAGAAAAAAAAAATATGGAAGAGAACATTCTTTAAAAAAAAAAAAAAATATTTTCAGTTAATAGGTGGACACAATTTTACTTTATGTGATGCTGATGAGCGAACCTCCAGTGCCTCACGCATGCTAGGCGCACGTTCTACCTCTGAACCACAACCCCAGCCCTGAAGAGAACATCCTTAAAAATACCGCAGAGGCGTGATGCAGTGCCACATGTCTGTAATCCTGGCAGCTGGGGAGGTCGAGGGCAGGAGGATCAGGAATTAAGCCAGCCTCAGCAAAAGCAAGGCACTAAGCAACTCTGAGAGACCCTGTCTCTAAATAAAACCAAAATAGAAGTAGGCAATGTGGCTCAGTGGTGAGTGTCTGGAGTTCAATCCTGTGTACAAACTAACAAACAAAAACCCTGCAGAGTACATTTACCCCCCTCATTTCTAAACTTCACTACCGGAAACCCCCCTGATCTTATGCATCCTTCTGACAAATATGCCAAAGCAGCACAGTAACATACAACATCAGTAACATCCCTCAGGTAATAGGGCAGAAAAAATTTTTAAAATACTGATTGGGGGGGGGGGGCCGCTGGGATTGTGGCTCAGCGGTAGAGCGCCGGCCTAGCACGGGCAGGACCAGGTTCGATCCTCAGCACCACATTAAAAAAAAAAAGATGTGTGTCCACGGAAAAACTAAAAATAAATATTAAAAAATTCTCTCTCTCTTAAAAAAAAAAAAAATACTGATTTGGGATCCTTGTTCATGCACACCATCACATAGCTTACTGCTTATAGGCCATGCATACAACAAATGGATAACATTTATTTTAAAATCAAGTGAATTATTCAACCTCAAATTCTCAGTTTTAAATCAGCTTCCAGAAATTTGGTCTAAAAGCAAGTTTCATAAAGACAAACAAATATTTAAAAGATCTTATTTCCAAGTGACCTTGGGGAAAATTGGAAATGGTAATTTGAGAGCAGGAGTTAAAAAAATACTAAGAAATTTTATATTTTACCACTAAACGCATGAATAAAATTAAAACTTACCTTGGTATTTTCTTCTGACTTAGGTTTATGAGTAGCAGGTGGTACTTTACCCCCCATGCTTGAAGAAGATGAGAAAAAAGATATTTGTTTAGAAAATTAAATTTCACTAAGGTAAGCAACATGTTTATGCCTAAGAGATGTTTAGATGACTAACCCCTTCAAAACTTAAGTTTTTCAGTTAATTTAAATGCTTTGGTATTATTATGATCAAGTTTTTTTCAGTTTAAAATTTCATTTTTAGTATACTGGCTAATGAAGCCCTTTCCCTGTCTCCATAAATCTAAATAAAGATAACTATACAGCTTCTCTGTGCCTACTCCCAGAGGAAAATTAAAAGAGCAGTCAAGCCAGGCAAGTTGGTGCATGCCTATAATCCTAGCAGTTCAGGAGGCTGAGGCAGTAAGATCATGAGTTCAAAGCCTCAAAGCCTCAGCAATGGCGAGGTGCTAAGCAACTCAGGGAGACGCTGTCTCTAAATAAAATACAAAATAGGGCTAGGGGAGTGGCTCAGTGGTTGAGTGTCCCTTAATACCCACCCCCCACCAAAAAGAGAGCTCAACATTCAATGACAAAATCATTCATACAAATTGTTAGCTTAGAATTCAGTAGGTATATATGAACTCAAAACTTATTTCAATTCAAACAGGCAGCTTACGAGATAATTATGTAGTAATAATTATTCAAACTGTTTGTTTCACCAGAGTCCTACAAGGATCATTCTTATATACATTCACATGTTCCTCACATTACACGTTTTCTCCTCATTGCTTCTAAACTTCACCCATTAAGACTTCCTCTAGGAAGTCCTCCAGCTACATGGAAGGCTGAGACAGGAGGATCACTCATTCAAGGCCAGTCTGCACAATTTAACAAGACCTTGCCTCAAAATTTAAAAAGTCAAAGAGTGGGCTCGGTTGTGGCTCAGTGATAGAGCACTTGCCTGGAATGTATGAGGCACTGGGTTCGATCTTCAGCACCACACAAAAATAATAAAGATACTGTGTCCATATACAACTAAAAAAAATATATTAAAAAAAGTCAAAGAGTAAGGCGGACATACAGCTTGCTAGTAGAGCACTTACCTTGTATGTGTGCAACTCTGAGTTTAATCTCCAAAACAGCAAATAATTTTCTGCCTTTTTTTGGTACTGAGAATTGCACCCAGGGGTGCTTTACCATTTAGTCACATTTCTCAGTTCCCTTATAAAGGAATGGATACGACAAAAATAAATAAAGTGATTATATGATCCAAAACATCTTTTTTTTTTTTTTAAGAGAGAGAATTTTATTTATTTTTTAGTTTTTCGGCAGATACAACATCTTTTTTTGTATGTGATGCTGAGGATCGAACCCGGGCCGCACACATGCCCCCAAAACATCTTAATTTGTAATTCAGCAAAGTAAAATGATTCAGTGATAAGAGGCAGGCATATAAAACCCACAAAATTCTTTTCTATAGGAAAAACTACTTTTCAAAAGAGCACAGGAATCAAACATTAGCTCTTTGCAGTTAAATTTTAACGAAGTCACAGGCTTCTTAAGCTGTGTTTTTCCTAAGTTTCAAAATGCAGTGTCAGGAATGGATTTAGGGTGACATTCAAACAGTCACAACAGTGTAACTCTGGGAAGTGATATTCCTGCCAAGAAATGTATTAAGCTAAATCTAATTCTAGGAAAAAAAAAAAAAAAATCAGACAAATCCACATTGAGAAAAATTCTACGGAATAACTGACTCATAATATTTCAAACTTCAAGACCAATGTTCATGGTCATAAAATCAAGGCAAGACCAAAAAATTGTTTCACAATGAGGGAGATAAGACACATGACAACTAAGTTTAACACTGTAATTCTGAGATTTAGTTAATATTAATGTGTCCATCTTAGTTCCCCGAATTTGATGGTTTTATTTTCAACTGCCCTTGGAAATACAAATTCAACGGTGTTGAGGAGCATAACAATGAAAGCTTACTCTCAAATCATTCAAATCAGCAAAAATAGTTCTTTGTATTGTTTTTGCTGTTTTTCTTTCAGCCTGAAATTGTTCAAAAAAATTTTAAAAATTAAGCACAAGAGAATTTATTCACAAACAGATTTGTTTCTCACATTCCAAGTTTTAGTTTCTTAACAGAATTTACAGCTACAAAGAGTTCAATTAATGCTTCCAAGATTTAGAACAAATTAGTTTCCAACAAAATATTGCCATTTGGACTTTGCCAGTATAGGATTTTATGTTGCACAATCAGGTAGAGCTAGTACAAAGGCGTTCTTCACATAAGGTCACACAAGACCATTCATAATTCTCTTAATTTCTGAATTAAAACTTTCAATCTGGGCTGGGGTTGTGGCTCAGTGGTAGAGTACTTGCCTAGCACACGTGAGGCACTGGGTTCAATCCCCAGCACCATTAAAAAATAATAATAATAAACAAATAAAGGTATTGTGTCTATTTACAACTAAAAATATTTTTTTAAAAAAAACTTTTATCTGCTTCATACTATAGGCATTTATGCAGATCTACAAAAAAAACTGGTGTTGTATATTTTAAATTCTACATTTAGGATAGAAGTACATTGTTTGGAACTCTTTTTTTAAAAAAATATTTTATTTTTTAGTTATAGTTGGACATGATACCTTTATTTATTCATTTTTATGTGTGCTGCGGATTGAACCCAGGGCCTCACAATCGCTAGGCGAGTGCTCTACAACTAAGCCACAACCCCAGCCCCTGTTTGCTACTCTTTAAAATATTTATTTACTAAGAGCCATGTGCCATGCTCTGTGCCATGGTAGGGATGGATACAAAGACACTCCCTTAAATTACCATCAAAGAAACTAATAAAAGCACAAGATATAAAATAATTATTAAATGGGAGAAACAAGGTCAGACAACACTTCTCCCTCAATGAAGAGTAAAATGAAAATATCTTAATATATTTGCTGAAAAGAACAATCTTCCTGGATTCCCCACTGATCACTATTCAGATTTTTCTCATATGTGTAATGCAAATTTCTAATATATTCTCTCTTTGTGTAATTTAAAAGGTTGTTAAGCTAAGTAATAAAACTGTAAGCCATAAACTGACAGCAATCATAGCAGATAAAATGTTCTTCAACATCTAAGACTGAGCTCCTCTGCCTAGGCACCTGTGAGAGAAGAACTCTGACATGGTTTCACCTCAAGGAATCCTAATCATACAATTGATATTCCTGGATTTAGAAGTCTCCACATTCAGTCTACTCTGCTAAAATATTAATATAAGTGCAAAGAAAGAAAATGATACCAGCCCAATTGAAGTTTTCAAAGCCCATAAAAATGAAAGTTTAATATAGCAAAAACTTCTGTTAAAATTCCAATCTGATTAAGTTCAAAATAAGACCTCTACACATGGGGATACTTCACTCCATACTCACTTGCACAATTTAGACTTTCACAAGAAAAATATGGAATCAAAAAATAAAAGCTGGAATTACCTATAAGAAATATTAAAGTAAGTAAAATGCATGATTATTTTGGGGAACAGTAAAATTGAGCAAATATTTTGCAGATCTTAAATTATGACTCTCTAATATAGCAATAATCTAATTTCTCCAGCACAAGATACAACATTGGTCTTAGGCTGTTTTAAATTTTCTTCAGTGTCCTCCTCCTCCTCTCTGGTGAGAAATGAAAAAAAGTTGTGTTCACTCACTAAAATGTTCACTCTTGGTGCCAGCTATTTTTTCCTGTGATTTATCTGTTTTACCTGGCATTTTAGGAATAGCTTATTAATTATAGGATCTTTCCTATAACAACTAAGTATCAGAGAATAAAAGTACAGAAATATCTTAGGTGAGGTTTTTGGAACCAGTTATTCAACAGAGAAAAGGATTAAAATTTAGTCCTCAATTCCTACTCCCCACATTTATCTGAGTTGGTTTTGTTTTTGAGGAGGAGTTAGGATAATAGGATTCTTGTTGACTGTTAACAATAGTTTTTTTTTAAAGTTACTATAATAATTTTAAATGTTCTCTGAGTAAAAATTTCAGTGCTCAAAAACTGGTGGGGCAAAAAAAGACTGAAAAACTTCTTAGAGGAAAAAAATTAAACCATATAGATTTTAACGTACAGTTTCTCCCTTAGAACAAGCTTGCTCAAAGAAATGCTCATCCAAGCGTTTAATAATCATGAGTTCACTTTCCCTTATAAAATTATTACTAGAACAAATTACCATTTATGATATTGTGGTAGTTAGATCTTAGAGGAGTCACAGTGCTTTTCAGTTATTCATTCTAGTGAAATGCAATCTGCGTTTTATCTCTCTCCCTTCTTTTTAAAGAAGTGGTCTTGCTACACTGCCAGGCTGGCCTCCACTTCCTGAGCTCAAGTGCTCTTCCTGCCTCAGCCTCCTCTGTAGTTGGGACTACAGGCACGCGCCACTCCAAGGCTATTTATCGCTTTTAAATTCCCCACTACTAGTGGTATTTTTTTCCGAAGGATTGAACACAAAAGCCTCTCGCTAGTAGCGATCCACCCCCAATCATCTCCCGGGGGGAAGGTTTCAAGTAGTACTCCAACATACAGACTGATAACCTCTATTATAAAGTTAAACTTACAACTAATTTTTGTTATCTATCCGTTTGTATTCCTAAGGAGGCACTACTCATACAGTTTCCCAGCAGTTGGCAAAGCGCCTGTTTACTTAGTTCCTTGCGCCTGAGGAGGTACTGTGCAGCTCAAGAGAACCAAGACCACATGCTGGAAACGAACTAGTTCTTGAAAAATCACCTTCCTCCAAGTGTCTGCAGTGATAGTAACAGTGTGAACGGAGGTATTTTAAGTGATTTCCAAGATAACTGTTTCTACGCAGTTAGAATAGTTGTAAGATAAAAGTGAGGAAAATCTAATATAGTGACTCTTATTATAAAAGTTATTATCTTACATAATAGCGAATAAAGGAGCTCCTATGTGTCGATGCGACCTAAGCAGGACGCCAGAGGGGGGGAAAACCTACCCCGCACGCCTTCATTCTCATCCCTCTCCCTTGCTCTTCAGGTCTCCGGGGCCCCTGTCCTTGCAATCGGCTGCGTCCGCCTTGTCCAACACACACCGTGGGGCTTTGGCAGGGGCGACCTCAGATCTGCCCCTGACTCCCCAGCTTCTGCACTACCCAAGGCTCCGGACCCTCCATTAACCACTCCAGGTGGCCTACCTTCCCGGCCAGGGAGCGAAGCCACCTAGGGGCCCCGAGCCCGCGCCCCGCGCCAGCTCCGGCCCAGGCCGCCCCCAACTGTCCCTGGGCGCGGGTCTCACCTCTCCACCCACTCTCTCAGGAAGCGCATCTCCTCGGTGTGCAGGACGCTCGGATCCTGCTTACACATTTTCACGAAGGCCCGAAGCTCGCTCACTTTGCGGGGATCCATGGTCGAGGAGAGGCAGGCGGAGGCGGCTGCGGCCCGTTCCCAGGCCCGGGCGCTGGCTCAGCGTGACCGCGCAGAAGGGGGCGGATGCCGCGAGGCCGAACAGACTAGAACCTCCCCGGCCGCTGGCTCCTCCCCCTAACGGCCTCGTGACCCTGGGTCCTTCGCTCGCTCAATCCGTCTCCCTCTACCCGTGCTCCTGCGCGCTGCCTAGAACCTTCTAGAAATGTGGCTGTTCGCGTTATTGCCTGCCTCTCTCGCCAACATTCTCAAATGTTTTCTTCTGATTGGAGTTCCCCAGAACGGGTCCAACCCTCTTCCTGGGCACTTTGAAGCGAGCTGGAAACAGCCCTTCCAGTGAACCACTGGAATCAGACACTCTGGGAAGGTGGGCGTTAAGTGGTACGTGAAGCCCTAATGAAAAAGGGCCCCGCGGCCAGAATGCCGGGTGCGGGCGTTGATGTCAGCATTCTGCGCCGCCGCGAGAGGAAAGCCCGCAAGCGGCGCCAGCCGGAAGGGGAGGGGCGGTTGGTCCGGTTTCCTGGCGACGCGGCTGTGCTGGTGGCTCCTTCGCGGGCTGATTCCCTTTCTTTTCCTGACGTGTGAGCTGGCAGTTATGCTTTGGCTACTCTCTACTCCGAAGCTGGTTCCTGCTTTAGCAAGCGCCCGCGGCCTCTCAGGTTAGACTCTTCTCTCACGGTGTCCCCTCCAGGGCTTGTTCTTGGATTAACCTGAGGCGCCCCAGAGGTAACTAAGTTGGTCTCAGGCGATCCCTGGCTCTGCGGATCCTTCTCCTGCGGGTGCCTCCGCGGATTTCTTCTTTGTCGGCTGCTCCTGGAAAGGGTGGGCCCCCAGTTCTCTCTACCATTGAGGTATTCTGGGAAGCTTAAATGACTGCAGAGAGAAAAGTGTGTGCCATCCCCCGGAGGGACTGTCTTCAAAGTTACTCGGACTCAGAAGTTTTGTCAGTTATCATCACACTCGCTTAGGTGACAAAGTCTTTCACATCAAGTCGTTCTTGTTTCTGTTAGGTCAACCAAAAATCCTGTTTTAAAAGAGTTGATTCCAGAGCTGGCTCCGGAATATACAAGAAATATGTTTGGTAACAAATCTTTTGAGCAGTTTCTCTCAGATTTCCAAAGATATTTGGAAATGCTGCAGGGGTTTGTAATTTTTGTTTGTCATGTCTGAAAATTTTGTTTGTAATGACAAGATGAAGGAGCCCAGGAACAAGGGGAACCATGTTTTGTCGGTTGTCCTCTATCGCGAAACATTAATCTGATGGACAAAGTTTAAAAGTGAAAACTGAATCATCTATTTTGCGGACAAATCTGCCATCGGATCATATTTCAGTTTGGGGGACCAGTATGGGAACCAGATATGATATGATACTGGATATCAAAGCTATGTTTTGGCATTTATGATGTTATATTTGGACTCATTGAAAATGGAATGTAATATTACCAACTTACCTCTTTCCTATAAAAACCAAATCACCATCCAGTGCACAGAATTACTCTTCAGTTCTAATAGTAAAGCTTTATGCAGAAAGCTGGTGGGAAGAGGTGAAAAGATAGATTGTACGATTGATCAATCTTAATCATAGAAACCAGTCTTATGATTGAGCTGGAACCATCCTTTGCTTGTGACCTTTGGTTTTCTTGAAGCTTTGTAAAACCCAGTTGATCGAGGTAGGACTAGATACTACATTATACATACCAAGATCTTTACAAAATTAATTCATTATCCTTCAGTTTACTTCCATAGAATAAGCAAGTTTTTAACTCGATAAATGAATGATCTTGAATCTTCTTAAGTCCGAGAAGGAACTTAAAACACAGGATGATGGTTCACAAGTCAGGGATTTTACATCAAGCACCTTGTATAGTATTGTATCTAGTCCTTTTTGTTATAGCACCAGTATATCTAGGTAATTTTGGAACTTTTTATTCATCAAGTGAGCCACGAAGAATGCATTTTAATGCAATAAGTAACTTTTTTCCTTGGGATGTAGGGGATTGAATCCAGGGCTTCACACATGCCAGGCAAGCACTCTACCAGCTGAGCTACTTCCCCAGTCCCTCATTAACTTTTTAAATTAGTCATTGTGGATGGATTGCCACTTCCCTAGATTGCTCAGTCTGGTCAAAGGGAGATAGACAAACAATAAATGACACTGTAGTTGAGTGTGATAATAGTCTTGACCAACGCTACAGATAACACTATAGCTAAGTGTGATAATAGAGTCTTGAATCCAGTGACAAGGAAAATAGTCATGAATTGTAAATACTATGTTACCCTGGAATTTTGTTACATTTTAGAGTTTGAAAATTCCATGCCTGAGGTACTCATCAGTAAACCTTTGAGTATCTGTAGTTGTTCTTCCTTAGAAAGGCTTTGGGTGCAGAAAGTTGAATACTGTAGGAGACTTGCTTATCTGTGAAAGTCATGCATTCATACCTGGCATGGTAGCTCACACCTGTAATCCCAGTTAGTCAAGAGGCTGAGGCAAAAGGAGCATGAGTTCAAAACCAGTCTCAGCAACTTAGTGAGGCCCTAAGCAACTTAGTCCAATCCCCAATACTCTAAAAAAGAAAGTCATGCAAACCTAAATTGAATTTATTGTATTTTTCACTTGTGTATGTGCGCGCGCACATGCGTGCCTGTGCATGTGTGCACGCGGGGGATTGAACCCAGGTCCTCATGCCTGCCAAACACTAGCTCTACCACTGAACTACACCTCCAATCCCAGATAGTAAACCTAATAGAGATTTCATTAGATGAACTATGTTATTAGCACCATCCAGTCATCTGAGGACAATAAAACACTAGTGATGCATAAATTTGTTGTATTTTAAAAGATTAAAGCATTCAAAATATATCATTTTAAGTCTGACATGAGAAAAGGAAATACTGAGAATATTAAAGACAGTATTTTTAAAAACCTATTTGCAGATAACTCATTCAGCAAACATTGCGCACCAAACAATGAGCACTGAATGTAAAAGTGGCTGCTTTCATGGGAGGCAGATTAGGCAAATAATTGTAATACAGTTACAATGCAGGAAATTCTTTTCAGTGCTTACTGAATTTAAGCATCTTAAATGTAGCGTATCCAAACCTTGCACTCTTATCTCAGTGAATACAACTCCCTTCTTGCTATGTTGTGCTAAAAACCTTGTCATCCTCTTTCTGTCATATCCCAAAATTGTCAGCATATTCTGTTTAACCCTACCTATTGAATATCCCACATTTTTATAATTCTTTGCCACTGCGCTGGACCAAACCACTATATTTTCTTATGGCAATAGTGTGGTTACCATGCTTACTTTGAGTCTGTTTTCAACCAAAGCGGCCAGAAGGGTCCTATTTAAATATATCACGTTTTGTCACTCTTTTTCTCAAATCCTCCAGGGGGAGCTTCCTATCCTGTGTATGATAGGCAATGTGCATACTGTGATCTAGCGGTTCACGCATAATCTGACTTCCTTTCAACCCTTCTGCCTTTCTAACTTCATCTATTTGCTGTCTTAATTTGCCACATTCGTCTCCTCTAATGCATTTTATGCAGCTGCCTTAGGGATGTGGCACTTGCTATTGCCTGGAATTTACTTTTACCAGATACCCTAGTCAGTATCCTTGGCATGTTGAATCTAACCACTTTCCCTGGCTACTTTAGCTAAAATTACAATCTGTATATCCCAAAATTTTTTTAGACCTAAAAAAAGTTCTGATTTGGATGCAATGGCATATGCTGATATTCCCAAATATTTGGGAGGTTGAGACAGGAGGATCCTTTGAGGGGCATGGACAACATACGAAGACCCTGTCTCAAAAAAAAGCCCTGTGGAGGAGGGGGGGGACGGACGTTGGGTACCAAGGATTGAACCCAGGGGTGCTTTAAAACTGAGCTACATTCCCAGCCTTTTTTGTTTCTTATTTTGAAACAGGGTCTCACTAGGTTTTTGAGGGCTCCACAAGGTTATTAAGCCTGGCTTTGAACTTGTGATCCTCCTGCCTCAGCCTTCCAAGTCACTGGGATTACAGGTGTGCACCACTGTACCCAGCCAGATTGTTTTTTAATATTTATTTTTTATCTCTAGTTTGTAACTGTTACAGCTAAGATTTTTGTTGTTTTGTTCACTGTTATACCCCAAGAACCTATATAACGCTGCCTGACAAATAGCAGGTACTCAAAAAGTGCTAATGAAAAAAAAATTGAGAGACAATATATTTTGAAAGTGAAATCATTACAGGAAGCTACAAATAGTGAATAGTGTTGAATCAAAGTTAACACATTTTAAAAAGAAATAAATATATGCAGATATTTACTTCAGACTACTTGCTTGATACCCAATGTTATTTGTAGCTCATCTGTTTTCTCCCAACATGACCCTAAATTTAAAAGGACATAGGTAGTATTTTAGAATAATGAGTTTGTTGATCCTGTGTACAAACTTCAGATGAAAATAGAAGTGAATGAATGATAGGTTGCCACATATGATATAGCCAGATTCCTCTGAAAAATCTGGATAATACTAGCTTTTTTAAAAAATTGTGGCCTAGCTTACTGCTAGGATTACATGCCTGTAATCCCAGTGGTTTAAGAGGCTAAGGCAGGCAGATCACAAGTTCAAGCCAGCTTCAGCAACTTAGTGAGACCCTGTCTCAAACTTTCAAAAATGGAATGGGGATGTTGCTCAATGGTTGACCACCCCTGGGTTCAGTCCCCCATAGCAAAAGAAAAAAATAATTATGGTAAAATACATGTTATGTAAGATTTACTGTATTAACCATTTTAAAATATCCAGTTTAATGATATTAGTATATTCACATTGTTGTGAAACATCTTCAAAATGTTTTCATATGGCAAATCTGAAGCTCCATGACCATAAACTCCTCTTTTTCCCCTTCTTCCCAGTCCCTAGTAACCAGTGTCCTACTTTCTGAATTGTACTACTTTAGATATGTTATCTAAGTGAATCATACAGTATTTGTCTTTGAGTGACTGGCTTATTTCACTTACCATAATGTCCTGAAAACTCACCCATGTTGTAGCATATGATACATTCTTTCTAAGGCTGAATAATGTTTGTGTGTACACACCATGTTTTATACGTTCATCTGTTGGTAGATATTTGGGTTACTTCCTCCTCTTGGTTGTTTTGAATACTACAGCTGTGAACATGTTTGTACAAATATAAGTCTATTTCAACCCAAAAGAAAAAAAATTTATACTTTAATTTGTAGTATCTTTAAGTCATGTATAAAATGCTATGCCTCCACTGGGAAAAAGTCATTTCATGATAAAAGTATATAGGCTGAACCTGTGTATCTTAATACATTTGTCCACTAATGCTATACATATTTCAAAAGTTTGTATAGTGGTTTTAGTCAGATAAAAGGAATGAAGTAGGTCATAAACTCTAGTCGGGACAAATTCTGTATGTAAATAGCTCAAAAATAAAAAATAAATATTTTCAGTTTTCCAAAGTTTTAACATCCCCATGTTACCATAAGATCATGTTTTTCTGACATACCTAATCCAAGCTATAGACCAATGCTCGTAAACCTAATTAAAAGGTCAAAAACATAACCTTGGATAGTATTAAACAAATGTTATCTATAAAACTCTGTAATTAACCAAAACACACAAAAGAGTCATGTTCAAATGTTATATGAACATAATGTGTCTAAAGTCAGTTTAGAGATTCCTTTTGGTTGACTTCTTTTTCTGCACTTCTTTGTGCTTCTTTTTTTTTCCTCTTACCATCTTCTTTGAATCCTGCTGAGAAAATAGAGGGATCCCAGTTGCTGGTAATGAAAGGTATACCTTGCTCATCATTGTCCACAAAAGTATATTGAGGTACATATTTGGGGCTATAGAAATTAGGTGAGTAATTGTTAAATGAATGTCTTCTGCAGCTGCATTCTGCTGCAAAGCTGTCTTCATCTGCCACACCATTTACAAAGAAGGATTTCAACTCATCATCTTGTATATCTTCTATTCCTTGATAATCCTCAATAATTTTCTTCATATTAATGTTTCTGCCATTAATCTTGCCTGAAGTTGTAAAAGATATATAGTTGCACATCCCACTATCATCAAATGCCAGGGAAGAGAATGAAGGAAGGCCCTCATGCCCCAGTGAATTATATGATGTATATCCTGTATCATAGAAAGAAAATCTCTCCAAAGTTGGATGTTCACTGGTGGTAGAGAAAAAGGATCCTGCACTTCCTCTGCTCTCATAGAAACTTCTCGGACTATTTAAAAGATCCTCAAGTGAGTCTTCAAAGAAGTGAAATGAAAATGGGTCCCTTTCCCTAAAAATTTCTTTAAAGACATCGTCTGGCTTACGGAATATGAAGCTATGCTCGTATTCATCCTCGAAATGACTTCCACCTCCACCATTTAATCCTTCCTTGCCATATTTATCATAAATGTCCCGTTTTTCATCATTTGATAATACCTCATATGCCTCAGCTACTTCTTTGAATTTTTTCTCTGCTTCTTCTTTATTTTCCGGATTTTTATCAGGGTGCCATTTAAGTGCCACTTTATGATAAGCTTTTTTAATGTCCTCAGGTGAAGCATATCGCTGTACTCCTAGAACTTCATAGTAATCCACCATCTTTTAACAGCACACTGGATAGTGAGCACTGTCTTTTCCTCGAAGCTCAGGCTCTGTTGGTGGTAGAGGCAGTGACTGCAAATAGGCGCATTTTTACATTAAAGGAAATACTACTACCATGAGCCACTGCTAGGAGACATTAGAAGTCTGATTATGTGGCAAACAGAGTTATAAGTTTATGTCAGAGAGGGCTGCATTATGGTGTCATTCCAGGTTAGAAGTAGGGACTGGAACTTCCAAATGGAACTAGACCAGAGACACGCCAGAACATCCTGAATCTTCTACACTGTTTTTACTGTATTCACCCCCCCCCCCCAAGGTCCCAAACAATGCCTCATAAACTAAAAGGACCTTTTGCTAGTGGCCACAGCATTATGTAATATGACCTCCAGATTACTGAGCCTTAGTTTCTGTTTGCTCCATGTTTTGGTTTAGAAAGAAATCACTTAATGAACTATGTGAAAAAAGATTTTAAGTAGTTGACACATTTATTTTAATTTGTAACAATATAATAAAGGCAGTGATAGAAGAAGTACTGGCTGATAAACAATTGAATAAGAAACATCTGTCCCAGACTAGGATGTCAGGGAAGGCTTCCTGGAGAAAGTGGCTTAATATGCCAGATTTTTGCATGCCAATGGTGAGTCATTTGAGATGGTATCTTTACCCACTTAAATTTACTATGGTGGCACACGTCTGTGATCCCAGTGACCTGGGAGGCTGAGGCAGGAGAATCAGAAGTTCAGAGCCAGCCTCAGCGACTTAGGGGAGGTCAGAAGCAATTTAGTGAGATCCTGTCTCAAAAAGGGCTGGGAATGTGACTCACTAGTTAAGTCCCCTGGGTTCAATCCCTGTTGTCAAAAAAAGTTTAATACTATTCAATATGTAGTTAAAGATTTTGGAAATTGAACCCAGAGCCTCACACCTGCTAGGCAAGGGCTCTATCACTGAGCTACATCCCCAGCCCAGACTTATTTTTAAATGGATCAGTGGCTGCTATGTAGAGAATAAATGGCAATTGGGAAACTGAATTAGAAAGCCCAGTTATTTAACCAAAGTTGATTTTCTTTGAGGATAATTTAAATTATCAACAAACTACAACTGAATTTAAAAAAAAAAATATTCTATTCCTTGCTCATTTTTTTTTTCTTTTTTTTTTATTGGTTGTTCAAAACATAAAGCTCTTGACATATCATATTTCATACATTAGATTCACCTTGCTCATTTTATTGTCCTAGAAAATTCTCCATAGCAATCTGTTTTTCCTTCTCTATTTTTGTCTTTTTTAATTTCCGTTACATTTAAAACCAGTTCAGTTAAACAATTCTCTAATGAAATATAGAAATGTAGTATATTTCTAGACAGTCTTTCTAAGCTGTTTGCCGGGTCTGAGTATTTTTTGCTTTACATTTATTTTGGTTTTTACATGCTAGTTGTCAAGAGGCATTGTGAAATGTTTAAAACCCAAGTAATTGGAATTCTCTCCAGTATATGTGCTTACATGTATTTATGTGTAACATATGCATGATTATATTTGCCTACCTTTGAAAACAATAACAATATTGAGCATCATTTGAGCACCCTCTTATCATACTGATCCAAATAATTTACATACAGTTTCTCATTTAGCTGACATAGCATTTCGGCAAAATAAACATTTTTGTGCCCATAAGCCAAGATTCTGAGGGATAAAGTAATTTGCCTAAAGCTACATAATTGATTAATGAAAATGTTTAAACTTTCTGAACATAATTTCCAAATGCTGATGTTTCCACTCTACTGCTTTTCTTTTCTTTTTCTTTTTGGTACCAAGGGTTGAACATAGGGGTGCTCTACTACTGAGCCATATCCTCAGCCCTTTTTTAATTTTTTGAGACAGGTTCTCCCTAAGTTGCTTAGGGCCTCACTAAATTGCTGAGGCTGGCTTTGAACTTGCAATCCTCTTGCCTCAGCCTCCCAGATTGCTGGCATATACCACCACACCCAGCTTCTACTACATTTCTTGGACCAAGACTTAAGAGTTTAGGTTTTAGACATCCACAAACATAAATTGAGAACCACTGGTAAGGAGAAAAGTTAGGAAATTGAAAATTCTACCTGATGTAGTGACAGATACCTATAATACCAGCATCTTGAAAGGCTGAGATAGGAGGATCAAAAGTTTGAGGTTTTTGTTTGTTTGCTTATTTTAGTTGTAGATGGACACGATGACCTTTATTTATTTATTTATTGGTGCTGGGGATTGAACCTTTATTTTATTTTTAATATTTTTTTATTAGTTGTAGTTGGACACAATACCTTTATTTATTTTTATGTGGTGCTGAGGATCAAACCCAGGGCCTCACATGTGCTAGGCGAGCACTCTACTGCTGAGCCACAACCCCAGCCCCAAAAGTTTGAGATTTTTAAAACATAAAGTGCCCCTGGATTCAATCCACAGTAATCCTCCCCATCCTAAATAGAAAGAAAATGGAAAATTCTGCTCTTATGAATACTTAGCTGAGCGCTGTGGTATACACCTGTAATCCCAGCAGTTTGGGAGGCTGAGGCAGGAGGATTAGGAGTTAAAAGCCAGCCTCAGCAAAAGTGAGATGCTAAGCAACTTGGTGAAACCCTGACTGTAAATAAAATACAAAATAGGGTTGGGAATGTGTCTCAATGCCCGGTACCCAAAAACTCATATTTTGAGAAAACTAGTTTTAGTAGAGTGTAAAAATGTAAGGAGAAAAGTTAGGAAATTGAAAAATTAAAACAGGACTTGCTGCTTTAGTCATCCCCCTTGGCTGGGGCCCTCTCCACTCCCAGCTGTTGTGCCATATTCTCTGATTCGGTCCCAGAAATCTTCTCAAAATTGTTTTCTTGGAATCTGTGCTTTCTTACATTCTTGGCACACTCCAATCTGGTTTCCATCTATACTCTGCTAAAAATGTGCTTGTCAGTTTCTCCAGGGAATTTCATGTTACAGAGTCCAGTGGTTGTCCTTTTGGCTTTCTCATATTCTGAAGCACTTGCCACAGTTTGATTCCTTCCTCCTTTTTAAAAATACCTTTGTTTCTTTAGCTTCCTAAATACCATAGTCTTCTAATTTTCTTATTTTCTTCTGTGCTTTTCACACTTAAAATTTTATAGTTCCAGCCTTTACTCAGTCTCTCTAAGTGGTATCTAATCCCAGGGCTTAGATATCACCTATGTGCTTCTAATACCTTCATTTAATTATTATCTAGCCTGTCACTCTTCCTTCTGAAATACTTTCTATTTGACTTTTCTATTGTGATATCCAATAAGTACCTAAAGTCTTTCCTGTTTCATTTAATGGTACACTATTCACCCACTGTTCAGGCCACAAATCTAGGAATTATCCTCTTCTGTCTTTACTCTCTGCATCTAATCAGAAGACTGATTGGCTTTTTGTGTGTGTTTTGGGGAGGGGGGTGCTGGGGATTGAACCCAGGGCCTTGGTGCATGTGAGGCAAGCACTCTACCAACTGAGCTATATCTCCAGTCCCTGATAGGCTTTTTTTTTTTTTTTTTTAGTATTTATTTTTTTAGTTGTAGTTGGACACGATACCTATATTTTATTTGTTTATTTCATGTGGTGCTGAGGATTGAACCCAGGGCCTCACACGTGCTAGGTGAGCACTCTACCACTGAGCTACAACTCCAGCTCCCCTGATAGGCTTTTTAACCTTCAAAATATATGTATTGCAAATCCAGTCATGGAAAAACAAAGTCGAATAATAAGTGCCTTTCAAAAATTTAGAGTAGACTAGCAAACTAGGAATTATGTGCAAAGTGTCAGGCATATATAAACATCGCAGGACAACATCTGCATCTGTAGCAGTAGGACTGGGAATGTAAGAGAAGGCTTCCTACCTAAATGATGTTTAATCTGAACTTTTAGAAGTTGTATAGTCAAAAAAAAGCAGGCAAAATTCATTTTAGACCAAGACAACTATATTTTTGAAGGCAAATGCTGTTATGATACAAAATGATTTGCTGGGCATCTTCATGTAGCCTAGTGTGACTTCAGTAATGTTTTTGAGAATTAGTCTGGTCTAGTATCCAGACTGTGAAAGATGCTAAGTTAAGGATTTTGAAGCTTTTTCTGAAAGGTAGAAAATTTTAAGCTTATACAGTTAGTAGAGGCTATACTGTTAAAAAGCTCACTCTGTTATAGAGTTCAAAGACAGCTCCTAGAATTTACATATGACTTGCCTGGCCAAACCTTTAGAAAGTTTGAGGCAAAGAACTACAGACAAGTGCTCTTCTGCTAAGCTATAACCCCAGCCTGAAGCAAAGGACTGGAAAGATCATTTTGGAAATAGCATGACCTACAGAGGATGAATTGAAGAGGCAAGACCAAGACAGGCAGATTAGTGAGGAGACTGTTTCCTCAATCCAGGCACCATTTTCTTTTATCATCCAACAAGTTATTATTTTTCTCAACAATCTTCAATAAATTTAATCTGGGTGAACATTTAAGACTTCTAACTCTCTCCCAAATACATACAACATCATTCATACTTCATAACTCCTACAGAAATCTTTCACTTGATCCATACTTAATCATGTTCTGCCTATGTACTGATTTTATGCTCCAAGGATATTGTTCAGTACTGATTGCGTTGTTGAGATTAAAACAGAAGATCTCCTGAACTGTTGCACAGAGGGAAGAGTGCAAAGATTATAAACTCTGTAAACCTGGATTTGAATGTTAGCTCCCCAGTACTGTGTGACCTTGTTCAAATTACTTCTTCATCAGATTCCTCTTTTATAAAATAATGATGATAATGTCTACTTCATGTGGAATTTAAAAATCTAATTCCTTAATTTACCATACAATACCTTTAAAGGCCTGGGCCTACCTTCCTAATCTTTTCATCTCCCTCCAGCAGCCCTCACCTTCTGGTAGAGTAGGGTGCTGTTGCCCTGGTGCATTCTTACATGTCTCTTTCCCTCCTCCTGCCCTTTCACATTCAAGCACATGTGCACAGAAATAGGCATTATCTATTTCTGCAGAAATACCTTTTGTATGTTTTCCTGTGTTCCTCAGAGTACCACATGCCTTTTGTCTTTGCACCCAACTCTAGGCATTATGATAGTTTTGTGTTCTCAAAAACCTAACATATGGCCATGTGGGGTGGTACACACCTGTAATCCCAGCAATTGAGGAGCCTGAGGCAGGATTGCAAGTTCTAGACTAGCCTATGAGATTTAGTGAAACCCTGTCTCAAAAAATGGGCTGGGGATGTGGCTCAGTGGTTAAGTGCCTCTGGGTTCAGTCTCCAGAACCCACCCAAGGGGGAAAAAAAAACTTGCATTTGAATCTACTTCTACATTTACCATGCAGTATTATAGTGCTGTTTCTTCTCACCTTGTCTCACGTCTACTTCTAGCTGAATATTCTTAGATTGTTTGAAGACCCAGGTAAATAATCTTGATTTATTATTTTTTTTTTTGTAGTGCTGGTGGTTGAACCCTTGTCATTCTTGTGTCTTCTCCAGCATATGTTCCAATCATGTGCTCAATAAACTTTTGTTCAGTTAGTGATAATAATGTTAACATTTATTATATCCTATGATTAAGCATTTTTCATATGTTATCTGGCTGTAATATTCCAAGATTAAATATGATATCACTCATACTTAGCATTCACATATTCTCAGTTAAAAAAAAAAAAAGTTAATTATCTTCTCCTAAATTTTAGGACACAGCCTCAAGCTATCTATGTGAACTCCTTCCTAACCCCTTTCTTGTTTTTTGTTTGTTCCCTTCCTTCACCTTGTTCCTACCTTTGTTTTACATACATGTATGTGTGTCTATGCATATCTGTCTCCATTATACTGTAGCAGACAATATGATGAGAGTAGAGATGACCTCATTTCTGTTTTCCTAGAGCCCATCACAGGCTCTCACAATGGGGAAGAACCATTTAAATATTGGGAGAAGGAAGGAAATGCTAACTTGCATTTCCTAATCATCCAAAATGTTGGAAATAAATGCATGAGTACCATAAAGGATGTATAGATCTGTTGTTCTATTTCATCCTCTCTATTCTTCCTTCAGGATGCATATCATGTTTACAGCGAAGATACTCTCTCCAGCCTGTGCCAGAGAGGAGAATTCCAAATCGATATTTAGGCCAGCCTAGCCCCTTCACACATCCACACCTCCTCAGACCAGGTAAGGCCTTTTAACTGTAACAAGCTGTCTCTTCATTTAGGTGCTTTCTCTAGAATATTGATTAAGATTTTTTGCAGTGATAAAAGTATTCTAGATCTGTGCTGTTCTGTGAAATATCTGGTAGGCAAATATACATTGGTAATATTGCTAGGATGACTGAGAAACTAGTTTTTATTTTATTTTTAACTAATTTAAACTTAAATAGCTACATGCAATTACTGATACTGTATCAACAGTCACTCCATAACAGTAAATACAGTAAACCTCATAATTCAAAATAACTAGTGAAAAATATTATTTCAGGATGTTTTTATTTTCATATTGTTAGTCCTAGGGAACAACCGGGACACTTCACCATTGAGCTCCATTCCCACCCTTTTTATTTTTTGTTTTGACACAGGGTTTCACTAAGTTGCCAAGACTGACCTTGAACTTTGAATCCTCCTACCCCAGCCTCCTAAGTCAAAGTTTTTATAACTTTGTCTGACTATTGATTATTTGTAAACTACTGTGTTAAAAGATATTTTTAAGAGCTGGGACTAAGCTTAGTGGTAAAATGTTTGTTTAGCATGTATGAGGCCTTAGGTTCAATCCCCAGAACCACACACACACACACAAAGAGACATTTTAAAAAACATCTTTCTCAAAAGTGTTAAAGTTCATTTCAAGTATTTTTATATATGTGAAAAAGATTTCCATATTTGTTTGTCATCACTTGAAGAGGCAGTCAATTTCAATTGATAAAGATGATGCAAAAAATTGATAAATTATTTCATTAATTGTTTTTCTGCTGTGAGATCCCAGTATTGCTGCTAGAAGGTGCATCATTGAGTGTTCAAAACTAAAGATGTTTTTTGTTTTCTAAAAAAGCATTTAAGGGATCAGCTGTGATGAATGAATATGAAACAAAGAGGTAGGCATATTAAAACCAAGAGAGTAACATCAAATGCTTTGTAGAAAAAGCATTTGTCAGTTTTTCAAGAAAAGTTTCTCCCACCTTGAGGAGTTAATTAAATCTGTATTTACTATGTAAGCGTATATGTTAATAACATAAGTTGCCTTTAGAAACATGTTATTCTTTCACTGTCTCCACTCAGTGAATGATACCAGTATGTCTCAGTGAGGGCTTCCTTTTGCTGATTCTTCATCAGACGGGAATTCCTGCTGGGAAATTGGCTGAGACTCAGGAAATGCAGCTCACCACTGAAACACAAGAAATCAGAGTTTTTCAAAGCTGTAAGGTAAGCTTACTAGCAGTCCGATTGGTATTTAAGTATTTCTCTACCATATCAACCTACCTGTAATCGTTTTTAAGGAAAAAAAAGTACAATTGATATTGAGATTTACCAGCTTTGAAGGGTATTGATTTCTTGTGGTAAAATAATTTTATTTGGTGAGCTGCATTTTCCAGGCCTTGAAAACATGGTAATCAAATTGTCATCATATTGGTTTCTGTGTCTAGACTGCTTTGCTATACATTATCTGAGTGTTAAGCATGTTATTGATTAATTGATTGATTGATTGATTGATATATTTTTGGTACCAGGGATTGAACTCAGGGGCACTCGACCACTGAGCCACATCCCCAGCCCTATTTTGTAGTTTATTTAGAGACAGGATCTCACTGAGTTGCTTAGTGCCTCACAGTTGCTGAGGCTGGCTTTGAACTCTCAATTCTCCTATCTCAGCCTCCCAAGCCACTGGGATCACATGCATGTGCCGCCTAATCATGTTTTTTAAATTCATGTAAATAAATATATACATGTATGTGTTCATTTACATAAATATGATTATTTTTGCTGTATGGAAAAACGGATGCCTGTCCTGATTTTACTCCTGAATGTAGGATTTTGGACATTGGGATAAATGAGAAGAGAGAGAAGTAGATGGAGTTTGTTTTGTTTTCCATGTGAATGCCCTTTTATCATCAAGGATATTCTGCTTCAGTCCTTAAATCTTTTCCAAACTATACACAAAATTTAAATGGGCTGGGGGAAGAACCTAGAATGAAACGAAAAATCTCTGGTAAGGATGCAATTTAAAGGTTGAAAAAAAGATTCATCCTCATGAATACACCTTTGTTGTTAAATATTTAAGAGTCAAGGCAGAACAACTAAACCAGAAAGTGGAAAAGAATAGAGGAGATAAGAGTTTTAAAACAGAATTATCAGTGTTTTAATTTTTAAAGGAACCATCAGGTATACAGATTTTTCAGGAAAAAATAGTATCCAAAGTATTGATCACTTGTTTTTCCTCCATATGAAGATGTAAAACTTGTGAAGTGTTTAAATGATTATGGGATGGAAAGTAAATTTTTAAGAACAATTAAAAGGCATGTGATACATTTTTGAAAATCTCTTAAACAACTAAAGTCAGTGAGGCAGTTTGGCGTATAAAATAATGTCACCTATTACTTGGTTTGCTCCAAAAGGTTTCACATTTGGCATAATTATGGTAGTACTTATAACTTTTGGAAAACATTGCTATTTCAATTATCCCATAAGTGATACGCATATTTTTTTTTATTTTCAGTGCTGGAGATTGAACCCAGGGCCTTGTGCCTGCTAGGCAAACTCTCAACCACTGATCCACATCCCCAGCTCCCAGTCCTTTTAAAATATATATATATATATTGTTTTCTTTTTTATTTTATTTTTATTTTGAGACAGGGACTTGCTAAATTGCCTAGGCTGACCTTGAATTTGCAGTCTTCTTGCCTCAGCCTTCCAAGTTGCTGGGATTACAGGCATGTATCACCAGGCCTGGCTTTTGGCTTGTATTTTGAGACAGTCTCACTTAAATTGCCCAGGATGGCCTCGAATTTATAATCCTCCTGGCTCATCCTCCCCTGGGATTACAGGTGTATATTTTGTGCCTGGCTAGACTCATATAGGAACATGTGTGTGTGGTGTGTGTAAGTAAATATAGGTATACACTCTTTGTATTTTGCTCAATTATTTCCTTAAATTCTTAGCAGTGAAATTCTTGGATTAGCTCCTCTGAATTTCTGGGAGCCATTTCCCTTCGATTTTTCTTTGCCATACCTACCCAAGATTCCTGAAGCAGTGGTGGTTTGGAAAATATTCAGCAGGATGGCATGAGAAGTAAAGGAATTCTGCTATCGCTGTGTTGCTACTGCTTTATCTGGAACTGCAATCACACTGGCTCTCCCAGGTTCCCATAGTGATTTTTTCGAAACTTGTCGTTAGAGAAGTCTGAGCATTATAGACTGTTTCTACAATGCTAAGGACTATGTATCTAGAGATTGAAAATGACTGTCAATCTCCTATCACTATCATGCCCTTTATTTTCCTCCCAGATATATATATGGTTTCATGTAGGAGGCAAGTGTCATTTTGAGATATATTATGAACTGTGAATCTTTTTATAGTATCTGTATAAGACACTCTATGTTCCCTGACATTGCCACAGGTGTAATGTTGTCATTAGCAGAGCAGCAAACATTCAGCTCAGAGAAACAGAAACTTAGCCAGAGAATGAATGAGAAGAATCTGTAAGATGACTAATGAAGCATTACTTTCAAAAACCTATGTAGCTAACATTTTTATATTACGAGGCAAAACTAATTTTTGAATATGTGGAATAGTTTAGAATGCTGGCTTTAAGAAGATTTTGCTCAGAGGGACTTGTATCACATATCTAGAAACACTTTTTACTCTCAATAATAGCAGTAATCAGATTCTTTGGGAAGTAATCAGAGTTAAACTGTACGGCAACAACTTAATCCTTTCTCCATTTATCTTTTTATCTGTCATGAAATATAATGGCAGATCTGATGCCTTTTTTTGTCAAATGTAATATAGTCATATGTCTCTTAATATCAGGGCCAGTTTTTAAGAAACACATCATTAGGCAGTTTCATTATTGTGCAAACATCATAGCGTATGCTTACACAAACTAAAACTACTGGACTTCACTGAGTGATGTAATCTTATGGGACCAGCCTCATAAATATGTAGTCCACCATTGACCAAAACATCATTGCATATTAAAATGATGAGTGCTGGAGTTAGAACTCTGGTAAAGTGCTTGCTTAACATGTCCAAGGGTCTGGGTTTGACCCTCAGGACCTCAAAAGATAAATAAATAAAATAAAATAAATATTGGTTCCAGAGTGAGTTGTAGATAAGAATTCCCAAATAATCTTTCCTGAAAGTTTCAAAATTAGCTGAGTACCAATCTTTCAATGATAGTTTAATTATAGTTCTCCCTTGAAAAGTGGGTACATTTTTTAGAAAGTGGGCTGTTAATAAGCATGGTCAGCTTAAATAATATCTAAAAGTTGAAGGACATTATTTTGGTGGTGGTGAAATTTTGATACTGTTTATAAAATATTAAAATATATGTCCAAGAATGAAAGAAATTAAAAGTGGCAGAAATCTGCATAGACCATTGAGGGAACTTGGTCAAAGGAAATATGTACTGCAGGACACTGTAGACTTGCTGCATCAGAATCTAAGGGGGGCTTACAACCTGTGTGTTTTTTCCTTTTCTTTTTTTTTCCTTTTTTTATGAGACCCAGTTTTGCTAAGTTGCGGAGCCTGGCCTCAAAGTTGTGATCCTCCTTCCTCGGCCTTCCAAGTCACTGAAATTAATAGGCGTGTGCCACCACGCCAACTACATGTGTTTTGAAGAGCTTCCTTAGTGTGCTACTCTGCACACCAATTGCCTATGGGATACTCGCCAAATACTTCTTATAGATTACATCTGATAAGCAGAGTAGTTGATGAAAAGTTTTGCAGTTTTTAAATTTAAGTTCAAGCTCTATTTTTTGTATTACTAATCACCATAAAGTCTACCTGTCTTTATGTAATTTAATATTTTTTTTCTCACCCCTGGTGTGACTATGTAATTTTGTAAATACTATATATTTGTATTGTCAATTTTATAAATACTGTATATTTGTATTATGTGTTTTCATCTTATCTTCATTGCTTGAGTTAGAAATTAATGCAGAATTAAGAACCTATGTCTTTACATATGTTTATAAATGAATAAACATACCTTTTACTTGTATGTCTGATACATGTTGACTACCTATTTCAATGTACCATAATATTGATAACTAATGTATAGAAATTCTATACACTGCCATCTAGAGCAGAAGTATAGAGAATTTCTCTGCCTTTTTTTTTTTTTTTTTTTTAATACCAGGAGAAAATAGAAAATCTTGAAAGATAATGTTTTCAGGTTGTTTAAATGCTGGTTTAGTAAGTGACCAATTTCCCTCTTTTACCTTTGTGTTTCTCATAAATACTCAGAAAAATTTGGGGGCAAAGATTAAGAAGAATCAGCTCCAGGCATGAGTCAAGAGCCTTCTAAAGAATTGAATGATAATTTAAAAATTCATGAATAGTCACTTGAGACTCACTTTTACGTGAGAAAGCCAAAGATTTTCCAGGCCTTCTACACAGATAGGAACATTGAGATGAATAGTGGTTTTCCATGAAAATTTTACTCTTGCAAAGTTCTGCCTGGCTTTGGGATTACCAAGATGATAGTCTCTCAAATATAAATTATTTTTTGGTAATAATGATAGCTAATACTTAAATAGTGCTTACTATTCTAAGCCTTTATGTAATCCTCCTGACAACTTTGTTAAGTGGATACTATTATCTCCTTTTTACAGATCAGGAAACTGGAGCACAGAGAACTTTGATATTCCCAAGTAACTCAGTATTATGCTATGGTAGGATTCTAACTGGCAAAGTCTTGACTCAAGAGTCCATACTTTTTTTTTTTTTTCAGCCCTGGGGATAGAACCCAGGGCCTCAAGCATGCTAGGCAAGCATTCCACCACTGAGGGACACAACCCCAGAGTAAACACTTTTAACTACAAAATAGTCCATAGCACCTATACTGATAATCTGGGAACTTTTTAAGTCTCTTCTCATTTTAAGAAGAAATCCATCTGAGAGAAGTCTTAGTGTAAAAAGTTATTTCAGTTTTAGAAAGGGGTATGCTTTTTTTAATAAGGTAAGTTTACATGTAGTGAATTTCACAGATCTGAAATGTATAATTCAAAGAGTTTTGACAAAAGTGTACACCAGTGTAACCTAAAACTCAGTTAAGATATAGAACATTTCCATCATACCAGAAAGTTCCCTGATGCCCCCTGCAGTCAATCCCACTTCCATCTTCAACCATTCCTCTAGTGTTTATATTGCTTCATTATTTTGCCTATTTTTTCTTTCTTTCTTTCTTTTTGATACCATGGAATAAACCCAGGGGCACTTAACCCTGAGCCACATCTCCAGCTCTTTTTATTTTTTATTTTGAGACAGGGCCTCACTAAGTTGCTGAGGCTGGATTTGAACTTTCAATCCTCCTTCCTAGCTTCCCAAATACCTGGGATTAACAGATGTACACCATTGCACCCAGCTATTTTGTATGTTCTTAATGTCCTATAAGTGAATATACAGAATCAAATAGTTGTGCCCCATGTGGCTTATTTTGTTCAACATATGCAAATAAAATCTAATTCAAATATTATAATTGGCTCATTTCAAGGCTAGGGATGTAGTTCAGCAGTGGAGCACTTGCCTGGCACCCATGAGGCACTGGGTTCGAGCCTCAGAACCACATACAAATAAATAAAATAAAAGAATCCTGTTCATGTACAGTTATTTTTAAATAAAAATAATCTGGTCATTTCATTTTTTTCAGAGAGATCTGTTTTACCTTATAAAGGAATCACGAGCTTTTTCATTCTCCTCATTCTCCTACTGTATAGTAGTAAAATCAGTTCATGAACTACTTCTTTATTTACAGTAGTAACTACCTGGTATTAAGTAGAATTCTTTTTAGAATTAGACCATATTAATTCCTAGTCTAGTTAGTTTGAGGAAATAATTAAAATACATACCTAGATTGTAGTAGAAACTTGCATCTTTCTATCCATTTTTTAGTCTTTATTTCACTTTCCTCTCTGGGTTTTCTGCTTGGCCAAGAAAATATGAAAATCATTCTTCTTGCTCTCTTGAGCGTCCCCAAGTCCTGAATGTCTTGGAAGAATTTTACTTCTTGGCTGCAGAGTCTTGGAACTGCTTATGAGACTTTGCTACTTGAAAAGTCCAGTTTTATGACATTCAGGCTTTTGACTGGTTAAATAAACTTGTTAGAAAAGCCTGCCCATCCATAATTGATTTCACATGACAAAATAATGACTTTGTTTCGTAATACTTTACAATTTGACAGAGTGCCAGAATGTCTATTCAGAAACAGCTTTATCAGAAGAAATTCAGGTCAGATTGACTATAATACTTAGTTCTGTGATCAAAGGCCACTGCAACTGCCAAGTTGACTTCTAGGGCTTAAAGTTCATTGCTTTATCATACCTTCCCCCCCCCTCCTTCAAATGAAAAGAAAAGATATCTTTATCCTGGGTAATTTTTCTGTTGCCACAGAGTTCTTTATTACTTGGAGATTTTGAAACTTGGGAAACATTTAGTTAATGATCACTCTCTGGTGTTGATAATTTGTAGACTTGGGAAAGTATAGCCAGCAGTTTCAACATTTCTCATGTAGTCGTTTGTGTGAAATTGGATTTGACAAATAAAGGAATGCTTTAAATGGTGTGAAAGATTGTTTTCCAATCCTACTTTGGTTTCAAAATAATTATTTATTTTTCAGAAGTTACTTCTTGATATCTGTTAATGTATACTCTGTTGTTAATGAAAATGAGATAATAATTTAATGAAATTATTAAAATTATGAATTTCTTTCTGATCAGAATTCTTTTGTTGGGGGATGAACCCAGGGCCATACACATGCTAAAAGCACATGCTCTACCACTGAAATTTTTTTAGACACAAAATGAATTGATTTTTTTTTCTTAAAGCAAATTTTAGGAAAAGAAGAAAGTGAAATAGCAAAAAAGAAAAGGTCAAATAATCCACCAATTATAGTCAGACTCTGCTTTTATAAAAAAGTACTCACTGCTTGAGTAAAGTAGGAAATTTTCAATGAATAGTTATCAGAGACTTAAGATATTCTTCAGCTCTAGTACAAAGTTCAGTATTCTACCTGAGAGTCCTAGATAACTCCTAGCCAGCTCGGTCTTAAAAAATTTTTTTGATATGAGTTCCTTTCCAGCCCTCTGTATTTGCCTGGTTCAGACTGGCCTGTAAGGCCCTCAGTTATCTCTTCTGTTTCTTGTCAACTTCAATAATAACTATGTAAACTTTTTTTCTTTTGTACAGTCTAGAAAATTAAAATTATTTTTATTAAATGTATACTACAGAATTTGATCACATTTGCTGTTTTACATGGGTAAAAGAACTGGACAGTTCCAAAGTAATCATAAACAACTGAGTTGCATGTGCTAAACTTGATTTCTAAGAAAATTCAAAGGTCTTTGACCCAGCAATTTCTCTGCTGGGACTATCCCATAGGAACATAAGTCATGAAATTACCAAGATATAATTACAAAGATGTTTATTATAGCAGCAGAAAACTAAAAACAATGTGAATTCCTACCAGTATAGAGCTTGCTCTAAAAGTTGTGCTATTCTAAAATGTTTTGGAGACATCAAGCAGATCAGATGGATTGAAGCTATACCAGATGACTCAGAGGGAAGGATTTCCATTGATATTGTGTTATATTAGAAAAGCAAGATACAGAAAAGAGTGTACAATATTGCATTTTTGTCAAACAATAGTGATTAAAAAAACATCGTGTATTCATGATTATGTGAGTATTGAGAAAAGTAAGGAAGGATACATATTAGTTTACAGATATGGGTGGGGTGCTGATGTAGGTAGTATAAGGAAGAAGGAGCCAATGAAGGAAAGGAGAAAGATATTTAATGAAAGATTTCAGTAAGATGTGATTACATTCATGCATAACTATGGGAAATATATATAGATACATATAGAGAGAAATAATTGCCTTTTAAAATAACTCAAAGGATAAAATATGATTACATTTTTACTTAATTATAGGATACATGTCTAGAGATATGTATATATATAATTTGTATATAAGTGCCGCAGTCTGGCTGGGCACAATCAGGAGCCACTTGTCAAAAGAAACTAACTTTATTTTTAGAACCAAACACGCCAAATAAACAGCATCTCAGGAAAAACCCCTCAGAGCCTCAACTGCCACCACCGGCTTTCCACACGCCTGTCTCTCCCCCCCACAAGCTTCTCCTCCACCTCCCACAAACCTCCTGCTCTTGAGGCCGATTGGCTGGGTCACGTGGGCAGAGCCAAAAAGTCCCCCAATGAGCAGCTCCGTGGTCTGAAAGGGCAGGGAAACAGTCCAATGAGCATCACCGCAGAGGAGCCAATCAGCTAGATGTTGCTGGGGCCGCTGTGAGCCAATCATCAGCCGGCAGCTGGATTGCTGGCAGCTGGAAGTTTGCTGGGGCCCCTTCGGCTGTGGCTCTCAACATATAAGTATATAAATTATAAATTTATAAATGTGTATATTATATAAAATTTAAAATAGTTACCTTTTTAAAAAAATAACTCAAAGAGTTAAACCAACATGATCTGGGTTGATCAAGACAGCATTTTAATGAGAACAATCTAAAAACAAGCTTACAAATGTTTTAAGCCAAGATCTTAGAGGGAATTAGTATGGAGGGAGATAAAATTTCAGAAAGGTGACACATTGTAAACAAGGTAACATTGTGAACAAGGGAAGAATAGATTGGACTTATCTAAGAGAAAAGAAGGAATTAGTTGTAGAATAACTGGAGAAATTATTAGAATAAAGTTGGCTGAGTCATCAAAGATCATATATTGTGCAGTGACCTATATATGAAATCTCTGCAAAAAGGCAAATCCCAATACAAAAATAAGTTAGCGGTTGCCAATTAGTGGAAGGCTTTGGGAAAAAATGGGGAGTAACTGCTCTTGGACATGAGGTTTCTTTTTGGATTGATGAAATGTTCTAAAATTAACAATATGGTGACTATGTTTAACAATATATTGTGTTGTTGAAAAATGCTGAGAATGGATATAAAGTGTTTCTACCTCAAAAACTGATAACTATGTGAGGTAATATGTATTTTAATTCACTAGATTTTTTTCATTCCATAATGTACATATGATTTAAAATATGTATACACAGAAAATATATATAATTCTATCAACTTTAAAAATAAATAAGTTAAAAAATTGATTGTGCAGTCTACATCTGAACCACAATCCCAACCCAACCTGGCTTATCGTCTTAGTACCCTGTGTGCTGTGAGGGGATGTAGCACAAATAGAAGAAATGAACTTGGGGATCTTCACCTAATATTAAACTGCCTTATTACTTTGGCACTGTAGACATGCAAAGTATCACTTGCATTTGTCATTTCTAGGGGAGGTGACACCAGGACTATCTCAGGTGGAATATGCACTTCGTAGACACAAACTGATGTCTCTGATCTACACGGAAGCACAGGAGCAAAGTGGGACAGACCAGACGGTGGTTGTGCTCTCCAATCCTACGTACTACATGAGCAATGACATTCCCTACACTTTCCACCAAGACAACAATTTCCTGTACCTGTGTGGATTCCAAGAGCCTGATAGCATTCTGGTCCTTCAGAGCCTGCCTGACAAGGAGTTACCATCACATAAGGCCATGCTTTTTGTGCCTCGGAGAGACCCCAGTCGAGAACTTTGGGATGGTCCTCGATCTGGCACGGATGGAGCAATAGCTCTAACTGGAGTCGATGAAGCCTATACACTAGAAGAATTTCAACATCTAGTACCAAAGCTGAAAGGTAACAAATGGGAGCAGAAGTCAAGATACAGGCCAGGTTGGGATTAAGACCCTTCCTTGCCTACAGAGTTTTAACTTTTCTAAAATAATTACCATAGCAGCATTTCCTCTGAGTGCTGTGAAGGAGACATAAGTGATCTCCAGAAAACTGAGCTACTTTAAAGACTTCATCCATTTGTTAAATCTTGACTAGGTCATTCTTTAACAAAGGCTGTTAATTGGGGCTGGGGTTGTGGCTCAGCAGTAGAGCAAGGCCCTGGGTTCGATCCTCAGCACCATATAAAAATAAATAAATAAAGTTATTGTGTACAACTCCAAAAAAAAAAAAAATGCTGTTAATCATCCTATTTTGAAACCCAGAGAGAGAATTTTCTTTTAAAGTGAAGGGGTAGGTTGGGTGCATCCTTACACATCTGTAATCCCAGGAACTCAGGAGGCCAGCCTCAACAACTTGGTGAGACTCTGTCTCAAAAATAATAATAAATAATATCGTTCAGTGGTAGAGTGCCTCTGGTTTCAATCCCTGGTAACCCCCAACTCAATTTTTTTTTTTTTTTTTTTGTAATTAAAATGAAGTGTGGACATGAACCTCTTTTCAAGAACATTTACCAGGAACTAGGGCTGTAGCTCAGTGACAGCACACTTTGCCTCACATCTTGAGATCCTGAGTTAGATCCCCAGTAACCCCCACCAAAAAAAGAACACTGACCAGCCAATTAACCATTGAACACCTGCATCAGAATCATCTCTAATATTAGAATTATAAACGCATAGTATATATTGGAAATGTAAAGTCTCAGGCTCTGACATCATGCCTTCTGAATCAGAATGTTCATATTAACAAGATTCTCAGGAGATTCATATGCAAGTTGCGTTTCTCTACATTCTGGTAGAATTTTTTTCAATAAGGGATATTGAATCTAGAAGCATTCTAATTCTGAGCTACATCCCCAACTCTTTTAAAGTGTATTTTATTTTGAGATGGGGTTTGAGTTGCCGAGGCTGGCCTCAAATTGTGTATATGAATCTCCTGAGAATCTTGTTAAAATGAAGATTCTGATTTGGAAGGCATGAAGTGACTTTGAGACTTTATATTTCCTATATATATTAAGCATCTGATTTTCTGGCATTGCTTGTAAATCATTTCTGAAGTCACTTTCTAAAAGAGAATTCCAAAAATGTTTTTGACAATCATTTCTGTAGTTCTAGGGATTAAACCCAGGGCCTCATGGAAGCACTCTCCCACTGAGCTATATCCCTAGTTGTTTTTTAAATTTTATTTTGAGATAGGTTCTTGCCAAGTTGCCCGAGCTGGCCTTGAACTTGTGATCCTCCTGCCTCAGCCTCCTGGGTAACTGGGTTAACAGGCATACACCACCACTCCTGGCACTGAAATCATATATTTATATAAAAGTTTTAAAACCTGAAAAAAGTTGAGCTATGATTTCATATACTAACAGCAAGTGATACAGGTTGTTTAACTTTTTTTAAAGTCACAATGAATTTCCTTCTATCATGAGTAAGGTATTTCCCACAATGTACATGTAAAACCATTTTTATTTTAAAATGTTTAAGATGTAGTATCACTAATGCATATCTAATCAAAGTTTTCTGTACACTTTCTCTCTTCTATCCCAAGGTACTTTTCATTATATAAAACATATAACCCTTCAGACTTACATAATTAGGAATACCATTCATAGTCCATTCTCAGAAAAAATAAATAAATAAAATATATATGGTGTTAAGTACAAATCATTTTCATAATGAGCCTTCATATCATGTATCTTAGGCATATATAGACTATTTCCATAGGTCTCTAAAGTTAAAAGAATTGTGTGTGAACACAACACCAGGTGTGTTGGTGATGCCTGTAATTCCAGCAATTCAGGAGACTGAGGCAGGAGAATCACAAGTTCAAGGCCAGCCTCAGCAATTTAGCAAGACCCTGTCTCAAAATAAAAATGGGCTAGGAATGTAGCTCAGTGGAAAAGTGCCCCTAGGTTCAATCCCCAGTACCCACAAAGAAGTTAAAAGTATTATTTACAAAAAGAATATGTAGAAGTTGAAAAGGAGAGATACACATATTATGAAGTAGAGTTCTTTCTTTCTTTCCTTCCTTCCTTCCTTCCTTTCTTTCCCTTCCTTTCTTTCCCTCCCTTCCTTCCTCCCTTCCTTCCTCCCTCCCTTCCTTCCTTCCTTCCTTCCTTCCTTCCTTCGATTGAACTCAGGGGCACTCGACCACTGAGCCACATCCCCAACCCTATTTTGTATTTTATTTAGAGATGGGTTCTCAATGAGTTGCTTGGCATTCCACTTTTGCTGAGGCTGGCTTTGAACTCATGGTTCTTCTGTCTCAGCCTCCCGAGCCATTGGGATTCCAAGCATTCATCACCATGCCCGCCTATGAACTCGAGTGTTATAACAAGGAATAATTGCTCCAAAATGAGAGAAGAACTTGTTCCAGTAGAACTGAGATTATTTTGTGAGGGGATGAG
Organism: Marmota flaviventris; assembly: GCF_047511675.1. Classification (NCBI taxonomy): domain Eukaryota; kingdom Metazoa; phylum Chordata; class Mammalia; order Rodentia; family Sciuridae; genus Marmota; species Marmota flaviventris. The sequence goes on along the minus strand of NC_092500.1, from coordinate 8,024,252 downwards.
ATTCTTTTACATAAAATCATGATCTGAGCACTTTCTTCTGATCTATTTTGTGTGCAGTTACTCAGCAGTACTCTGGATCAATAATGGTGGTAGAGAATAATTGTTATAATTGTTCTTTAACAACTAGTAATAAAGATAAAGCTGTATTTAATTTATTTATTTATTTATTTATTTTTTGTAGTTGTAAGTGGACAGAATGCCTTTATTTTATTTATTTTATGTGGTGCTAAGGATCAAACCCAGTGCCTTACACACGCTAGACAAGTACTCTACCACTGAGCCCCAGGCCCAGCTCCCCATCTATCATTTTTTTTTTAAAGATATCTTTTTTAATGTTTTTTTAGTTGTCAATGGACTTTACTTATATGCGGTGCTGAGAATCAAACACAGTGTCTCACACATTCTAGGCAAGTGCTCTACCACTGACCCACAACCTCAGCCCCCATTTATCATTTTTATGGCATTTCTTCTTTTTATTTTTTGTTTCGTTCTGGCCTCATAAGTGCTAGGCATGTGCTTCTTCTCTGACCTCTCCCCATCCCCCAACTCCTATTAATATTATTTTATTTTATTTTTTGGTACCAGGTATTGAACTCAGGCACTCAACCTCTGAGCCACATCCCCAGCCCTTTTTTTGCATTTTGTTTAGAGACAGGATCTCACTGAGTTGCTTAGCACCTTGCTTTTTGTTGAGGCTGACTTTGAACTTATGATCCTCCTGCCTTAGCCTTCCAAGCTGTTGGGATTACAGGCATGTGCCACCATGCCTGGCCTATTAATTTTATTTTTTGAATTTCTTTTTTTTTCTCATTCTAAGCTGAGTCGAACATCATTTGGTATGACTGGATGAAGCCTTCTCATGCACAGCTTCATTCTGACTACATGCAGAGTGTGACTGAGGCCAAAGCCAGGAGCAAGAACAAGGTTCGGGGTGTTCAGCATCTGGTACAGCGCCTCCGGCTAATCAAATCTTCTGCAGAAATTGAGAGAATGCAGATTGCTGGGAAGCTGACATCACAGGTATGGTTCCTATTGAAAAGGTTTTTTTTTGGTATCAGGGTTTGAACTTAGGGGCACCCTATCACTAAGCTACATCCCCAAGACCTTTATAATTTTATAGAGTTTTGGTAAGTTGCCAAGGCTGCTCTTCAGCTTCTAATCCCCCTGCCTCAGCCTCCAGAGTAGCTGGGATTTCAGGCATTCTTCACTGGGCCCAACTTGAAAAAGTTCTTTCCGAGTTACAAAAATCACAAGTTCTTAGGGTTCATTGGGCACCTTCAGGTTATATACTTAACATTATAGGCAGATGAACATCTAGCTTTGACTTCAGTATGTTTAGTGAACATATCTAGAGACCTGCTCAATACCTTGCAGCAAATTTGCCTTTTTTTTTTTCCCCCTCTTTGTGATACTGGGGATTGAGCCCAGGGGCACCGTAATGCTATAATGCTAAGCTATATCCCCAACCCTTTTTATTTTTCATCTTGAAACAGTGTCTTGTTACGTTGCTCAGGCTAGCCTCAAATTTGCAATCCTCCTACCTCAATCACTGGGATTGCAGGTGTGTGCCATTATACCCAGCCATAAATCTGCCTTCTTTTTAATGGAAATAAGCATGCCATAGTTGAAGGGGAATCTTTTACTCATCAAAGTTAGTTGCTCTTCCTCTTATTGCCAGGGTGGTTTGGGCATGGTATCTTAGTGTATGTTTTAATTGTAAGGCACATTTTGTTAGCACTCTGCTTGCCACTATTGTCCTTACTCTTGGAATCAGATGCATTTAAGGCACCTTGTTTATGTTAGAAGATCTTTTTCATCTGGGTGACTTTCCTTATTAAAAGAAAATCTAAGGGCTGGGAATATAGCTCAGTGGTAGAGCACTTGCCTATCATGTGTGAGGCACTGGGTTCAATTCTCAGCACCGCATATAAATAAATGAAAATAAAGATCCATCAACAACAACTAAAAAAATTTTTTTAAAAAATTTATCTGAGCCGGGCATGGTGTCACACACCTGTAATCTCAGTGGCTCTGGAGACTGAGATAGGAGGATCACAAATTCAAAGGCAGCCTCAGCAAAAGTAAGGTGCTAAGAACTCATTAAGAACCCTATCTCTACATAAAATACAAAATAGGGCTGGGGATGTAGCTCAGTAACAGAGCACCCTTGGGTTCAATCCCCCAGTACCTGCCCCCCCCCAAAAAAAAAAAAAACGAAGAAGAAGAAAATATATCCAAAGTGAGTGTAGTGGCTGTAGTCCTAGCTACTGGGGAGGCTGAGGCAAGAGGATTATTTGAGACCAGGAGATCAAGACCAGCTTGGCAACATAATGATAACCATTTCTAAAAAGAAACCAAAAACTCCCAAATCTACCTAGCCAATTATTGCTAGCCCAGTTCCTAATTCCACTAAATTTTACTTACTTTGGATAAGGCAATAACAGACATGTTGTTGCTGTTAGGAGTCCCCTAGGCATGGGTCATATGAATGATAATCACACATGGATAGATTGATTTAAATGTACCATAGCACTTTCCATGATCATACATACACCTTGAAATTTGAAATGTCAGAAACATCAAGTTGGGGCTGGAGATGTGGCTCAAGCGGTAGCGCGCTTGCGGCCCAGATTCGATACACCACATACAAATAAAGATGTTGTGTCCACCGAAAACTAAAAAATGAAATAATAAAAAAAAAAATTTTCTCTCTCTCTCTCTCTCTCTCAAAGAAAAAGAGAAAAAGAAACATCAAGTTATATCTAGTTCTTGTCAGTAAGCCAAGTGACCCGATTGTCCCGCCACCCATAATAACAAAGCAGATAGCTAATTTTTACTCTTTTTACTCATATTATGACAAATGGGACAGGGTAGTAGATAACTTTCTACCATCACATTTTGATATGTTTTAAAAACCTTTATCATCACAATTAATGGCTATTTAACGTTCATTTACAGTGTTTTTCTAATAGTCTTACAGGTTCTTCCCAACATGAGTCCTTACTAATAGATGCATTCTGTAAAACAAGCATCAAAAGACAAAGCCTAGCCAGGCATGATGGTGCATGCCTGTAATCTCAGCAACTTGGGAAGGCTGAGGCAAGAGGATTGTAAGTTCAAATCCAGCCTCAGCAGCTCAATTAGAGCTCAATGTCTCTAATAAAATATAAAAAAAGGGCTGGGGATATGTCTCAATTTTTAAGTGCCCCTGGGTTCAATCCCTGGTACCGAAAAACAAAACAAAAGACAAAGCCTCATTTGTATTGTTCCATATGCTTATAGAAAATACTCCTATCTCTTCTGCTATTTTAAAGAATATGACACTCTTAGAAGTGTTTTTGTTAGGTTGGCTGTTGTCCACATCTTCCTTTGAGCTTTCTGAAGAGGAGCTTTTATAAGAGACCTTTACTCTAAGGGGCATCTGAGTCAAAACTAAGAGAAAATATTACTCTCATGAATTTAGCATCTCTTGCACCCAAAGCATCTCTTGAGCTTTTGAAACACACCTTGACTTTCTCCCTTCCCTGCAGTAACAATCTCACCTTTCTTCCATTTATTATTAATTTTTCATTTATTTTTATTTTCCATATTTTAAATGAACAACAAGGTTTGTGTATATTGTCAACCTCAATAACAGAGATTCTCTGAAGATTAATGATATCTATTTGAGAACAGTAGTTCATTGCATTGGGAATGTGCATGCCATAGTTGAACTATAAGTATATTCAAAGAGGTTGAGGCAAGGGGAAGTTTTTAAAGGAAAAATGCAGAAGATTACATCAGATATTTTGAAACAGTAATCCTTGGCCACAGGGATTGCATAATAAGGGCAGTGCCAGACTAAAGTTGAACAGTTTCCTTATGCAACAGTTGCAATGGCCTTTGTGCATGATTGTGGTTCTGGCAGTCTTTTGTGATAATTATCCAGTTTTATTTATTTGTTACAACTGATACAAGCAACTCCATTTTCTGACAGGATTCATAGTATGAATAATGAAATGATTACTACAGTAGTCAAATTTATCATTAATTTTAACCCACACTCTTCCCACTGAAATACACTTTCTAGTTCAACTGCTAAGCTGAGCTGTCCATTCTTATGAGAAGAGAATAGATTGGTTAACTACAGGAAAATGGGACTATGCTGTTGACAACCAGAGTAATATTAGTAATCTGAGCTTCATTGCGCCCCAGTGGTATATGTTATTATTCAGCACATTACTGCCACGGCCTTTCTTTCAGTCATTTCATATCACTAAAGGTATGTTCCCTAGCTTTCCTGGGCCAGGCCCTCAGATGATTTAGAGTAGCAGTTAGTGTCCCAGACTGCAGGAACCTGATAAAAGGAGTCTGGGGTTATGGATTAGGGGTCAGTTTGTATATCAAATATGTGCTCTAGGCAAGGTTGTTTTTTCTCTGTAGGAAATGTCTACTCTGGGAAGAGCAGTCTGTCCAGGTCAGTAAGACCCAGATAACAGAGAAATAAGAATAGCAAAAAAGCTAGGTGTGGTGGCCCACTCCTGTAATCCTAGCAGCTTTGGTAGGCCATGTCAGGAGAATTAGCAAGTTCAACACCAGCCTCAGCAATTTAGTGAGGCCCTAAACAGCTAAGTGAGGTCCTGTCTCAAAATAAAAAAGTAGAAAGGGCTGGAAAGTAAAATAAAATAAGAAAATGTAGTTAATATGCCATTCATATTAGGTTTAGGTTCCCTGTCTTACCTAGACCTAATATGGTAAGACAGGTCTATGGTAAACTGTCCTGTGACAATAAACAGGAGATAGAGATTTTTGTTGTTCCTGGGGGATTGAACCCAGGGCCTTGTGGATACTAAGCATATGCTCAGATACTCAGCTATACCTCCAGCCCCTCAATTGGGCTATTTGCTTAAGTTATATATCCTTCACTGAATAACAACCCCTTGCTCAAAGGTTTTTTTCATCCTCTAATTTTAGTGTGCCACTTGAATTATTTTAGTTGTGTCATAAGATTAACTGAGTCATCAAAAATGATTTCTTTTGGTTAGATCGCCATCTGTTGACCAAAGAGAGAACGCGTAAAGGATCCAGAGCTTCCTTTTAGCCATAGCTTACAGCAGTAACCACACTGAATATTTTAGCAGATCTTCCATCATTTTCCTTTTCCCCTCCAAATCCTCTTTTCTAGAGTCTTAAGTTTCAAAACATGTGCTACTTCAAACCAAGAATGGCCTGGCTAATTCTTTTTTTATCATCTCTAATTTTTTTTTCAAAATAACACTTTAGCCATATTTTAGTTTGGGATGAGTCAGATGTGCTGGGACAACTGGATATCCACATGCAAAAGAATAAAATTTTTTTGCTGGGGGGTACTGGGAAACAAGGGCACTCACCACTGAGCCACATCCCCAACCCTATTTGATATTTTTTATTTAGAAGACAGGATCTTACTGATTTGCTAAGCGCCTCCCAGTTTCTGAGGCTGGCTCGGAATTCATAATCCTCCTGCCTCAGCCTCATAAGCCACTGGGATTATAGGCATGTGCCACCAAAAAGAATAAAATTTTTATCTCTACCTCTCGTCATATATGAAAATTAACTCAAAATGGGTTAGTTACCTAAACTTAAGAGACAAAACTATAAAACTTGTTGAAGAAAACATAGAGTAAGAAGCTGGGGTTGTGGCTCAGCGATAGAGCACTCGCCTAGCACATGCGAGGCCCTGGATTCGATCCTCAGCACCACATAAAAAAATAATAATAATAAGTAAAATAAAGGTATGTGTCCAACTACAACTAAAAAAAAAATCAATATTTAAAAAAAAAAAAAAACATAGAGTAAGTCTTCATGACTTTTTGGTTGCCAATGGATTCTTAGATTTAATTCCAAAAGCAAAGGCCACAAAGAAGAAATGGACTTCACCAAAATATGAAATTTTTTACATGAAAAGGCAATATCAAGAAAGTGAAAAAAACTACAGAATGGGAGAAAATATTACAGATCATTATCTGATAAAGGTCTAGTATCCAGAATATATAAAGAACTCATATTACAGTTATCCACAGAGACAAATAACTTGATTTTTTAAATAGGTAGTTCTCTAAAGAAGATATGCATATGGCCAATAAATGTATGAAAAAATGTTCAACATCATTAGCCATTAGGAAAATAAAACCATAATGAGACAATCATTTCACACCCACCAAAATGGCTGTTATATTAAGAAAGCAGAAAACACCAAGTATTGTTGAGGATGCAGAGAAAGTGTACTTTACTGGTTAGAAAGTGAAGTAAGTGCACAGACAACCCACATACTCACCAATAAACAGACTATGTCTTGTGTAGTAGAATGCTGTTCAGCCATGGAACACTAATTGTGCATGAACCTTGAAAACTAAACATGTGAAATGAAAGAAGACAGACAACGCTCACATACTCTATTGGTCCATTTATATGTAATACCCAGAACAAGTAAATACATAGGATAGCTCAGAGGATATTAGAGGTTGGGATGATAGAGTGTGAATTAAATATTCCAATTTTGGTGGGGGGTAAAGAAAAGGTTTTGAAATAGATCTTAATTGCAAAACATAAATGTACTAAAAAGTCACTGAATTGTTTACTTTTATCGGTTAATTTTATGCAATATGAATTTTAATTCAGTAAAAAATAATGTTAGGCGTCTTCTAAGCATTCCTACTTCTAAAGATAACTATACTAATAGTAGCAATTAAACAACACTCAGTTGTTAAAGACTCACTGACAAAGCTTACAGATTTACAGTTATTATAGGAAAAGAGTGTAATATAACAACAGCATTAAAGTTAAGATAATGTATTACAGTCAATGGTAATTTTGCAGTAAGGGACCCAGGAATACCAAGTGCAGGCTCCCATTTTCCTTTCTAGGTAAGGACCAAGAAGAATATTTTCTTTCACAGATTAGGAGCCATCAGTGCGTGAGTACAACACCTCAGAACCATAGACCCTAAAATGGGATCTCAGGGGGGTTTGGTTTTTGTTTCACAGGTATTTTTCTCTTTGAATGATAGCAAAGTTCTTCAGAGAGCTCATGAAGACCAAGTTCAAAGCATTTATCTGTTATCAGTACTGACAAGCTGATACAAACTGCTCTGGAAGTATCAGCAATTTTTAGACCTATTTATTTATTTATTTATGTGACACTGAGGATTGAACCCGGTATCTCACATGTGCTAGGCACTCTACGTACAGTTACATACAGCCTCAGCCACACGCGCCCCCCCCACCCCCCCACCCCCGTCAAAATTTAAATAAAGGACTGGTGATGTTGCTCAGTTGTTCGCCCTGGGTTCAATCCTTGGTACCAAAGGGGAAAAAACTGCTCTGAAACTCCTTGCAGCACTACTAGTCAATGTGTTTCAGGCCTTGACCAGGATCAGTGCCATGCAAGAACTTTAGCAAAACTGTAGCACATCAACATTTCAAGACTGCTTTTCTCTCTTCTGCCTTTAATCTTCCCAAAGTTAAGCATTCTTGTTTTCCCTCATGTTAGTAACCTTCCACTGTGTGTCGGTGAGTGCTCTAGCCACAGCCAGACCAGCAAGATTACTTACTAATACATAAATGATAAGCATGCATTTGTATCTTCCTTTGAATCGTTGATTTTTTTTCCCCATCAAGTCATTGTTTTTTAAAATAAGGAAGCTAAGAACAAATCTGAGGTATAATAATAAGGATCCTCATTAAATTGACATCAGCCCAGTGATCAGATGTCTTAGATAAGGTGTAAAATCAGGTATAAATCCACAGTGTATCTCCATACTTCTTTCCCTGGCCATGCTGGTTTTTTGTTGTTGTTGTGTTGTTGTTTATGGACACAACACAACGCCTTTATTTTTTTTTTATGTGGTGCTGAGGATCAAACCTGGGTCCTGCCCATGCTAAGCGAGCACTCTACCACTGAGTGACAATCCCAGCCCCTATTTTTTTTTTAATATTTATTTTTTAGGGTTTTTTTTAGGTGGACACAATATCTTTATTTTACATTTATGTGGTGCTGAGGATCGAACTCAGTGCCTTGTGCATGCTAGGCAAGCACTCTACCACTGAGCCACAACCCCAGCCTCTGGCCATGCTGTTATTAAAGTCTGTTTTAAGTGTTGTAAAATAATGTAATTTGTGGCATTCCCTTTATCAGACCAGCAGTGACATCAGCCAGGGAGATGGAATTTGACCTTATTTTTCTTAATGAATAACTTCCAGCTACAAGTCAACATGTTCCTTAAACATTCTCAATTCTATTAAAATGTTAAAGTGCTTCTCATGTGCAAAAGTAAGCACTCTACTATTGATCTATATCCCCAGCCCTCTATAAGATTTTTTGATTTCTAGCCTGTGGTGGCACATGCCTATAATCCCAATGACATGGGAGGCTGAAGCAAGAATCTCAAAAGTTTGAGCCTGGGCATTTCTTTAAAAAAGATTTTTTTGGTGGGTGGGGGGTATCTAGGCAAAATAATTTCCATAAGAATAATTACACTAGTGGCTGGGGTTGTGGCTCAGTGGTAGAGCACTTGCCTAGCATATGTGAGGCACTGGGTTCAATCCTCAGCACCACATATAAATAAATGAATAAAAGAAAGGTCCATCAACATCTAAAAAAATTTTTTTAAATAATTATACTGCCCTGGATGAAGTGATATATACATATAATCCAGCAACTCAAGAAGGCTGAGGTAGGAGGATTACTACTTCAAGACCAGCTAGCCTAGACACTTTAGCAAGACCCTGTCTCAAAATAAAATTTTTTTAAGGGGAGGGGATATAACTTGGTGTTAGAATGCTTGCCTAGCATGGACAAGGGCTGGGGTTCAATCCTCAGCATACCCCACCCCCAAACAAGAATAATTATGCTTTATTTGGGGGTACTGCAGATTGAACCCAGTAGTGCTCTACCACTAAGCCACATCCCCAGCCCTTTTATATTTTATTTTGATACAGGGTCTCACTAAATGCTTAGGGCCTCACTAAGTTACTGAGTCTGGCTTTGAACTCATGATCCTCTTGCCTCAGCCTCTCATGCCGTTGGAATTACAGATGTGCTATTCAGAAACAGTTCAAAATTAGGGGCTGGGGCTGGGGCTCAGCGGTAGTGCACTTGCCTGGCATGTATAAGGCGCTGGGCTTGACTCTCAGCACTGTATATAAATACCTAGCCTTTATTCTTTTTATTATTGATAATATTAACATCTACCCAGTTACTTTAGATAGAAATATGGAAGTTATTCTAGACAATTTTTTCCCCGAACCCTTGCATCTAATTAGTTGCCAAATCCACTCCTAGGGAGACAGAATGTTATAGTGGAAAACACTTGACAGATCTGGGCTTACATGCCAACCTGTGTCATTTGGGCCAAGTTACTAAACCTCACTGAGCCCGAATTTCTAGGGCCATAATAAGGATGATATTGCCTGTCTCTAGAGTTGTGGAAAAGTAGAATGAAATAATGAAAAGTGCCTAGCACAGTAGAATAACTCATTCTAACTCTACCCTAGCCAAAGTGATCTTTTCAACTCTGTCCCTCTCCTACTTCAAGTTCTTTGGTAGTTGGCTTCCTGTTGTTTCTGGGTTTAAAGTTCAAAATGCCCATGCAAGACTTTTCATGATCTGGTCCCTGCTGTCTACATTTTGAGCTTTATCTTGTCTTATTCTTCCATGTGTGCTTAACATTCTAGCCACAGTGAACTCTGGGATGTGCCATAGTCTTCTGCCATCTCTCTACCTACCTGCAGTTCCCTTCCTTCCTTTTTTTTTTTTTTTCCTTGATGTGTTTCTGGTTATCAAACCCAGGGCCTCACGCATGCTAGACAAGTGCTCTACCAATGAGATACACCGCAGCCCTCCCCTCCTTTTCGAATGTCACAGCCTTCCTTCTCTCATATCACAACACACCTACATTAAAAACATTTATGAAGTTTTTTAAATATTTATTTTTTAGTTATAGGTGGACACAATATCTTTATTTTCTTTTTATGTGGTGCTGAGGATCGAATCCAGTGCCTCATGCATGGTAGGCAAGCGCTCTACCTCTGAGCCACAACCCCAGCCCACATTTATGAAATTTTAACTGAAATGCTTTTCCTTTCCACTCTCCCTTCTCCATAAGCTGTACAATGTTCTTTCATGATGTGTCCTGTTTATGACATGTTCAGAGAAAAAGGCAAAAACAAAAAACGCATTTTACATTTTTCAAGAAGCAAAATACAAATATTTAAGTAGCACTTAGTAGAGTAAGAGGGCCAAGTGTCATTTGGGAGTATAGGCTATATTAGGACAAGAAAACCCTAAGAAGTACTCATCATTAAGTCTGTCCCTTAATCTTTACAGGAAGGATATCAAGCACATAATAAGGACAGGTGGCATTTGAACCATGTGCCTTATATATATCTGGAATCATCTGAGAAGATATTGACTCCTAGTAGGCACATTAATGACAGGAAGAAGATATTGACTCCTAGTAGGCACATTTATGACAGAAGAGGTCAGGCATCCACCTAGGAAGGAAGAGGAGCTTTTCCATCTTGGTTAGTCTGAACAGCAATGTAAAAGAGCCATGATCTCAAAAATTCCCAGTGCCATTCAATAACAGTTCAAAATTAGGGGCTGGGGCTGGGGCTCAGCAGTAATGCACTTGCCTGGCATGTGTGAAGCGTTGGGTTCGACTCTCAGCACTGCATTTAAATAAATAAAATGAAACTAAAATAAGAGTTCAAAATTAAATCAGTGAAAAGAAAAATCCCTCTTTCAAGTAAATAAACTCATTAGAACTATCACTTTTTTCTTTTTTTGTCCTTATGCTAAAAATAAAATGCTAACCAGTATATCTCTCAACATTTGTATATAAGTACGCATGTGTATCCTTTTACTAGTTGTAATTACTCATTTATTCCTCAGATATTTATTGAGTAACTACTTTGTGCTAGGCACCACTCTAGGTTCTGAGAATAAAATGGTGAGCAAAATAGCCTGTCCACATGTCACTGTTCTCTATTAGTCTACATTCAGTTGAGGAGAGACAGTAAACAAACTTGATATATAGTCATCTGGAATTAGATGCTGTGAAGAAAAAGGAAGCAAGGGTAGAGGATAAAGTGCGATGGAAGGAGCTAGTTTAGACAAGATAGTCAGTCAAGGCTTCTCTGCAGAGAAAACATGATTGAGAAAAGTTCAGAAAGCAGAGAGGGAGCCAGCTGTTCAGATATTCCTTCCACTTGCTTTTTGTTATGTTATTTAAAACATTGCTGTGAATATTGTGTTTATTCTCGGGTCAGGGTATTAACAGCTTAAGGGAATTTCTTTCTTCTTATAACATCATATGATCATATCCCTAGGAAACTGACTGGCTCTTATTCAGCAGACAGTGGAACTTGTAGAGCTGACACAGTTTTCATTTTTACATTGGCTGCTAGAAAACTGAGAGAAATCTGCGGCCCACCCATAATGACAGTAGTGGTCATGAAGATCTTAACAAGATCTTTTTTGTGGTGAGAGGATGTGCCTCAGTGGTAGAGCATTTGCCTAGCATTTGCAAGGCCCTGGATTTGGTCCTAGCACAGCAAAAAGAAAAGAATATCTTTTTTGGGGAAAAAACAAAAAGAACAGTGGTGAATTATAAATATATATCCTTGAAATAGAAAACACACAATAGGGGCTGGGGATGTGGCTCAAGCGGTAGCGCTCTCGCCTGGCATGCATGCGGCCCGGGTTCAATCCTCCACACCACATATAAACAAAGATGTTGTGTCCGCCAAAAACTAAAAAATAAATATTAAAAAATTCTCTCTCTCTCTCTCTCTCTCTCTCTCTCTCTCAAAAAAAAAAAAAAATGAGATCCTTGAATCCTTTAAAAAAAAAATAAATAAAACACACAATAAAGTGTGGCTATCCCAAAGAATTAACAAATGTAGTTATACTACAGGCCAGTGGTTCTTGGGAGGGGGTGTATTTTGGCATTGTTGATGATCATAATTGTAGGATGCTGCTGCCATCCAACATCGAACAGGACAGCCTACCACAAAGAATTATCTGGCTCCAAATGTCAATAATCCTAAGGTTGGGAAACCTTGCTGTAGACTAGACCATTCAATCTATAATTTCATACACTGGAGCTATAACTTCTTGTTACAAAAATTACAGACGTTTTCAGTCTTAGTCATTGTGCTGCTATAACAAGGTGCCTGAGATTGGCTAATTTATAAGCAACAGATAAATATCTGTTTATTTCCTTATGGTTCTGGAGGCTAGGAAGTGTAAGATCAAGGTGACAACAAGTCTACTTTCTGGGCCCATTCTTCATAGATGGTGCCCTCTAGGTGTCTTCACATGGTAGAAGGGACAGAAAGGAGGAATGCAGGAAAGCAAAAGAGGCCTAACTTCCTTTCTCAAACCCTTTTATAAATCTGCTAATCCCATCTATGAGAGCATGGTCCTTGTGATTCTAATCACTTCCCAAAAGACCCTACCTTTCTTTCTTTCTTTCTGTCTTTCTTTCTTTTTTAAATTGTAGATGGACACAATACCTTTGTATTTATTCATTAATTTTTATGTGGTGCTGAGGACGAAACCCAGTGCCTCACACATGCTAGGCAAATGCTGTACCGTTGAGCTACAACCCCAGCCCATCTTTTTCTTTTTCTTTTTTTTCCCCAAATGCTGGGGTGTACCCAAGGCCTCACACATGCTAGGGAAACTCTACCACTGAGCCCAGCCCAGCCCTAACATCTTCATATCACCATACTGGGGATTAACTTTCACTGTGAGTTTTAGAGGACACATTCAACCTGAGCAGTCTTTGTGTTGCTTACTGTAGCATGTGGTGTGCATTCTAATGGGAAGGTTGGGTGCCCCACGGTCATCAGTCAAATATTTCTGAAAGCAGTAATTTTTCTCTTCAAGAAATCTGTATTCTGCCCACTTAGTCACAACCTCAGGTTGACAAAACAAAGGGGAAAGATGTCTTTTGTTTGAAATCCAGTATTTTGAATGTATGAGGAAACAGCATAGTTGAAATAAGGCTGTGTTCCTTTCATCATCCTTTCTCTTTGCAGGCTTTCATAGAAACCATGTTTGCCAGTAAAGCCCCTGTGGAAGAGGCCTTTCTTTATGCCAAGGTGAGCCTCAGATGGTGGGAAGGTCCTCTTGGAGATGAAAGTCATTGATTTACAGGTGACATTCAATAGGCTTTTCGGGGAGTAATAGCATGTCCTTGGGGAGGATTTGGTTCTAAATGTTGTTGGTAATTTATTAGATGAATGCAGTGCTACAATTAAAGAAGAAAAATGCAAAGCAGAACAGATGAAGGAAAACAGTGTAAGATGAGAAAAATAATACTGTTTTGGTAAACATGAAGGAAGAAGGATCTGAGGTAGCATGTGGGTGGTAGCAGATAGATACCTCAAGTCTACATCTCCACCCAGAGCATAGTGAAATTGACAGAATTTACCAGTCACCCAGATCCTTTTTCACTTACCAAAAACATTTAGAGTGGTAGCTGTTGGAAAGGTTGAAATTAGTAGTTTTAGAGCTGTTGTTAAAAATATAAGCCATATTTTATTGTTTAGCTAAATAAGAATAAACAAATAGTAACCTTATACAGTGGGTCTCTGGCTCACTATTCTTCATAGGTCTTCTCTGTCCTCTTCTGGACTTAATTTGAAAATCATGAGAAATTTAGAAAACACTCAGAAGAAAAGAATAGACTCAATAATAAGTTTGAATAACAGGATTGGTGAGAATAAAAGGGTACGTATAGAATAGATTACAGTACATGGGGTGAGAATCAAAGACTAAAAGCATGAAAAGTTTGGTTAGATTCCCAGTAATCACCCTCATATAGTAAGCGCAGGCATGGAGGCAGAGGCTGCTAAAGACAGCCTTGGGCTGGGGCAGACCTACAGAGATCATCCACAATTCTTACCGTGTTGTTTTCCAGTTTGAATTTGAATGCCGGGCTCGCGGTGCAGACATCTTAGCCTACCCACCTGTGGTTGCTGGTGGTAATCGGTCAAACACTTTGCACTATGTGAAGAATAATCAACTCATCAAGGTACATAAAATGCCCCCAGTGCTTCTCCCATAAGGTCCAGATGGCCTAGTAGAAAATGCAGTAACCTTCCACTTCCACCAACTGCCTTTTAAAAGGCTTTTTATTGTTTAAAAAATGATTTTTACAGATATTATCTCATTTGTCCTTGAATTATCCTTGTTAGATGGGAGCAACTATTAACATGCCTGCATGATAGATAAGGAAAATAGACTTTTAAAAACTTAGCAACTCGGGGCTGGGGCTGGGGCTGGGACTCAGCGGTAGAGCGCTCTCCTAGCATGCACATGGCCCTGGGTTCGATCCTCAGCACCACATAAAAATAAATAAATAAAAACAAAGGTATTATATCCAACTACAACTAAAAAATAAATATTTTTTAAAAACTTAGCAACCCATTAGTAGAGAACCAAGTATTATATTCTAAAGCATCTGCTCATTTCATTTTTTTACACTCCTTATGATGTGGTGACAGCAGTGGACCAAGCATATTTTAAAGTCAGAAGAATTTTAAGAAAACTTTATTGGCTCTGAGGAAACACATCTTTTATGATTTTCTTCCCATATAACCATACAAGTTAAGAATCATGTATTCTTTTATTAAGTCCACTGCTTGGCAAGGTGTGTTGGAACATTCCTATAATGCCAGCTACTGTGGAAGGCTAAGGTAGGAGAATTTTAAGTTTGAGGCCAGCCTGGACAAAGTTAGTGAGACTCTGTTTTTAAATAAAAAATGCTGGGGATGTAGCTTAGTGGTAGAAAAAAATTATAAGGTCTGTGATTCCATTTATAAGAAGTTCTGAAATAGGCATAATTAATTTATGGTGATAAAAACCAGGTAAGTTGTTGTTTCTGATAGGGGTGACTGGGAAAGAGCACAAGGATGTGCTTACATCTGTTATGCATTCAACAAAACTCTTTTAACTCCATTTGCTTAAGATCTGTACAAATTTTATATATATATATAAATATAAAAATTTTGGCTATGTCAGGCATTGTCCATGCCTATAATTCCAGCAACTTGGGAAATTGAGGGCAGGCAGATAGCAAGTTCAAGGCCAGACTGGTCAACTTAGTGAGACTATCTCAAAATTAAAAAGGGCTGTGGATGTAGTTCAGCAGTAGAGAGCTTGCCAAGCATATTCAAGGCCTTGGGTTCAGTCCCCAGTACAATCAATCAGTGCTTTTTGTTGTTGTTACTGGTGATTAAACTCAGGGGTGCTTAAACACTGAACCACAACATCCCTGGCCCTCTTTTTTTATATTTTTAATTTTTTTTCATTTGTTTTAATTAGTTATATATGACAATAGAATACATTTATGCACTTTGATATATCATACATAAATAGAGTATGATTTCTCATTTTTCTAATTGTACATGATGTAGAATCACATTAGTCATGCAATCATATATGTACATAAGGTAATAATGTCTGTTTGAGTCTACTCTCCTTCCTATATCCCCATACCCCCTCCCCTCCCTTCACTCCCCTCTATCTAATCTCCAGCCCTTTTTATTTTGAGACAGGGCCTCAGCCTCCTGAGCTGTTGGGATCATAGGCATGTGCCACCACACCTGGCTAATCAATGCTTTTTAAAATAAAATAAAATGAATATTTTAGATTAGTTGAAAGAGCTTACAATTGTGAGATCACCTTCTTTGACTTTTCTTCCTGCATTCTAGGATGGGGAAATGGTGCTTCTGGATGGAGGTTGTGAATTTTCCTGCTATGTGAGTGACATCACCCGTACCTGGCCTGTCAATGGCAGGTAGGGATTTTACAAAGTAACATATCCTGCTGCTTCTTAGCATGAGTTGGTTTATAGATGTACTTGGAATAAATGACTAAAGAAATAAGCAGGGCTTTTGTAGGTCAGGTTACCTGCCTTTGAAGAATCATGATGTATTCTAAGACTTTTTGTTATTGTTGTTGTTCATCATATAGCAGATTCAGAAGCCTAGAAATACTATGTTAGCTAACACACACACAAACACATGCATGCGCGCGCGTTTTTTAAAATTAGTTTGTTGGTTTTTTTTCCCTGATTGCAAATGTAGTATTTAGGATATGGTAGAATAGATTAGTTGTATTAACCTACCAAAAGTAGTAGTAATGAAATCTGAACAAAATAATAAGACAGCTACTTAAAACCACCAGAGAGCTTCCACAAACAGGAACTATACAAGTATGTCTTTGAAAGAAAATTATAAATTAATAAATTTAGTGGTTAAGGCTTTTTACCTGAGGATTCCCCAACCCACATTGCTTTAGCAACATAAAGCCACAACCTTATTGGTTAAGATGATTGATTTAGATTCTGGCAGAATATTTAGAAACATGGGAGGAAGTTCTTCAAAAGAAGGAACAACAGAGTGTGAGCCCCAAAATCTACATACAAAATATTCAGAAATCCTTGGCTGAGTTGGGGGAAGGCCTCAGGACATTGAGCAAAATACCAGCAGCTAGAAGCTGAATAAACTGAGCAGAAATTTTAGTTGCTTCCCACTGAAAGCAGAGTTTATAATTTGAATCCATCCAAGCTAAAATAATAATAATAATAATAATAATAATAATCACTCTTGAGGAGAACATAACCCCTAAAGCAAAATACTATAAATAGGTACAGCTAAAAAGCCAATGGGGGAATTAAGATAGAATATTAAAACCCATTCTAAAAAAAATTTTATTGACCCAAAAGAAGACAGGGAAGGAAAAAACAAAAGCAGGCAAACAAAAAGATGAGTGGAAAAAAAAAACAGCAAAATAACAGAAATAAATCCAACTGTAGTAATGATAGCCAGGCTCAATGCTGTTTAACAGAAAAGCACTGTCAAACATGGAAGACACGAATTTTGAAAATAAAATATCCAAGACAGACATACTATGCAAATATCAATCCTAAGATAACCAGAATGCTAACGCTTAGTGCAGTGGTGCACAGCTGTAATCCCAGAGACTCAGGAGGCTGAAGCAGGAGGATCACAAGGGCTGGGTATGTAGTTCAGTCTTCTGGGTTCAATCTGCAGTACCAAAAAAAAAAAAAAAGGAAAGAAAAAAAAAACTAGAATGGTTAAATTAATACAGACAAAATAGATTTCAGGACAAAGGAATATTAGTAGAGACAAAGAGCATCATTTTGATGATGATGAAAGTGTCAGTATGTCAGAGAGATATAACTATTATGAAGGTATAAGTAGCTAAAACAGAGCTTCAAACTACATGAAGCAAGCTGGATGCACGCCTGTAATCCCGTCTACTCAGGAGGCTGAGATAGCAAGATCGTGAGTTCAGATCAGCCTCAGCAATGGTGAGACACTAAGCAACTCGGTGAGACCCTGTCTCTAAATAAAATGCAAAATAGGCTTGGGAATGTGGCTCAGTAGTTGAGTGCCCCTGAGTTCAATCCCCAGTACCCCCCAAAATAAATAAATAAATGAAGCAAACTAACAGGACTAAAAGGAAAATACACAATCCCACAATTATAGTTGGAAGTATTGACAAATCTTTCTGATTAATTTATAAAACAAGTTACCAAAAGATGAAGATTTGTTTTGTAAAATAATGTGTCTAACAACTGCAGATGACACATTCTTTTCAAATAGGCATAAAAGAGCATTCACTAAGACCATTTGTTGAGCTGTAAAACCAGTCTCGGTTTCAAAAAGGTGAAGATTTATATAATTAGATTAAAAAATCAACAAAAATATTGTTACAATAAGATACACACCCATACACACACACACACACTCGTATTTTTTTTTAACCCAGGTGTGCTTTACCACTGAGCTACATTCTCACCCTTTTTTATTTTTTATTTTGACAACAGGGGTCTCACTAAGTTGCTTAGGGACTTGCTAAGTTGCGGACGTTGACTTTGTACCTCCCACCTCAGCATCCCAAACTGCCACTAATATTTTTAAATCTCCAAATAGATGAAAATAAGTGAATGCATTCTAAATAACCTATAGGTTAAAGAAGCAGCAAAAAAAAAAATTACAATGTATTTCACATAGAATACTAATAAAAATACTACATATAAAGATGTGGGGGGTGCTGAGGTTGTAGCTCAGCTGTAGAGAGCTCACCTAGCACATTCAAGGCGCTGGGTTTGATCCTCAGCACCACATAAAAATAAATAAATAAAAATAAAGGTATTGTGTCCAAATACAACTAAAAAATTATTAATAAAAAAAAGATGTGTGAGTCCAAGTGCTTCTCATACACCCATAATCCCAGCGGCTTGGGAGGCTGAGGCAGGAGGATCGCAAATTCAAGACCAACCTGAGCAACTTAGTGAGTCCCTAAGAACTTAGCATGACCCTGTCTGAAAATAAGAAAACATTTTTTAAAAGGCTGGGGATGTGGCTCAGTGTAACGCTTCCCTGGATTCAATCCCTAGTACCAAAAAAAAGATAAATTGGCAAGGGCCTGGGCCTGTGGCTCAGTGGTAGAGCACTTGCCTGGCACGTGTGAGGCACTGGGTTTGATCCTCAGCATCACATATAAATAAATAAATAAAATAAAGGTATAAAAAGTCTGATTAAAAAAAAAAAAAAAAAAGATAATTGGCAAGCAAAAGAGTAGGATATGCCAGGCACAATGACACGTGCCTGAAATCCCAGGAGCTCAGGAGGCTGAATCAGGAAGATCATGAGTTCAAAGCCAGCCTCAGCAAAAGCAAGGTGCTAAGCAACTCAGTGAGAACCTATCTCTAAATGTAATACAAAATAGGGCTGGGGATGTGGCTCAGTGGTTGAGTGCCCCTGAGTTCAATCCCTGGTACCAAAAAATAAAAAGGAAAAAAAAAACTAGGATATAATTTTCATTCAGTGAAGATTGTTTAAAACAGACACTTGACAAAGGAATATATACAGATGACCTGTACATACTTTAAAGTATTCATCAGTGTTGGTCATTGGAGAAATGCACATTAAAGTGCACAATAAGATAACATTACTACTAAAATGGCTAAAATTAAAGACTAACCATACCAACAATTGGCAACAAAGCAATACAACTGAAACTGTGATACCTTGCTTTTGGTAGTGGTAGTGTATAATGTTTACAACCACTTTGGGGGAAAAACTTGGCAGTTTCTTATGAAGTTAAATAAATGCTGACCCTTTGGCCTAGTAATTCCACTTCTAGGTATTTACCTCAGAGAAACAAAAACATGTCCACAAAGACACATATAAGAATGTTTATAACATCTTTATTCACAATAGCCAAAACCTGGAAACAAATATCTATCAACAGAAGAATGAATATGCAACTTATGGTATACAATATGCAGTTTCAAATAATGAAATACTGATCAACCATAAAAATATTCTACTGATTAGATAAATTACATAGCCATTGTGCTCGAAGAAGAAAGTTGCACACAGAAGAGTACATATCATATGATACACAGAATGGTCAGGATGAATGAAATTATCAAGACAGTCTTTGCCTCTGGAAGAAGGGGTATTAATTAGAAATAGAAACAGGGAATACACCTGTCAGCTACACAGGAGGCTGAGTAGGAGGATCGAAAATCCAAGTCCAGCACTGACCCTGTCTCAAATTTTCAAAAATAACTGGGGATACGGCTCAGTGGTATAGCACCCTTATATTCAATCCCCAATACGATGAAAAGGAGAGAGAGGGGAGGGAAGGAGAAAGAAGCAAGAAAGTTTTCTGGGAAGGTTAAAATGTTTTGTATAATGTAGGTTTACGGATCTGTGGGTCAGGATTCTCCAGAGGAACAGACCCAGTGGGTATGTGTGTATGTATGTACAAATACTTACATGTCACTTAACAGTGAGGATATATTCTGAGAAATGCTTCCTTAAGTGATTTCATCATTGTGTGAACATAATGGGGTATACTCACACATTTAGATGGTATAGGTCAATCATTCATTGTAGCCTTTTTTTAATGTTTTTACTAGTGCATTATAGTTACACATAGTGGTGTTCATTTTGACATATTCATGCATGCATGTAATATAATTTGCTCCATTTTAATCCCTATATTTCCACTTTACCTCACCTCCTCCCTGCCCCTATTCCCCTTCTTCTTCTACAGTGGTCTTCCTTCTAGTTACTGTTATTTTTTATTGGTGTTTTATAGATATACATAAAGGTGGAATTCACTGTGGTATACTCATATATGCACATAATTTGATCAGTGCCTTTCTGTAGGTCCTTTTTCCTGTTCCTCCTCTCTCTCCCTCAAACCTCTTCCTCTACTCCACTAATTTCCCTTCTATTTTCATGATGTTCTCTCTACTTGTTTTTTTTTTTTTGTTGTTGTTGTTGTTGTTTTCTCTCCTTATTTCACTCTAGCTTCCAAATATGAGAGAAAATATTTGACTTTTGACTTTCTGAGTCTGGCTTATTTCACTTAGCATGATGTTTTCCATTTAACAGCAAATGCCATAATTTCATTCTTTATGGCTGAGTAAAACTCCATTGCGCATATATACCACATTTTATTTATCTGTTCATCTGTTGATGGGCACATGGGTAGGTTCTATAACTTGCCTATTGTGAATTGAGCTGCTATAAACATTGATGTGCCTACATCACTATAATATGCTGATTTTCATTTTAGATTAATACCAAGGAGTGGGAAAGCTGGGTTTTATGGTGGTTCTATTCCTAGTCTTTTGAGGACTCTTCATACTGCTATCTAAATGGCTGTTCTCATTTATAGACCCACCAACAGTGTGCTTAACCACTGAGCCACATCCCCAGCCCTTTTCATTTTTTTACCTTGAGACCTGTTCTCCCTAAGTTGTGTAGGAGGGTGGCCTGGAACTTGCCATTCTTCTGCCTCAGCCTCCTGAGTTGCATGACCCTGATTGCTAAGGATGTTGAACATTCTTTCATATATTTGTTGGCCACTTGTATTTCTTCTTTTAAGAAATACCCATGGGGCTGGGATTGTGGCTCAGTGGTAGAGCGCTCACCTAGCACGGGCAGGACCCGGGTTCAATCCTCAGCACCACATAAAAATAAAGGCATTGTGTCCATCTACACCTAAAATATAAATGTTTAAAAAAAAAAAAAAGAAAGAAAGAAAGAAAAAGAAATACCCATTTAGGGGCAGGGGTTGTGGCTCAGTGGTGGAGTGCTTGTCTAGCACATGCAAGGCCCTGGGTTCAATCCTCAGCACGACATAAAAATAAATAAATAAATAAATAAACAAACAAACAAATAAAGATGTTGTGTCCAACTACAACTAAAATATAAATATATGATGGGATAGGAGGGGAGGGGAGGGAAGGGGAGGGGGAATAGGAAGAGCAGCAGAATACAGTAGACACTAGTATTGCTGTATGTATATACGTGGCTGTATAACCAATGTGATCCTGCAATCTGTACATGTGGAAAAATGAGAATTCATGCCCCATTTGAATCAAATGTATGATATGTCAAGATCATTGTATTGTCATGAGCAACTAATAAAATATATAAAGAAAGAAATACTCATTTAGTTCTTTTGCCCATTTATTGATTTTATTTTATTTGGCATTAGGTTTTTTGAGTTCTTTATATATTCTGGATATTAATACCTGTCCAAGAAATAATTGGTAAAGATTTTCTCCCATTCTTCAGGTTCTATCTTCATTCTCGTTTCCTTTGCAGAAGCTTTTTGATATAATGCCATCCTACTTACTGATTCTTGGTTTTATTTCTTAATCTTTAGGGGTCTTGTTAAGAAAGTCAGTGCCTGTGTCTATATGTTCCAGTGTTTGACCCTGTGTTTTCTAGCAGTTACAAAGTTTCTCATCTAATTCCTAAGCCTAAGCCTTTGATCCTCTTGAATTGACTTTTGTGCTGAGTAGCAAATAGGGATCTAGTTTTATTCTTGTAAGTATGGCTATATTCCATTTTACCAGCTCAATATGTGGGTTTTGTTGTTGTTGTTGTTGCTGTTTTGGTACCAGGGATTGAATGCAGGGGCCCTTAAACACGGAGTCACATCCCCAGCCCCTTATATATATGTATGTATATATATATATATATATATATATATATTTTTTTTTTTTTTTTTTTTTTTTTTTTTTTTTAAGAGAGAGAGAGAGAATTTTAATATTTATTTTTTTAGTTTTTGGTGGACACAACATCTTTGTTTGTATGTGGTGCTGGAGATCGAACTCAGGGCCACACGCATGCCAGGCGAGCACGCTACCGCTTGAGCCACATCCCCAGCCCCCCTTTTTTATATTTTATTAGAGAGAGAGTCTCACTGAGTTGCTTAGGGCCTAGCTAAGTTGCTGAGTCTGGGTTTGAACTTGCAATCCTCCTGCCTCAGCCTCCTGAGTCACTAGGATTACAGGCGTGCACCACTGCACCCAGCCAATATGGTCTTTTGATGTAATTGAGAGATGCAGTCACGTGGGTCATGTAGAGCTGCTGCCATTGTAACATAGCAGACTGTTTACATTCAGCTTTTTTTGTGTGTGTGTGCAGTACTGGGGATTTAGCCCAGGGTAGCTGTACCACTGAGCTACATCCCCAGGCTTTTTTATTTTATTTTGAGACAGGGTCTCACTAAATTGCCCAGGTTGGCCTCAAACTTGCAATCCTCTGTCTCAACCTTCTGAGTAGCTGAGATTACAGGTGTGCACCACAATGCCTGGATTACAGTCAACTTTTTTTTTTTTTTAATGAATTTAACCTTAGCATTTTATTATCTTCATAATAAAACAATGAAGCTTAGAACTGGATCACTTGGTCCTTGCTCTTTTAATCTCCTCCCAGTTTAAAATGCTTGCATCTCTTAAAAACCAGCATTCTCTTAGATCTGCTTTTAGGCTCAACACACTCAAGCCTCAGCACAATCTTTGTAGTTTTAGGCTTTTTCCTGAAAAATCACCTTAGTCTGCCCCGCCACAGCCACTCTGTTTCCTGTCACAATGCCACTTTCCCTATGCATATAGAGAATCCTTGCCCCTCTTGTACTGTGTCACTTTATGAAGTTACTGTTTACCACACTTGTCATAGAAAGTCTGACAGGTTTTAGGAATGTTCACCAGGAGGCTGGGGCTGAGGCATAAGGATCACCTGAGTCCAACAGTTCAAGACTATTCTAGTCAATATTAGCAATATCTAGTCCAAAAAGAAATAAAATTTAAACATTTAAATGAAATAATGATAAATAAATGTATGATATGTTAAATACATAAACCAGTAACAGTCATTTATTAGCATTAGTCAGTATTACATACTGAACATAATTGTATGTGCTATATTTTTAGACAATTGGCAGCACAGTAGGTTTGTTTATTCTATCATCACTACACATAAGATGTATTCCACTGACATTTTGATGGCTGTGATGGCACCTAGGCAGTGGGAATTTTCAGCTCTGTTATCATCTTATGAGACCACTCTTACATATACAGTTGATCATTGACCAAATGGCATTCATGACTGTGCATAGATGTGTGTTTATGTATATAAAGGTAGGTAGACTTTAAAAAATTGACTCATGCAGTTGAGGGTCTGGCATGTCTGAATTTTGTAGAGCAGGTAGCAGGCCAGAAACTCAAGGAGGAGTTGATGATGCGGCCTTGAGTTCAAAACCTATAGGACAGACAGACTAGAAATTCAGGCAGGATTTACAATACAGTTTTGAGACAGAATTCCTTCTCTAGGTCTGGCATTTGAGTTTGTTTATTGTAGGCTACCTTTTGGTCCATGTTTTTTTCCATCCAACCATCCAAACTGTTAGAGCTTTTCTGCCCCCTTAAACCTCAACACTGAATCCAGAATCTCTTGCTTAGTGAAATTATAACAATAAACTCAGCCTGATCCAATTCTGTGTTCCTTCTGCCATTATCCCACACTGTAAATATCCATCCCATACATAGTCCCAGATTTTTGTCTGTATATATTGGAAAACTCCATGCAGTTCTTTTTAGAGTATTATATATCTCCTCATCGATCACACTTTGCTTTTTTTTTTTTTTTTTTGGTAGTTATAGATGGACAGAATTCCTTTATTTTATTTGTTTATTTTTATTTTTATGTAGTGCTAAGGATTGAACTCAGTGCCTCACACACAATAGCCCCAGCTCCAGTGGATCACGCTTTGTACCTAACCTTTCAGAGAGTGTTGGGACTCAAGTCTGGTTTAGGTATAGAAGCAACCAAGACAATTACTCAGTGGAGGTACCTGTGGGTTCTTAGACAGAGGTAGAAGGAAGACTCAGCAGAATTTGGGAGTTCATTGTCCCTATGTTCATGAATATTGATATATTCATTTGTCAAAATCATCATCTCAGATTGTACATTTCAGGGTATGTAAATTTTAACCAGGAGCTACTCTGTATTCCAGTAATCCCAGCTATTTCAGAATCTAAGGTAGGAGAATCACTTGAGTCCAGGAGTTCAAGGCCACCCTTAGCAACATAGCAAATAAGATTCTGTCTCCAAAAAAAGGACGGTTCAAAAAATTATTTAGTGGCACACTCCTATAATCTCAGCAACCTCAGAGATTAAAGCAAGAGAATTATGAGTTTGAAGCCACCCTGGGGGCTTCAAACTTAGCAACTTAGCAAGACTCATCTCAAAATAAAAAGAACTGGGGATGTAGCTCAGTGATAAAGTACCCTTGGGTTCAATCCCCAGTAAATATAAAATAAATAAAATAGTACTTTGTGGGATGAGGTCTGAGTGCATTTATAGATGACATAATTATAAAAATATTGATAATGGTTGAGCCTAGGGGGTACATAGGTGTTCATTTATATTACTATATTGTTATATTTAATCATTATATTAGAGTTCATCAAATTATGCAGTTATACCCTACAAATATTACAAAAACAAATATATTTGTACATTCAACTTTTTTGAATTTCAATTACTTTCTAAGGATGGGTTCTTTGAGCAGAATCAAAAGTTCAATTTATTTTTAAGGCCTTTTTTAAATATTTGTTTTCTAGTTGTAGTTGGACACAATACCTTTATTTCACTTATTATTTTTATGTGGTGCTGAGGATCGAACCCAGGGTCTTGTACATGTGAGTGAGTGCTCTAGTGCTCTACCGCTGAGCCACAACCCTAGCCCTCTTTAAGGCCTTTGATTTAATTGACTATACTATTTACACTCCCATCAAGAGTATATGAGAATACATATATTATCTCAGCTCATTAATAAGCACCTAGTAACCATCTGAAGGAGAGGCTGTGTTGCTGCCCCAGCTTGAAGGAGTGTCACTCTCCTACTGAGCACCTAGGAGTTCAGGATTCTCTTAGTAATGGTGTTTCAGTAGTTACCAAGTATCAACAATGCCTCAGCAACAGCAGCCTAGAATTCCTCTAATCGAACAGAAGCAAAGTTCTTGCAATATCTGATTATTCTGAATTTAAGGTCTTTTACTTTCCTGTTCATAGGTTCACCGCAGCTCAGGCAGAACTCTATGAAGCTGTTCTAGAGATCCAGAGGGCTTGTCTGTCCCTCTGCTCCCCTGGGACAAGCTTGGAGAATATCTACAGCATGATGTTGACGCTAATAGGACAGAAGCTTAAAGAGTTGGGGCTCATGAAGAACAGCAAAGAAAATGCTTTCAAGGTACTTCCCTTCTCTTGACCCCAGTTCTCAAGAATGCCAACATGCTGCTCTATTTTACCCTATATAAAGCTAAGTAGACACTTATAATCCTACTAACTCAGGAGGCTGAGGCAAACAGATTGCAAGTTCAAGACCAGCCTGGGTGATTTAGTGAAACCCTGTCTCAACTTTTCAATGGCTGAGGATGTGGCTCAGTAAGAGGCCCTGGGTTCAATCCCCATTACCACCAAAAAAAAAAGAAAGAAAGAAAGAAAAGATCTTTGTATTCTTTATCTGTAGAAAGGATTTGGCTTTAACATTGGTTGAAACAAAAGGAATCAGTACTTAACATCTTCCAGAAGATGGCAGCACATTTTGATTCTTGACTTACTGCGTGACCAGCTCAATGTTCAGAAAACAAAATGAAGTCTGGTTCATAATGGGTAGGAAAGGACATTAAAAAGAAGAGAAGTTAACTCTCAATCCTTTCGTGATGATTCTGAAGGTCAGAGGAGAGAATGTTTGTTGTTTGAGTGACATTGTTGAGATTTTAACACTATGTTCAAAAGCCTGTCTTTAATAAATTTTATCTGCTCCCAAAATGTAATGATGTCTAAAAATGTAAAACCTCAGCTTTAAAATTAATATGCTAAGTGGTCAAGCCAGATAGACCATTAAGCATCTTTCATCTCTAAGTTCAGGCTGCTCTAATCGAACAGAAGCAAAGAAGAGAATAGAAAAGAATAGAAATAGAAAAGAAGCTATAAAGCCAGGTATGCTGGTGCACACCTGTAATCCCAGACGCTCTGGAGGCTTAGGCAGGAGGATTGAAAGTTCAAGGCTAGCCTCAGCAACTTAATTAGACCCTGTCTCAAAATAAAATTTTTAAAGAGGACGAGGGATGTAGTTCAGTGGTAGAGTGCTTGCCTAGTATGCTCAAGGCTCTGGGTTCAATCCCCAGTACTGCAAAAGAGAGAAGAAAAGAAACTGTTGGGGTTCAAGCGGTAGCACGCTCGCCTAGCATGCGTGCGGCCCGGGTTCGATCCTCAGCACCACATACAGACAGAGATGTAGTGTCCGCCGAAAACTAAAAAATAAACATTAAAAAATAATTCTCTTTAAAAAAAAAAAAAGAAAGAAAGAAACTATTGGGGCTGGGGTTGTGGTTCAGCAATAGAACGCTCGCCTAGCACCTGGGAGAGGCTGGGTTCGATTCTCAGCACCACATAAAAATAAATAAAATAAAGATAGTGTGTCCAACTACAACTAAAAAATATATTTAAAAAAAAAAAAGAAGCTATAAATTTTCTGTTACTTAGGCTTACACTTCTTTAATTAACTGATAGAAATATCCAAGCTAGTGAATGCCTAATAATTATGCCTACTCCACAGGTTGCTGTAACCTACTTAGGGTGACCAGAGTAGGCTTCCTGAGAGAGATGTGAGAGTATTGAAAAGAAAAGGATCCTAATATGGTCATCTTCCCTTAACCAAGGAAAGAGATTTTCATTTGTCATAGTCATTACTGGGATTCCCCAAGTCAGCAAGTGTTTAGTAGATTTTTAGTGAGATGGAAATGTGGATTTAGTGTCATTGGCAGAATTGCATATAAGCAGAAGCTAGGCACATGTTAGTTACATTCCCCAGACCCATTATCAGGCCTCTTAAGCAATAGCCCAAGGACAGGTTAGGCATAAGTAGCAGAACCATTGGGAAAGTATTAATGCAAATCTCACTGATTTAAACATGCCCAACTTGCCCCTTAAGAGGTCCTTGCTCTAATAAAACTGTGGTTATTATCTCTTCTAGTCTGCTCGAAAATACTGCCCTCACCATGTAGGCCATTACCTTGGGATGGATGTCCATGATACTCCAGACATGCCCCGTTCTCTCCCTCTGCAGCCGGGTATGGTGATCACAATTGAACCAGGTGAGGAGCTCGGTCCTTTCAGGACAAATAATACTGTGATTGTTTGTTTTTACCTGAACCAACATAATTAATTATATAAAAAGAAACAGGGGACAGGAGGGACAGGGTGGATCTCTCCAGTGCAGAGGTGACTTCATTTTAGATTTATCTTTAACTTTCTTATTTAACATCACACAATTTGTTTAATTTCTTTTACCTTTTTTTTCACATAATTTGTTTAATTTTACTTCTCCAATAAACAACAGATGGTGAATGCTTTCTATAAGCAGATATTAAAAAATAAATCTGTTTTTGATTCTGCCTTTGCCAGGGCCAATTTGTGCTATTCTCCCAGTTGTTAGTAGTGGACTGCTCAAACTTCCAAAACCCAGTGAGTGCAGGCAGAGAGACCTACAGACTCTCCATGTTCAAATGCAACATCCCTGCAAGCTACAGTGAACTAGCCAGCATTATCCTACTGCTTAGTCTTCAACTCCTTTCTTATAAGCTTCAGTCAAATAGGTTTCCTGATTGAAGTGATACCAGGTGTCAGACAGAATACAAAAGAGAAATGGTATGGAAGATTAATGTTCCAAGAGTTAATTTTTTTATTTTTTAAATTAATTAGTTAATTATTTATTTTAAGTAAATAATAGTGCTGGGGATCAAATCTAGGGCCTCATGCATGCTAAGTAAACACTATATTACTGAGCTCCATACCTAGACCCCCAAGAGTTAATTTGTAAAAACAGACACTGTTTTCATGGTGAAAAGAAGATCATAACTTTAGATTAATGTTTTAACCTCTAAATTATAAAAATTATTGCTTGGAAATGTATTTCATACAACCCTTTGAACCCAGTCATTTGTTGTTCTGGTCTTAGATGGTCTTTAGTCTAATTAGTCTAATCTTGTTAGTAAATGGGTGCACATGGATTCTTCCTTAGATTTTTTGAATCCTCTTTTTATTTTTTTATTTTTTGTACCAGGGATTGAACCCAGGGGCGTTTAACCACTAAGCCACAACTCCAGCCCTTTTTTATATTTTATTTAGAGACAGCATCTTGCTGAGTTGCTTAGGGCCTCGATAAATTGCTGCAGCTGACCTTGAATTCAAAATCCTCCTGCCTCAGCCTCATGAGCCACTGGGATTACAGGCGTGCACCACTGTGCCTGGTGGGGAAAAAAACTTTAATGACTATTCAACAGTTTCTGCTTGTTAAGGCTAATAATCACTAAATAAATATTTAAATGCAATTTAAACACATTTAATATATATTTTATCTTTATTTTAGCCACATGCCCTTTTCCAGAGGAGCATTAGGCAAAGGGAGTGTACATATATAATCTGCTAGTTCCCAGCATGTATAGACATATTCATAAGTTAAGTAACTAACTTTAGTGTCCTACGTGAGCCAGTAGACTATGAGGGAATCATGATCAACATTGTCATGTAAAGCCTGTAGACTAATACACAAGATGATTGTAATGATAATAATTCTAGTAATGATATATCCCATATTATTGATCATTATGTGCCAGGCGCTGTTAAATGTGTTGTCTCATTTAATCCTCATAACTCGGGCTGGGGATGTGGCTCAAGCGGTAGCGCGCTCGCCTGGCATGCGTGCGGCCCGGGTTCGATCCTCAGCACCACATACAAAACAAAGATGTTGTATCTGCCGAAAACTAAAAAATAAATATTTAAAAAAAAAAATCCTCATAACTCTGTTAGGCTTAAGATACAGACACAGATAAAGAATTATAACTCATATTAACTTGCCCAGAATCACCCAGTTACTGCCATGCTGAACAATGCACTCTTCTCTCTACTTCTCAGGCATTTATATTCCAGAGGATGACAGAGATGCTCCAGAGAAGTTTCGAGGTCTTGGTGTGCGAATCGAGGATGATATAGTGGTGACTCGGGACTCCCCTCTCATCCTTTCTGCAGATTGTCCCAAAGAGATAAATGACATTGAGCAGATCTGCAGCAGAACCTCATGACCCCCATTGCAACTCAGATGCATCTCAGGTTCAAAACAGGCGTGCAGGCATCCCTGCATGTGTGCATTCTGAGTCTCCATGCATATTTATGCACATGTTTTATTTGGGAGTGCAGCAGCTATATATGATGTGTGTAATCATTACATGAGCTTTTCTAAGTAGATGGAAAAATGGAAAAGTGAATTTTGGAATGATTTCTTACTATGACTTTAGTAACATTAATTCTGTAGAATTAATGATCCAAACAAGTTTAATTTTTAAACGTAAAATATGGTTATATAAGTCATTTCATTCCATTTAACACATTTAAACATAGGGAAAATTCTCTTCTCTCTAGGTCCTTTCTTTTCTTTACTTTCACTGATGTCATAAGATATATGATGCCTGTATTTTGAGCTAATCACCAGGGTCTCTGCCTGTGCTGAGAGCTACATGTCAGTGACTTTGGATGGCCAGCACATACCTTTCATAACTCCTGCCTCCATATTCCATATTCTGCTTATGTACTGGAGCCACATGAATTTGCAGGGGCACTGGCATCCTTTCCATTCAGCCACAGTCCAGATTCAGCAACATGAGCTATTGAACAAAATAGTTTTGAATCTTTCTTGCTATTTGATTGCCTGAGCCCTAGAAAGTGTTTAGATTTTTCATAAGGAAGAAAACCGAACAGAAAGAAAAGAATGTGTGTCTCTTACAGATCCAGACCTCCAACTATTTCTTCTCTTCAATTTAAAGATGATTCCTTTCCCAGGCATCCCTGATTCCTTTATAAGTTTTTTGTTGTTGTTGTTGTTATTGTTATTGTTTTTGAGATAAGTTGTTTACCTAGGCTGGTCTTAAACTTTAGGGCTTAAGTGATCCTCCCATCTCAGCCTCCAGAGTTGCTGGCATGCCACTGTACCTGGCTCCTTCACAGTTTATTTACTTTGTTTTTTCTTTTTCTTCCCACCTCTCCTCCCAGTACTAGAACCTAGCGCCTCACATATACTAGGCAAGCACTCTACCTACCACTGAGCTGTATCCCCACATCTTTTTAATTTTGAGACAGGATCTTACTCAGTTACCCAGGCTGGCTTAGAACTTGTAATCCTCCTGGTCCAGCCTTTGCCTACCTGGGATTACATTTAAGTCCTACCATACCTGGCCACCACACCAGGTAATGCACTGACCTCATAAGTTACTCTTGAAATTACTGCACTGGCCAAAAGCAGATCCCCCACTTACCCTGTTAAAGTCAAAATAATGGTGTGGTTTCCTCTAGCTCTGATTTTTATATATATATAAAATCAATACAACAACTCAGTCTGTATAATGAACAGAAAGAACTAAATTACTAAAGATGGTTTATTCAGAAGCTTCTGTTTGAGGGAATTTCTAAGGATCAGTGCATTCACCTCCTTTAAACCCAATGTACAAAACATAATGGTTCAAGGGTTTGTGGTTTTCTTTTTTTCATATTTGTGTTAAGGAAGCTCAAGGCTAAGGGATTAGTAATCTAGTGCTAGAAGTTTGCCCATAGTACGTACTGAGCCAAAAACAGACAAGAGACAAAGATAATGTTACAACAAAAGTGAAAGAGATCACATTCTGACAGACAGTACTTATCCACAAGTGCCTGGTTCTGCTAATGTTAGCTAAGTGGCTGTGGGAATGGAGGCTGCACCAATGGAGGCTATATCCCCATTCCTGCCCTCCCACCTTCTTCCAATTCTCAGTCTGTGCTGCTTTCTAACAGAAAGGGAGGGGCATAAACCCACCACTCTGGCTTTTCATTCACCTAGCCTTTGTACTTTATTCTTTTTTTTTTTTTTTTTTTTTTTTTTTGTAGTTGCAGATGGACAGAATGCCTTTATTTTATTTGTTTATTTTTATGTGGTGTTGAGGATCGAACCCAGTACCTCACGTATGCAAGCACTCTGCCACTGAGCTACAGCCCCAACCCTCCTTTATTCTTTTTAAGTCCTGGAATACAGAATTTCCTTTTCATCCCGTAACTCGTTTTCTGTGGTCTTCACCTGGACATCAGGCAGAAAAGTTCTACAGAAGTACTGGAGTCTATAGTCCCTGCGCCACCATACATTGTCCTTTGAATTAACCAGATTAACCATAATAGCTAAGCGTTTGAGTCAGACTATTAGAACATAATGAAGATCTCATAGCTGTCTAATATATATTAGGATTTGTTGAACAGGTAATTTTTCACAGTGCAGAGATCTTATTCATTCTTAGCCATGCCACAGACATACCCTATATTTTCTCCAGTCAAAAGTATAATAATCAAATATTTCACATATACTACCAGGCTTTCCTACTGAGAACTTTTATTTAAAATTTAAAAATGAAAAGAAAAAAACCTTCTCCAGATATTGTCATTGGAATTTTTCCACTGCATTTAGAAATGTGGTTGTATCATCAATTATACCCTCTAAATGAAAGAAGCATATCTGGATAGGCAGTGTCACATGCTTTTATGAATTTATTTCAGAAATTGCTCTTCTCAGGAAACTAGAAGTGGAGGGTGGGGCTAAGTTTTCTTGTTTTTAGTTTTTTAAATTAGAGACACAACAGTAGGAATACTCAAATTACAAATTCACTTCTTACCTTGACATGATGAAGCATGCCTGTAATCCCAGTAATTTGAGAGGCTGAGGCAGGAATATCACAAGCTGGAGACCAGCCCCAGCAATTTAACTAGACCCTGTCTCAAAAAATGTATATAAAGCTGGCGTAGTTGACATATCTAAAATCCCAGAAATTTGCGAGGCTGAGACAGGAAGATTACAAGTTCAAGACCAGCTTCCGTAACTTAGCAAGACCCTATCACAAAATAAAAATAAAAAGATCTGGGATGTGGCTCAGGGGTTAAGTGCCTCTGGGTTCAATCCCTAGTACCAAAAAAAAAAGCACTTCTCCAAATTCAGAAGGTGTGCCTTTGATGGTGGCTTAAAATATATACACCCTTTCTAGAACATTCATAGTCTTTTCTCTTTCTCTCCTTTTTTTCTCTCTTGTTTTTCTTTCTTTCTTTCTTTCTTTCTTTCTTTTCTTTGCAGTGCTGAGGATAGAACCTAGGACAGTGTATCTCATTAAAACAAATTTAGCTGCTCTGTATTTCCAGATATTTATAATGCACACCCTCTTCAGCTTTGTTATTAATAAGGAGACTGTAGCTATGAAACACAGGTGCTTGCCTCTCCCCTCACCTGTGCCCCTCAGATCACAGTGACACACAGAGAACCCTCCCACCAGTCTATCGATCTAGTGATCTCAGGGTCCTGTGTAACAATGTTTCGATAACCTACCCATAAAAGTGTTGGAATTCAAGTTGGAACTCATCTGCCATCCTTCAGCTAGTATGACAGTGTTACTTATTTGTGTGTTAGAAATTGAATGAGGGCCTAAGATGGTGGCACCATAAAGGACCCCATATGGAAGGTGTTTTTATTTTTTTTAATACTTTTTTAGTTGTAGATGGACACAGTACCTTTATTTTGTTTATATGGTGCCAGGATCGAACCCAGTGCCTCACGCATGCTTGGCAAGTGCTCTACCACTGAGCTACAACCCTGGCCCTGGTTAACTTTTTTTTAAATTTTAGTTTCCTCAATCTGGATCCATAACCCAAACCTTAAGCAGGAAAGGTAAGTTTTAAGCCCCAAAACTTACTTTTAAGCTGAAGCATTTTTCATGTTCTAGGAGTCATAAAAAGGTGAAGGTCATCGCATTCTAACATTGTGGCAGAATTCCATAGTCAAACCACACCGGTCTGGTTGATCTTGTCTCTTCCTATGTGTCACTGAGGAACTTGGAGTATCATCTCTGCTGTTCAGGTCATAGTCCCTACTGGACACAAGGCCTCTTGGGTATACCGTCTTTGTTAGTATTAATGCTTTGTATGACTTCTGTGCAATTATATAAGTTCAGTTTGGACAAGATGCTGTTACTTTTTAAGGTTCTATTCATTGAAAATGACATTTGTCATTCCCCAACAAGGGGAAAGCATTTGTTACTGTCATTTTTAAAATATACTATGAAACAATATAGAATTGTTTGGGGTATGTGTGTTATTTTATAATCTAGGGTTTATAGGTTTAAATGTGAGAACACTTTGTTTTACAAAATATTTTCTTTTACAAAATATTCATTTAATGGCATCACAAAATCTTTTTTTTTTTTTAAAGAGAGAGTGAGAGAGAGAATTTTTTAATATTTATTTTTTAGTTTTTGGCGGACACAACATCTTTGTTTGTATGTGGTGCTGAGGATCGAACCCCGGCCGAACGCATGCCAGGCGAGCACGCTACCGCTTGAACCAAATCCCCAGCCCACAAAATCTTGATAGTAAACTTGAGATGCTCTTACAAGTTGCAGATAGAGGAAAAAAACTGGATTTGATCCAGCCTTTTGAAAGTTAACTCCGCAACACTGGCCCATAATTTTCCAGTCAGCCCTGTAAGGCCACAAAGACTATAACAATAGCCACAAACAAGCACTTTAGGAAGATTGGATTTTATGGGAAAGTAGGATAAATTTGCAAAATAGTGAAAAAGCAAACTTTCTCCGTGAGCCATACACTGAATCATGTGCTGCCTCTCCATTGGGAACCATCTGTGTTTATTTACTTACTTATTTGCTAGGTTTTGCATTGCTGGGAATTTAACCCAGGTCCTTGAGCGCTAGACAGGTATTCCACCACTGAGCTGCAGTCCCATTTCTAGGAACCATCTTTTATGTACTTTGTATATTCATATACATACATGCACACATACATATATACACACATATACTTTTGTTTCTATATACATATACATACACATATATACTTTGTTTTGTTTTTTCACAGTAGTGGAATTGAACCCAAGGGTGCTGTACCACTAAACCTCATCCAGCCCTTTTTATTTTAGATAGGGTCTCACTAAGTTGCTAAGGCTATCCTCAAACTTGTGATCCTCCTCCTCTCAAGTCATTGAGATTACAGATGTGGGCCACTGTGCCCTACTATATGTATGCTTTATGTAATTTTGGTAAGAAAAAAAATGTACTTTTAGTTGTTGTTACAGGGATTGAACCCAGTAGTATTTAACCACTGAGCCACATCCCCATTCCTTATTTTTTGTTTTGAGACAGATCTTGCTAAGTTACTTAGGGCCTCACTAAGTTGGTGAGGCTAGCTTTGAATTTGTGATCTTCCTGCCTCAGCTTCCTCAGCCTCTGAGATTATAGATATGCATCACCACACTCAGCAAATGTACAGATTTCAGAGAAAATTTTTAATTTGCATGATGCTTTCCAAAATTATAAATTTTTGAAATGTTGATATTGCATACTTTATGGGAATTGAACCTTTAAAAATAATTGAATTTAAAATTGAATTTAAGTATAAAGAATCCAACTTTTCCTTTCATTGACAAAATGAAACACAAAATTTACAATAATGTAAATAGACTGCTAACCCCTTTTACTTCAAATATTTCTAAGTAGTTTAACCATAATGTACATGAATTATTTGACCACCAGCTGGGGGAGCTGCTCATAACCTAGACTCCACCAAGAAGCACTTCCTCGACAGGTCACAAGTTCCCAGCAAATGTAAAGCAAAGATCTGGGCTCTTGGAGCTGAACCTGCAAGGAGCCCTCCCCCACTAATTTCCAGCCCCCCACCCCCACCCCATGTCTAACAGCCCTGTGTCTCTGGGATACCACCTGCTCCAGCAAGCCCAGAGCTCCCTTGTCTGTGATGAGCAACAGTGTACTCAACTCCTGCTCCTGCTGTTGCTGCCCCTCCTTGTCATGTTTCAGTAAATCCATGGCTCCTGGTGACTCTAGCTGCTCCAAATTGAGTCCATCTGGTTCTCCTAAAGACAAGAGGATTGGTATCTCTCAGAGCACTGATTTCAAATCCTAACACTGAGGGTATTTAATTTAGGATCATACAGTCTAGAATTAAGCTGTTGAGAGTTTACCATGGACATAAAAATTTCTGTGAGTATGTAAATATTAATGCAGATTTCCACCAGTTTTTAAGACCCAGTGGTTCTGGGTAGTGGCCACTAAATACTATCTTTTCCTAGGAAACAAAATTGGAAGTTGGAAACCTAAAAGGGTAGATCAAGGAAAACTATAAAAATATTCATCTCGAGAAATGTTATTAAAGATTCCATTGCCCAGTGTCTAGTAATGCTTCTTTGCATTTACAGAGGTTGTAGTCTCAAACTTTGGTCAACTCCTACATTGATTATCATCTGGGTAGTGAACTATACATTATACTTATGTGATTCTACTTTACACTAGGGATAACAATGTGCTATGATATTTAACATTGCATAAATTAGTTAGACACAGAGTCCAATTGCAGAGGCCTGCCTGAAAAGTTCTGCTCTTGACAAAAATAACAATGTTTGTTCTTCAAAAAAATTAGTTACCATGTGATCTAGCAATTCCAATTATAGTTATATGCCCAAAAGAATTGAAAGCAGAGACTCAAACAGATATTCTGACATCTCTTCACAGCAACATTATTTACAATAGCCAAAAGGTATAAAATAAAAAAATCAGATGTCCACTGATGGATAAATAGATAGACAAAATATATACAATGGAGTGTTATTCAACTTTAAAAAGGATATTGCCAAGTACAATGGCACCCACTTGTAATCCCAGCTACTCAGAAGGCTGAGTCAGGAAGAGCTTAAGTTCAAGGCTAACAACATAGCAAGACCCTGTCTCAAAAAAGAAAAAGAAACATGACAACATAAATAAACCTTGAAGATACGTTGAGTAAAATAAGTCAGACAAATAGGGACACCTCATATGATCCCCCTTGTATGAGGTCCCTAGTGTGGTCAAATTCAAATTCACAGAGACAAAGTACAACTGGTCACCACCAGCTGGGGGAGCAAGTGGGGAGAATGGGGAGTTATTGTCTGATGAGTAGAGTTTCGGTTTGGGAAGGTAACAGGTTCTGAATATGGATGATGGTGATGGCTGCACAATGATGTGAATGTATTTATGATTAAAATTGTAAATTTCATGTTCTATATATTCTACATAATACAACAATTTTTAGTTAAAAACTATATTAGGATATGACAAGAGGAAGAAGAGGGCTAAATGCAGATTGGAGTTGATGGTATTCAATTAATTAAGATGAAAATTAATGAAAGGGGGGCTGGGGATATAGCTCAGTTGGTAGAGTGCTTGCCTTGCATGCACAAGGCCCTGGGTTCAATCCCAGCACCAAAAGAAAAAAAAAGAAAATTAATGAAATGTTAAAATCAATCATGAAATAACAGGAGTTAGTAATCTCATAGTTCCCTGCAATAGTCACTCTATATCTTAAGTATGTACATTTTAGGAGGACTTTGTTGGCTGGGAATTGAAACCGGGACCTTGCAAGGGTCTATCTTTAAAAAGATGTGCCCAGCTGAGTTACCAGGAAATAGCATCATAAAAACGTGGTTGGAAGAACAGGCTATTTTGGATGGAAAAGAGAGGTAGGAGAAGCAGGATCGCTGTCTCTAAACCTCTAAAAGGCCACGTGTGAAACTATTCCATCCCGTTGGGCAGAACAGGAACTGGCAGGGGAATAAGTGCTCTCTCAGAGTCAGAATGTTACAGGCCAGTTGGTTTTTCTTTATTCTATTCTTTTTTGGTACAGGGATTGAACCCAGTGGTGCTTTACCACTAAGTTACATCCCTAGCTCTTTTTATTTATTTATTTTTATTTTTATTTTGAGACAGCCTCTCACTAAGTTGCTTAAGGCCTCACTAATTTGCTGAGGACCGAGACATTGTCCATTTGGCCTCAAACTTGAAATCCTCCTGCCTCAGCCTCCTGCTTCGCTGGGATTACAGGCGTGTACCACTACACACATCTGGAGACTGTTTTAAACAGCTGTTTTTGATACCGTGACTAAAAGACCTGACAAAAACAATTTTAGAGTTCTCAGTCCATAGATGGCCCACTCCAAAGCTCTTCTCCCCGGGTGAGGCAGAATATCATGGAAGAAGGGTATGACAGAGGAAAGCAGCTCAGGATGTTGCAACAGGAAACAGCTCTGCTCAACAGAGACAAAATATAAACCCCAAAGGCTCACCCCTAGTGCCACCTCCAGCTAGAGCCTACCTGCCTACAGCCAGGTATAAACCTGCAATCCCAGCTAATCTTGGGAGGCTAAAGCAGGAGGATTACCAAATCTGAGGCCAACTTGGACAACCTAGTGAAACCCTGTCTCAAAATAAAAAAAGTGCCCAGGTCATCCATGTCAATGGATCAATCCACTGATTAGGTTAACACTCTAGTAACCCCATCATTTTACCTCTGAAAATTCTTGCATTGTCTTACATGAGCTTTTGTGGGACACCTCATATCTAAACCATAACAGAGGCAAAAGAGAGTGACTGTCCACCCGCTTTACCCATGAAACTAAAAGGATATGCGTCTTGCCCCAGAGCCCACCGCTGGCTGGTATGGTCAGGTCTGTGCACAGGTCTGTAGCGGCCTACTGGTTCCCCCGTCTATTCCAAATCATTTCCACTCTCTTCAAGACTTCAGTGCCTTTACTTTCTCAAACTTAACTAAATATGTTCCTCTCCCTTTCCAGTATCAACTCTCAGAGGTAAACTCCCCCGCCCCCTGCACCTCCCTTAGGGATCCACCTACACGTTTCCTTCTGTCTCAGCCCTTGTTCCTCTCTGTGCCCTTGACCCCTTCTTTCCATCTCCCCTGCAATCTTGCCTCCTCACTAATACTCCTCCTTCCCCCAATTACCAGTTTCACAACTTTCCAAAATACACAGCTTGAAGGCCTGGGGATATGGCTCACTGGTAGAGCACTTGCCTAGGATGTGAGAGACCCTGCATTTCAGTTCTTGGAGTCCACTACATTCACCCCCGCCCTGCCCTCCACTGAGGATTGAACTCAGGGGTGCTTTACCACGAAGCTACATCCCTAGCACTTTTTTTATTTTGAGACAGAATTTCACTAGGTTGTCCAAGTTGGCCTCAAATTTGGTAATCCTCCTGCTTCAGCCTCCCAAGATTAGCTGGGATTACAGGTTTATACCCGGCTCGTTACCCTATTTTGTAGTAACGTTTCTTGAGTGAATTTTTGTACTTATAACTAAACTAATAACTCCTACTCTGAATTCAACCAGGGTAACCAAAAGCATTCATTTTCATGATACTTAACCTCTGAAGTCTTGCATCAGAACTCATTTTTTTGTTTGTTTGTTTTGTTTCATTTTGGTACTGAGGATTGAACCCTGAGGCACTTTACCACCGAGCTACAGTCTATTTCTTTTTATTTTTTTAGTTTGAGAAAGATCTCTGTAAATTGTTGAGGCTGGCCTCAAACTTGCAATTCTCTTGCCTCAGCCTCCTAGTTGCCAGGATTACAGGCGTATGTCATCATGCCCAGCTAAACAGACCCTTTAAAACAGAAAATGTAACAGCAGGTATTTTTTCACCATTGCTAAAAGAACAGCCAGATGGAATGGTGAGGCATCCTAAATATTAGCCACAGCAGGAAGTCTACCAGGCCCAGGAAGGAAGCAGAGTTTCTCAAGGCCAAGAGCCTAGGTCAACTGTGAAGTCATGCCACAGAGGGTCTGCCTGCTGGTGAGGATTAAAATCACAGAAACTAAGTTTCTTCCCAAGTTTTGTAGTTTTATGAACACACAAATAAGAAAGTTACATATGTAAACTCTGTTCTAGCAAAATCCAAGTCTTTTTTTCCCTAAATGTACAAGACCAGAGTGTGAATTTGAAGATCTTCTGATTCAGAAGAAAATAGCAAGGTTTGATATCATTCTAACTAAAGTTTAACTTTCAAAAACTAACAATTGCTGGTGGGATTGCAAATTTGGTACAGCCAATTTGGAAAGCAGTATGGAGATTCCTGGGAAAGCTGGGAATGGAACCACCATTTGACCCAGCTATTCCCCTTCTTGGACTATACCCAAAAGACCTAAAAAGAGCATACTACAGGGACACAGCCACACAATTCACAATAGCTAGATTGTGGAACCAACCTAGATGCCCTTCAATAGATGAATGGATTATAAAAATGTGGCATTTATACACAATGGAATATTACTCAGCTCTAAAAAATAACAAGATCATGGCATTTGCAGGGAAATGGATGGCATTAGAGCAGATTATGCTAAGTGAAGTTTAGCCAGTCCCTAAAAACAAATGCCGAATGTCTTCTCTGATATAAGGGGGGTGACTCAAAATGGGATAGGGAGGAAGAGCATGAGAAGATTACCACTAAATAGGGAAGAGAGGTGGGAGGGAAAAGGAGTTCTGGAGAAGGGGAGTTGCATGGAAGATGGAAGGAGACCCTCATCGTTATACAGATACATGTATGATATTGTGAGGAGAAAAAGAAAAAAAAAAAACGTGTGTCACATTAGATTGGATAGAGAGAAGTGATGGGAGGGGAGGGGAAGGGAAGGGGGGATAGGAAGGGCAGCAGAATAGAATAGACATTATGATTGCTGTATGTATATAGGTGACTGTATGACCAGTGTGATTCTGCAATCTGTACAATCAGAAAAATGGAGAAATTATACCCCAATTGATTCAAATGTATGAATTGCCAAGATGTAATGTAATGTCATGTGTAGCTAATAAAAAAAATGTGAAAAAAATAGATAAGTTTTTGACTAGAAAAAAAACTAAAAATAAGCCAAGTGTGGTGGTACACACCTATAATCTCAAGGCTCAAGAGGCTGAGGCTACAGGTGGGCCTGGGCTAGTTAGTGAGACCTTGTCTTAGAATGAAACTAAAAAGAGCTGAGGATGTAGCTCAGTGGTGAGCACCTCTGGGGTCAATCCCTGTTATTACAAATAATATATTAAAAATAAAACAGCATTTCTACCATTTTATTGTTTTACATCACTTTGCAAATCAACTCAATACGTTATAAAGTTCATTTTCAAAAGTCACACTAAATAAGTTCCTGGTTGAGTTCCTTCTCCAGCTTTTCCCTCCTCTTAGTTCTGGAACCATTTACATCTGATTCGGGTCCTTGGACAACAATGCATTCACTGATCATGTTCACCTAAATTATTTTGGACAACCAGACCCTTCCTGATAAACTAACACAACCAAAATATGTCTTCTAGGTGGCTCAGACTGTCCATGTCGCTCAGCAGGAAAGTGTTCCTTAGCATGCATGAGATCCAAGTTCGATCCCAAGCATGGTCAAAGAAAAAAATATGGATGAGCATTTTCATTTCTTATGTTTATAAATGTACACAGAGAAGATTAATGACATAAGTAATTCTAAAGAAAACACAATCCTCAAAAAAGAAAAAGAAAACACAATCCTCAATTATTTTTTTTTTTTCCTGGTGCTGGGAATCAAACCCAGGGTCTCCATATATAAGGCAAGGACTCTACTGCTGAGCCACACCAGATAACATATTCCAGGGAAACCCCAAATTACAGCAAAAAGGGGATTCTTTTTGCCATAAGAATTAGTATAATTAATTATATATAATTTATTAATTATAAATAATAATAAATAATATATTAACTGCTGGGCAGTGGTGCACACCAGTGATCCCAGCTACTTGGGACGTTGAGGCAGGAAGATGGACGTTTCAGGCCAGCCAGGTCAACTTAGGAGACTGTGCCTCAAAAATAAAATGTTAAAAAAGGGTTGGGAGCCAGGCGCAGTGGTGCATGACTGTCATCCCAGCCGCTTGGGGGCTGGAGGATCATGAGTTCAAAGCTAGCCTCAGCAAAAGCAAGGCGCTAAGCAACTCTGTGTGACCCTGTCTCAAAATAAAATACAAAAATAAGGCTGGGGATGTGACTCAGTGGTCAAGTATCCCTAAATTCAGTCCTCTGTACGAAAAAAAAAAATGGGGGAGGGCTGGGGATATAACTCTGTGGTTAGAGCACTTGTCTAGCATGTGTAGGGCCCTGGGTTCCATCCCCAATATAGAAGAAAGATTATATATATATATATATATATATATAAAATATGTTTGTGTATGGACATATACACAGACACATATATATTTGTTTGGTTTGTTTTGTTTTTGATACCAGGGATGGATTGAACTCAGGGGCACTTAACCACTGAGTCACATCCCCAGCCCTTTTATTTTTTATTTTGAGACATGGTCTCAGTTAA
The DNA here is from genome assembly GCF_047511675.1 of Marmota flaviventris. Lineage (NCBI taxonomy): Eukaryota > Metazoa > Chordata > Mammalia > Rodentia > Sciuridae > Marmota > Marmota flaviventris. The sequence goes on along the minus strand of NC_092500.1, from coordinate 7,982,573 downwards.
GTTGCTGAGGACCTCACTAAAATGCTGAGGCTGGCCTCAAACTTGGCAATCCTCCTGCCTCAGCCTCCTCAGTCACTGAGATTACAGGCAGGAGTGCACCCAGGGCCCAATAACCCTAAGCTATTTTAATCACACAATAAAATGTTGGGGGCTGAGGGTGTAGCTCAGTGGTAGAGCACATGCCTACCATGAGTGAGTCTCTAGGTTCAATCCCTAGTGTTGTAAACAATAAATACATAAAATAAAATGTTGGTAGGGGCTCCAGAAGTTAGGTTGATATTATTGGTGTAGCCTAAAGGTGACTGCCCAAGTGAAGCACCCCCCTAACCAGAATGAGCTGGGCAAAGGATGAGGACAGAGTTGAATAAAAGAGCAGCCCTGGGCACTCTTAGAACCATATACAAAAGACAGTTCTATTCATTCAGGGACGGTGAAGATACCACCCAAGACCTGCAGGTTGTCTCTCTTTTTTCAATATAATAAAGAAGTGTTAACTTCTCTGTGCTTCAAGAATCTCACAATGGGGCTGGGCTGTAGCTTAGTGGTAGAGCGCTTGCCTAACATGTGTGAGGCACTGGGTTCAATTCTCAGCACTGCATATAAATAAATAAAATCCATTGACAACTAACAAAATTTTTTTTTTTAAAGACACACAAAAATACAACATGACTACAAAATACAATCATTTATACCAAAATGCCCCCTACATAAATATGTCCATGTAAAAGGGAACGTCATGCAAAGGGTCAACATAGAATTAGAATCCTATAAATTTTAAATAGTAAAGTGGTTTTGTATTCTCTGAAGATAACTGGCAAGGAGAGAGGCAGCTATTGTACTGATGTGTGCTGCTGGGCAACAGAAGAAGCTGTCTGCCATTGAACTTGGTGTGCATGAAATAAGTGAGAATAGCTCAGGCCTACGTGTGAAGAACCCCATGAAGGGCCCACACTCCCTGTGTGTGACTGCCAAGCAGAAGGGTTACAAAAGTGAAAAGGAAGCCATCCTGCCCTCAAAGAGCTCTTGGTCACTAGAGAATCCAGCCTGTACATAATGACAACAAAGTATCATGTCAGAATAGAGGAGAATCCAAGTTACAGTAACCAAAGGAAGGAAGGAATGAGCTGCATTCCAGGCAGGAGTCAGGATCACTGGTCAGAAAAGAGGCCACATGAGTTTTGGGGTTTTTTTTGTTTTTGTTTTTGTTTTGTTTGTTTTGTGTGTGTTTACTAGAGGTGGAACCCAGGGCCTCATACATGCCAGGCAAGCACTCTACCACTGAGCTACATCCCCAGTCTTTTCTTTTTTCTTTTTTTTTAATATCTTTATTTTTATGTGGTGCTGAGGATTAAATCCAGGGCCTCACACCTGCGAGGCAAGTGTTCTACCACAGAGCTACAGCCCCCACCCCAGCCCTGGTCCTTTTCATTTTTTGAGACCAGGCTTCCTTAAGTTGCTGAGGCTGGCCTGGAACTTGTGATCCTCCTGCCTCCGTCTCCTGGGTAGCTGGGATTTGAGTCACCGTACCCAGCTGAGTTGTTTTTGTTTATTTGTTTGTTTTGTTTTAATCAAACTGCCACATTTGCACAGTATAGCACTTCCAAGTACATTATTATCTCATTCATCCTTATGATGACCCTGTGAGGCAAGTTGAGATCATTTTCACACAGGTGAGAAAAATAGAGGTTATGATTTGCCAAGTTACATTCAGTAAGTGGACAGAATTCAGTTCCTCAGACTTAAAACTATGATGTATTAAGCTAACACTGAGCACTTTGTGTGTGGTGTGTTAGCATTATCTCATTTAATCCTTGTAGCAACTATTCTTTGCAATCCTCTTTTTATAAATTGAGGAAACCAAGGCTTATAGAAGTAAATAACTTACCCAAATCAGGATATTTGATATTTATTTTTTAGTTATAATTGAACACAATATCTTTATTTTATTTTTATGTGGTGCTGAGGATCGAACCCCAGGCCTTGCACATGCTAGGCAAGCGCTCTACCACTGAGCCACAATCCCAGCCCCCCAAATCAGGATTTAAATTTGACTGTTACTCAGACCCTGAACATAACAACTCTGTTGTACTCAACTGCTTCCCATGCTTATGCAAGTAAGTACTTAACATTTTATAAGTAATCAAGCTAGGCACTTTGTGTACACCTTTAATCCCAGTGACTCAGGAGGCTGAGGCAGGAGGCCCAACCAGCCTGGTCAACTGAGCAAGACCCCGTCTCTAAAGAATAAAAAGGGCTGAGGATGTGGCTCAGTGATAAAATATCCCCAGGGTTCAATCCCCAGTACCCCCCCAAAAAATTTTTTTTTCATCAATTATCCAAATTGTCAGGGTGCAAAATGCTTGGAAAAGCCTTTATATTAGCCATAGCTCAGAATCTCTCCATGGCTATTTACCAACTCTCTAATCTTTTTTTTTTTTTTTTTAAACTGGGAACTTAACCCAGGAGTGTTTTACCACTGAGCTACATCTCCAGACCTTTTTATTTGTTTGTTTGCTTGTTTGTTTTTTGAGACAGGGCCTCTCTAAATTGCTAAAACTGACCTTGAACTTTCGATCTTCCTGCTGCAGCCTCCCAAGTCACTGGGATTATAGGCATGGCTCACCAACTTTCTAACCTTAAAATAAGTTACATAAGATTTCTTACCTTGTTTCCTCATCCATAGTGTAGGAATCGCACAGACCTGATTACCCTGGTTATTTTTGCTCACAATCTACATATGCTTCTTTTGTTTTGCATTTAATCCAATTTGTAATTCATTACTGTTGTCTGCCTTTACTTGTAGAATATAAACTCAATGAAGTCCAGGATGATGGATATGTGTCTTGCTCTCCATTGTATCCCTACTGCACAGCACAGTTACTTATTTGTTCAATACCATAACTCATCCCGGGAAAAAAGAACAGTGTTCTCACTTTTCTTGCTACTTGATATATGACTTCCCTGGAAGGATTCTGACAGAAGTAACCAGGACCATCTCCTGCCAAAGGAAGTGAGATGGCATTGGCAGCCCTACTAGAATCTAGCGTGTGACAGTTACACAGGACCTTGCACTCAGCAGGTGGTTTAACACTCTGTTGTCACTGTCTTGAAATTCTCAATAGTTTTTCAACATAGGGCTCTTCATTTTCATTTCACAATGGGTCCTGAAACGTATATCGCAATATAAAATCTGGTACAATATCACAATCAGGATATTGACCATTTGGAATGGAGGTAGAAAGGGGAAGAAAGGGGAACAGGAGGTAACATTTCCACCAAAACAAGGCAGGGGAACTCTGGAAAGATCAGAACAACAAACACGATGTTAAACAATGCAGATGTGTGTCCAGCTGCTCACTAGAGTGTGCACTCCTTGAAGACAAAGCCAAGTTCTCAGGGTGAAGCATGAAAGCATGCCAAAACATACCTAATACTTTCTTTTCATTAATCTTATTATTTTGAAATAGTTGTAAATTCTAAAGGCAATTATTTTTATTTTTGTTTATTTTTTTTGGGGGGGGGGGGGTCCTGGGGATTGAACTCAGGGGAACTTGACCACTGAGCCACATTCCCAGCCATATTTTGTATTTTATTTAGAGACAGGGTCTCACTGAGTTGCCTAGCACCTCATTAAGTTGCTGAGGCTGGGTCTGAACTCACAATCCTCCTGCCTCAGCCTCCCGGGCCACTGGGATTACAGGCATGTGCCACCTCACCCATCTCCTCTATGTGCAATTCTTAAGAAATAATACAAAGAGATCCATCCTGTGCACCCTTTATTCAGTTTTCTCCACTGCTGATATCTTGCAAAATCTGGTACAATATCACAATCAGGATATTGACATGTGGTCAAGATCCTGAACATTTCCATCAAGACAAAGAGCCCTCGTGCTGCTCTTTTATAGCCACATCCACTTCTCTCCCACCTCTACCCCCTCCTTCACTCCTGGCAAGAACTAATCCTTTCTCTATAATTGTGTCATTTTGAGAATGATAAGTAAATAGAATCACACACTATATGACCTTGTAGATGGCTTCTTTTCATTCTGCATGATTTCTCTAGAGATTCACCCAGTTGTTACCTATCAATAGTTCACTCCTTTTGATTGCTGAATGGTGTGGATGTAACAGAGGTTAGCCATTCACCCACTGAAGAATATCTGTCTGGACTGTTTCCAACTTGGGGACATTTTGAATAAAGTTGCTATAAACATTCAGGTATGGGTGAAGAGAAGCCTTCATTTCTCAGAAATAAATGCCCAGGGATGCAATGACTGGGTAGTATGGGAGTTGCAGGTTTACTTTTATTTATTTATTTATTTAGTTAGTTAGTTAGTTAGTTAGTTAGTTAGGTTTTTTTTAGTGGTAAATGAACACAATATCTTTGTTTTATTTAAATAGTTTTATGTGGTGCTGAGGATCAAACCCAGTACCTCACATGTGCCAGGCAAGCGCTCTACCGCTGAGCTATAACCTCAGTCCCTATTTATTTAATCTTTTCAAAAATACTGTCATGCATCTGTCTGTAATCCCAGCTACTCAGGAGGCTGAAGCAGGGGGATTAAAAGTTCCAGACCAGCCTGGGCAATTTAATAAGGACTAAAATTTAAAAATGAAAAGGTCTGGGGATGCAGATCAGTAGTAAAATGCCCGTTTTCAATCCCCACTACCTCAAAAACCCTGCCAAACTGTTTTCCAGAATCTCTATATATCATTTTGCGTCCCTACCTGCAATATGTGAGTTATGGGGTTTCTTCACATTTTTGCAAGAATTTGGGTTTATCACAATTTTTATTTTGGCCATTCTGATAGGTGTGTGTCAATACCTCATTGTGATGTAAATTTTAATTTCTCTAATGGCTAATGATGCTGAACTTCTCTTCGTGTTCTCATTGGCCATCTGTAGATGCTCTTCAATGAAATATTGCTTCATCTGTTTTGCCATTTTCTAACTGGATTGTTTTTTGACTTGCATTTAGAGTTCCTTCCTCTAGTCTAGATATTAGTGTTTTGTCAGAGGTTTGTTTTGTAAATACTTTCACTCTACAGCTGTCTTTTCATCTTCTTAATATAGGGTCTTGTGATTTTTTTCCCTCAATTCTAAAAGTTTTAGTTTTACATTTTATATTTAAGTTCATGGTTCATGTTGAGTTAATTTTCATAGAAGGTATGTGCTATGATTTCGATATGGTTTGTCCCCCATGTTCCAGTGCTATATATTTTTTTATTCCCAAATTTAGAGGAAAACATTTCATATTACACCATTAAGTACAATATTAAGTTTTTTTTTTCACAATACCTTTGTTCTATTTATTTATTTTTATATGGTGCTGAGAACCCAGGGCCTCACACGTGCTAAGTGAGCGCTCTACCACTGAGCCACAACCCCAGCCCCATATTAGGGTATTTTTGTAAATTAAAAAGAAATTTTGTTTTAGATGTTGATGGACCTTTATTTTATTCACTTATTTATATGCAGTGCTGAGAATTGAACTCAGTGCCTCGAATATGCTAGACAAGCGCTATGCCACTGAGCCACAACCCCAACCCCATATTTTTGTAGATTTTTTTGAGGAGATACTAGGGACTTGAACCCAGAGGCCCTTTACCACTGAGCCACCTTTTTTTGTTTTTTTTGGGGGGGGGTTGTTTGTTTGTTTGTTTGTTTTGTAGTTGTAGATGGACAGCATACCTTTATTTTATTTGTTTATTTTTATGCTGTGCTAAGAATTCAACCCAGTACCTCACCCGTGCTAGGCAAGTGCTCTGCCACTAAGCTACAGCCCCCACCCCCTGAGCCACTTTCTATTTTTATTTATTTATTTTGGTACTAGGGATTGAACTCAGGGATGCATAACCACTGAACCAATCCCCAGCCCTTTTAAAAAATATTTTATTAGAGACAGTGCTAAGTGCCTTGCTAAATTGCTGAGGCTGGCTTTGAACTTATGATCCTCCTGCCTCAGCCTCCCAAGCCACTGGGATTACAGGCATGTACCACTGCGCCTGGCACTTTTTTATTTTTTTATCCTCAGTCCTTTTTATTTTTTTATTTTGAGTCAAGGTTTCACTAAGTTGTTTAGAGCCTTACTTAGTGCTGAGGATGGCTTTGAATTTGTAATCCCGAGTCGCTGGGATTAGGCATGCATCACTATGCCTGATTTATAGATGCTCTTTATCTAGTTGGAGAAATTCCCCACCTATTCCTATTTTTCTGAGAATTTTTATCATGAATGGATGTTGAATTTTTTCAAATATTTTGTCTGCACCTATTGATCATGTGACATTTCTTGAGCCTGTTAATATGGCAGCATCCATTGATTTTTAAACCATTAAGCCAGCTTCCTATCCATGGAATAAACTCCACATGGTCACAGTGAATAATTATTTTTATATATTGCTAAATTTATTTTTTAATATTTTCCTAAAGATTTTTGTATCTATATTCACAAGAGTTATTGGTCTGTAGTTTTCCTTTATGGGGAAGCAGGGCATGAACCCAGGGGCACTTTCCCACTTAAAAACTACATTCCCAATCCTTTTTCTTTGAGACAGGGTGTCACTAAACTGCCCAGGCTGCTTCAAACTTGCCATCCTCCTGCTTCAGCCTCCTGAGTGGCAGGGATTGCAGGTGAGCGCCACCCCACACACTGTAGTTTTCCAGCTTTATGCTGTCTTTTTCTGGTTTTATTATCAAGGTGAAACTAGTTTGTAAAATTAATTAGAAAGTACTCTCCTTTTTCCTAGAAGAAATTGTGTAAAATTCTATTAGTTCTTCTTACTCATTTACTAGAATCCTATAGTGAAATCATCTCAATCTGGAGACTTCTTTTTTGGAAGTTTTAAAATTACAAATTCAATTACCTTAATAGTTATGGGACTATTTGAATTATTCATTTCATCTCAGGTGAGTTGTGATAATTTATGCTTTTTGACTATTTAGATCTATAGTGTATGTAATGATCCTCTGTTTCATTTCAGATATTGGTAATTACTGTCTTCTCTCTTTTTTTTCAGTCTTTCTAGAAATTTATTAATTTTATTGATCTTTCCCAAAAATCTTTGTTTGATTTTCTTTCCTGTTTTAGTTTTTGTTGTTGTTGTTCTTTTTCTAAAGACTGAATCTAGCTTTACCACTAGGCTTCATCCCGTACACCCCAGTCCCTTTTTTTTTTTTTAATTTCAAGACAGGGTTTCATTAAGTTGCTGAAGGTCTCCCTAAATTGCTGAGGCTGGCCTGGAATTTGGAATCCTCCTGCTTCAGCCTTCGCATCACTGGGATTACAGGAATACGCCACCATGCCTGACTTTAGTTTCACTCTTATCTCTATTTCTTTCATTCTACTTAATTTGGATTTATTTGTACTTTTTTTTTCTAAGTAATTTTAAAAGTATTAATTCAATTTATTTATTTATTTAGAGATGGAGCCTATGTTACTGTTTGGTCTTGAACTCATGGGCTCAAGTGCTCCTTCTACCTCAGCTTCCCCTAGGAGTGGGACTATAAGTACATACTACCAAGTCCAGCTTTTTTCTAGATTGTTTGTTTGCATCGCTAGGGACCAAACCCAAGACCTCCTGCATGTCAGGCTAGCACTATACCACTCAGCTACATCCCCAGCCCTTTTCTACATCCTTAATATGGGAACTAAATTATCTTTTTTCCTTTTTCTAGTGTGTACATTCAGTGATACAAATTTCTCAGCACTGCTTTAGCAGGATCCTACCTATTTTAATATGTTGTGTTTTCATTTTCATTCAGTTCATTTATTTAAAAAAATTTCCCTTAAGACTTCATCTTTGACACATGGATTATTTAGAAATGTGTTATTTAGTTTCCAAATGTTTGGAGAATTTCCTGTTATCTTTCTGTAATAGACTTCTGGTTTGATTCCACTGTGGTTAGAGAACACACTGTATAATTTCAATTCTTTGAAATTTGTTAAGATTTTTTTCTATGGCTCAGGATATGGTTCATCTTGGTATATATTCCATGGCACTTGAAAAATAATGTGTATGCTGCTGTTGTTAGATGGAGTATTCTGTGAGTGTTGATCACAACCTGTTGAGTTGAGGGTATTGTTGAGTTCTACATTCTTCATTTTCTGTCTAGTTGCACAGTCTATTGTTGAGAGATAGGCATTGAAGTCTCCAACCACAAACATGGATAGGCAAGTGCTGAACCACTGAGCTATTTTAAAATTTTTTTTAAATTTTATTTTGAGACAGGGTCTTGCTAAGTTGTCCAGACTGGTCTCAAATTTGTGATCCTCCTGCCTCAACTTCCTGAATAACTGGGATTACAGGTATGCAGCACTATACCTGGATTAGACCATTAACATTTAAGGTAATCAGTGATCTGTTAAGGCTTAAGTCTGCTTGTTTATTTTTTTGTTTGTTTGTTTTATATTTGTTCTCTTTGTTGTTGATTTTTCTGTTTCTGTTTTCCTATCCTCCTATGGGTTATTTGACAGTTTTTTGTTTTTTTTAGAATTCTATTTATATTTATCTGTAGTTTTTTTCAAGTGCATTTCTTTGAATAGCTTTTTAAGTGACACAACATCTTTGTATGTATGTGGTGCTGAGGATCAAACCCGGGGCGCACGCATGCCAGGCAAGCGCGCTATCGCTTGAGCCACATCCCCAGCCCAAGTGTTTGCTCTTTTCTATATAACTTGTCACAGTCTCCTGATGTCATCATTTTACAAGTTTGAGTGAAATATAGAAATCTTATCCTCCTCTCTGTCCGTTACCCTTCCCAATTTATAAATGCCTTAAATAGTTCTTCCACATTTATTTACAACTTCATTGAATATTGCTGCAATTTTTATGACAGTTGTCAAATATAATTTAGAATACTCAAGAGGAGCTTATTTTATTCACTGTACTTTCTTTCTTCATAATGTTCCAACATTCCTTATTTTTTGTTTACTTTCAGTTTAGAGAACTTTCTTTAGCTATTTTTGGGAGTAGTTCTGCTGATGACAAAGTCTTTTAGTTTTTCTTTATCTAAGACCATCTTTTGTTGTTTGTTTGTTTTTGTACCAGTACAGTGCAGTCCTAATAAAAAGAATCCTCTCAGGTCAGAAAAAAAAAAAAAATTGAACCCAGTGACATGTAACCAGTAAACCACATCCCCAGCCCTTTTTTATATTTTATTTAGAGACAGGGTCTCACTGAGTTGCTTTAAGTTTCCAAGTTTAGCTTTGAATTCATGATCCTCCTGGCTCAGCCTCTCCAGCTGCTGAGATTACAAGTGTGTGGCACCACGCCCAGCTGAGACCATTTTGACTGCCACTCCATTCCTGCTTTTCACTGAGTGTTAAATTCTAGGTTAGCAATTTTATTGGATTGATTGATTGATTTTGCACTGATAAGCATTTTGACACTTCTTTCTGGCTTGCGTTGTTTCTGATGAGAAATCTCCTACCATTCAAATGATTTTTTCCTCATGTGTGAAGTATCCTTTCCTCTGGCTGCTTTCAAAATGTCTTGTCCTTCGTTTTCAGAGGTTTATGATGTGTCTTTGCATGGATATTCTTGAGTTTGCTCAGCTCCTTGAATCTTTAGGTTTATGTTTCTTATCAAATCTGGTGAGTATTCAGGCATTTTTTAACAACTACCTTTTCAGCCAAGCCTTCTTTGTTCTCTCCTTCTCAAATTTGATGAAACAAATATTAGATATTTTGGGATAGTCCCACAAGTCCCCAAGGCTCTCTGTTTTGTTTCCTGTCTGTATTCTCTCTCTTGATCATATTGGATAGCTCCTTCCTGTGGTGCTGGTATAGAACTCAGGGCCTCACACATTGCTAGCTCTCTGCCACTGAGCTAAACCGCCAGCCCCAGATTGGATATTTCCATTGTTTTATCTTCTAGTTCAGTGATTTTTTTTTAATTCTGTTATATCTAGTCTGCTGTTAAGCCTGTTCACTAATATTTTAGTCATCGCATTTTTCAGTTCTAAAACTTCCATTTAAATCTTATTTATATCTTTTATTGCTTTGCTGAATGCTTTCTTTTTGTTTCTAAAGTGTGTAATTGTTCATTGAGATATATTTATCATGGGTATTGTTAAGTAATTCTAACATCTCTGCTATATCAGTGCTGACATGTATTGATTGACTTTTTTTAGTTTGTGATCTAACAGCTGCTAAATTGATTTTCAATGAAAATTGAATATCTTTATATTGTAATAAGATTCTGGATCTTATTTAAACCTGCTGTTTTATTGGCTTTCTTTGACACTCACTGCTCTGGCAGGGGAGAATGGAGATTCTACCTCACTACTGTTAGGTAGAGGGAGAAGTACAGGTACTCCCATTAAGTCCCCCTTAATACCCGAGGGTGGAGGTGTTCCTCCTTAATGGTGAGCAAGGTAGAAGTTCCATTTCTCCATATGACACTCCAGAAGGGGAGATCTCATTAACACTGGGTGATGGCAAAAGTCCTTACTCTTCATTAGGCTTCCTGTGACACCACCCCAGCAGAGAGGGGAATGGGCATCTCTACTGCTGGGCAAGGCTGGAAGTCCAGACCCTTATAGTCCCCACTTACATCAGGAGGGTAGGAAAGTTCATTATCAGATGTAAGAAATGAAAGTTTCAGTTCCCTTACTAGCCTTCTCATATACCATGATGGGTGGTGTCAGGACATGTGTTTGTTTTTTAATATTTTTTAGTTGTAGATGGACATGGTACCTTTATTTCATTTATTTATTTGAATGTGGTGCTGAGGATTGAATCCAATGCCTCACCATACTAGGCAACACTCCCCACCTTCCACCCAGTTTTTGCTGGGATGACTGGAGGTGGGGCTCTTTTATTTTTCCCCTCTCTCCTGTATTGTTTGGATGGAGTAGAGCAGTTATTGTCTAAAGGTTTTCTCTTTGCTAAGCTGAACTTTCCTGGTCCTTTGGCTAAAGAGAGCAGGCTTTTGTTGAGGCTTTTTTTTTTCTTTTCTTGTCTGCACCCATTGGCATTTAGAGTTGCCAAGTCTTCTTTAGCTCCAAGTCTGAGATGTATCAGGTTAAAAGAAAACGAATTACCTTGTCATCCCTCATGTCCTGAAGACCCTAGCTACCCAGCCTTCTCTTCAACTTTCAAAATCTTCCTATATTTTTAATAAATCTTGTTCAGGGAGTTTTAATTAAACTAAGAGGAATGGGGACAAGTACATCTGTTCTATCCTCCCAGAAGTTGAAGTTCTCGCTAGCAATTTTAAAAAGGCATATCTGACCATGTGATTCACTTGGTTAAAACCTCCAATGGCACCATTCACTAAGGATAAACACCAAATTATGCTTCATTAAAAGGTCTTCTGCAGCCTGGGCTTTACCATGATAAGGTACTGTAGTGATGGTGGTGATACATAATTAACAATCAACTTTGGGAAGTAGGGGGAACCTTAATGTGTAACATTTGCTGATTTCTCTGATGTAAATCCTACAATTGTGACTGATTTCAAGCCACCAAGATGAAATCATTAAATATGAAGAAAAATGCTAAAAATTGACTCATATACATCATTGCAAATTTACATTATGTCATTTTCTTTTTAAATTTTTAAAAAATATTTATTTTTTAGTTGTAGTTGGACATAATACCTTTATTTATTTATTTATTTATTTATTTATTGTGGTGCTAATGCTAAGGATAGAACCCAGGGCCTTGTACGTGCTAGGTGAGCGCTCTACGCTGAACAACAACCCCAGACTGTCATTCTCTTTTTATACTCCAGCCATTCCAGATTTCTTTCTTTCTTTTTTTTTTTTTAATATATTTTTTAGTTGTTGATGGACCTTTTTTTTAAACTTTTTTTAATATTTATTTTTCAGTTTTCGGCGGACACAACATCTTTGTTTGTATGTGGTGCTGAGGATCGAACCTGGGCCGCACGCATGCCAGGCGAGCGCACTACCGCTTGAGCCACATCCCCAGCCCCATTCCAGATTTCTTTAAGAGTGCACTATGCTCTCTCCAGCATCTAGTCACTTCTGCATGGTGTTCCCTCTAGAGCATACACAGTGGAATGCCACCTTTTTCCACAATCCTGTGTGTGTATGTGTGCGCGCGCGCGCGTGTATGTGTGTGTGTGTGTGTGTGTGTGTGTGTGTGTGTGAGTGATGGAGAGCATGAGTGCCAGCCTGCACCAGCTCAAAAGAGCGATTTTTAAATTTTCAGTAATTTTATATGCTGGCTGTTAGAGTTACAAATCAGAACTTGTTTTAGGAGTTGTTTTTGATGCCTGTAATCCCAGCTACTCAGGAGGCTGAGGCAGGAGGATTTCAACTTCAAGACCAGCCTGGGCAACCTAGCAAGACCTTATCTCAAAAAACAACAACAAAAAGAGCTGGTTTTGAAACACTTACCAGCATACCACTGTCCCCATTTTTGTTTGTCTCATTGGCTCATTCTTCAGTCCTAAACCATTTCCTCTAAAACGACTTCCTCTGATCCTCAAACTTGCTTTCTGCCTCAAAATACCTTGTACTTCCCATTTCCTAAAATTCATTGGAATTATCATTAGTGAGCTGTTGTCTGACTGCTACTAATACCATACATTCAATGATAAAAGGAGTATTTTGCAAGTAAATACTTAAAATGTCAGATGCCTTTTTATCTAGGTCAGCATGCTATAATAGACACACAGCAGGTTCTGTAGATATTTTACAAATATCTGTTGAATAAATCTGTGGATGCAAGAAATAAAACTAAAGTAAGATTATAACCTATTACATTATAAACTGAGTGAAATGATGAAGGATAGAAATCTGTATGGAGTCTGCAAACAGTTGTCTTTAGGTTTATGCAGCAGAATCTAGTATAGAGAATGCCATAGCGAATTTGCCACAGCAGGCAAATCTCTAAAACAGAGATCCATACATGAGGTTTTCATAGCTCCATGGAACTGTTGCTAAAACCACCCATTTCCCCACTGTAGCACTGTAGTTTTACAAAGCAAACAACTTGCAACTTTTTGTTGCTTCCTTTCTTGCATCCATACAATCCCTCCCCACTAAGCTGAAGAACTTTTAAATCTTTGTTTTGTTTATTTACTTTTATGTGGTGGTGAGGATGGAACTCGGGCCTCACAGGTGTGAGGCAAGCGCTCTGCCACTGAGCCACAACCACAGCCCTGCTGAAGAACTTTTAAAACTTAAATAAAATTATATAAATGTTAGTGCCCTACTTTAAATCTTCCAATTCCTTCCCAGAAGATCTGTAATGAAATTCTACCTGACCTGGCATTGACCTGTGTCACTCCTACCTCTTTCCATTCTCCCCTGACTCAGTAAACTACAAATTTATTCATTCAACACATACTAGGCACATGCAATATACCAGGCACTGTCCCAGGAATTTTTGTTATTGATAAATCAAAAAAATAAAAATTCCTCTATAATGATGAGGACATACAAAAAACAATAATCCTAATAAACAAACAAATAAATAAATGACAAAATATTTTAGAAGGTAGTCATTTGCTACAAAACAATGATATTTTGGTTGGTGATAGTGGTCCTATGAGATGATAATGAAACCAACTATTGCCAAGCAAATGCATAGCAGATGAAAAGACAAGTTGAAAAACTGCAGAAGAAAAATAAGAACAACCCTCCTGCAAGAAAATTCATGGCAAAGGCATTAGTTGAAGTGTTGCAGACTCAATAAGCTACTTAAAAATTTTGAAAACACAGGTTGGTGCTGGAAGAAGTGGAAGAAGATGGTACCCAGCAGCTTTTTACCTGCACCTACTCAGCCTTCTCAGGACCAACCTGAGCCTGAAGGAAAAGCAAGATCTCAGAGACATGGCAGTCCTCATTGGTCTTTTCCTGAAGAGAACCTCCCCACTATGGATACAGCAAAGGTCAGATACTGTTAGCAGATTTTGGAGATGGAGGGAGCTTTTCAAGAGACTACTGGATATGGAATGGGAAAAAAAAAAGTATCAAATGCACTGACCATTCAAGTGGGTCCTGAAGGAAAAATTAAATATGATATCACTGCTCAATTAGGATGGTCAAAAGACAAGGTCATTTGGCCCGGTAGGAGAGGAGGCTGAGGCAGAGGATGGCAATTTGAGGTTAGCCTCCACAATTTATCAAGACCCTGCCTTAAAAAGAAGGGAGGCTGGAGATGTAGTTCAATAGTAGAATGCTTGCCTAGCATGTGCAAAGTTCTGGTTCAATCCCCAGAATTAGGTAGGGGGAAGTCATTTATAGCAAAACATTCAACTGGCTCCAAAAGAGGTTATGAATGCAGATGATCTAGACCTGCAAAGAACCAATGAAGAAACTATTAAAGACAACAGAGAAGACAAGAATAACCTTTTAAAAAAAAAAACAGTATTGTAGAATGTTGCATCAAGCCAGTTCTTGAAGATGATAAACTGGTTCCTGCTCAGGATATCTGACGCACACAATCTCAGCATGAGTGGCTTTCAACACCAGAGCTAAAGGGAGGTTTACTTGGATGGTAAAAAATGCAGAAAGATCCAATGGAGCCTTCATGATTAACAAGAAAGTTCCCTGGGGACTACCCTCTCTTTCTGCACCTGTCATGAATTATTCTGGCTGAAAGATGATTGTAAGGGAGCAAGAAGGAAAGATTTCTTGTATTTCCAACTGGAAAATGAAGTGTTATACAATTCCATGAGACAAATGTCTTGCTACTGATGGAAAAAGAAAAGATTACAGACAGTATCCATCGATCAAAAATTTTCTAAACTGGCTAAGTCTCTATACATTGCTTCTGAAGAAGGTTTGTGAAGCTGGAAATGCATGCCTGAAGAGAGAAAAGATGTGGGGGGAAAGAGAATGGAGAAGCATGTGAGAGGGATGAAATCTGGCATGACAGGCAAAAAGAGAGACAGCAATGACTGAAATCCTTCCATAGCATCTCCTGATAAGAGGTCAATATTAATTTCTGCAGAGAAATTAAAATCAAGAATTTAGTGAATTTATTGCTCTTGAGCCCAATCATTAGAATTCCAATGAAGCTCAGTCTGATCAAAGGCTCTTCAGCCAATCCAAAGGTATGGACAGTGGATCTGAAAGTGGAGAAGATGCCATTTACAATGTTGATCTAGCTAGGAGAGGTGGTAAAGATATGGCCCAAAGTATTTATATATATATATATATATATATTTATTTATTAGTTAGTTATTTATATAGTTCTCATCCAGTAAAAAATATAGGGTGAGAACCTAGAAGCCAGAATAAAGACCAAAAGATTTGTTCCTGACAAATTTTCTGGATTAGAAAATAGAGGAGTCAGAAAGGACCAGTTCAGTTTGAGGAATATCCTTTTGGTTTGGACAAGATTTTGGAAGTCACCACTATGACTCTAAAAGATCCTCAGTTCACTACTCACTCATTAAGCTAGAGCAACTTCCAGTCCTACAAACTCCTTTCAGTAAGTGTCCTATACAAAGATACCATGTTTCATCTTTTTTTTTTTTAAAGAGAGAGAATTTATATATATATATATATATTTTTTTTTAGTTTTCAGCGGACACATCTTTGTTTGTATGTGGTGCTGAGGATCGAACCCGGGCAGCACGCATGCCAGGCGAGCATGCTACGGCTTGAGCCACCCCCTCCTGTTTCATCTTTTATGCCTGGTGCTGGGGATTGAACCCAGGGCCTTATGTGTGTAAGGCAAGTGCTCTACCTCTGAGCTAGATCCCCAGTGCTTTTATGTTGCATTTTTACAGTACCTTTTCTGTGTTTAGATATACAAAAACTATTGTGTTATAGTTGCCTACAGTATTCATTACAGTTACATGATGTACAAGTTTGCAACCTAGGAGCAACAGGCTACACGATCTATCCTAGGCATCTACGATCTATCCTAGACATCTACATAATAGAATGTATGATCTAGGTTTGTGTTATGTTCACCCAACAACAAAATTGCCTAATAATGCCTTTTTCAGAATGTATCCATGTTAATCAAGGCATGTCTGTACATCCCCCAGGGCCAGCTAGGCCATTGTAAGGACTTCAGCTTAAATGTCACTCTTCATAGAGACCTTACCTAATCATCCAGATCAATGTTGCTGCCTCCTTCCCCAATCTCATTATCTAGTTTAATTTTTTTTCATAGCATTTATCAATACTTTAGACTTCCTGATGTATTTATTTGATGGCTTGTGTATTATTTCTCCAGTAGGAGTTTGACTTTTCATCACTGTGGCTTTCCTGTTTTAAAATAGGTCGTGGTACATACTCAGTTCAAGAATGATGGATAGTATGTCTTCAACACTTAAGTTCACTCTGGGTTTCTAGTACCCCTGTAGAGATCCGTAGGCACACAATAAATTAGTGACAGTTTTAACATGGGCTGTGTGTGTGTGGGTGTGCATGTGTGCGCGGTGCTAGAGACTGAACCCAAGGCTTTGTGCATGCAAGACAAGCACTCTACCAATTGAGCTATATTCCCAGCCTTAACATGGAATTATTAAAATTTGGGTTAAGAAAATTTTGTAGGGTTCCTATAAACTTTGAGTTCTCACTTTTATTTATTATTTATTTACTTATTTTTGATACCAAAGATTGAACTCAGGGGCACTTACCCACTGAGCCACATCCCCAGCCCCCCTTTTTTAAAAAACATCTTTAGATGTTAATGGACCTTTATTTTATTCATATATGTGGTGCTGAGAATCGAACCCAGTGCCTCACACATGCTAGGCCAGTGCTCTACCATTGAGCCACACCCCCAGCCCCCCAGCCCCTTTTTATTTATTTATTTGAGTACTGGGGATTGAACTCAGGGGGCACTCAACCACTCAGCCACATCCCCAGCCCTATTTTGCATTTTATTTAGAGACAGCATCTCAATGAGTTGCTTTAGCATTTCGCTCTTGCTGAGGCTGGCTTTTAACTTGCAATCCTCCTGCCTCAGCCTCCCCAGCCGCTGGGATTATAGGTGTGCAACACCGTGCCGGTTCCCCTTTTTTATTTTGAGACAGGGTCTTGCTAACTAGCTGAGGGAGTCCCTAAATTGCTGAGCCTGGCTTTGAACTTGCCATTCTCCTGCCTCAGCCTCCTGAGTCATACCGGGATTACAGGCGCTCACCACCACGCCTGACTCACAGAATTTTTCTGTTTCCAAAGTTGTGATGGTGTTCTTGTTTATGACTACGCTCAGCGGTAGAGCACTTGCCTAGCACGCGTGAGCCACTGGGTTCCATTCTGAACGTCATATAAAAAATGAAGAGATGAGTCTAATTTCAAGTAGAATTATATGAAACTTAAGAATGAAATAGTGGCGTCATCCTCTGCAAGGTTAGAGATGTAAAAGGGAGGCTTGGTCTAGACATAGGAAAGTTGATATAAAGTACACTGGTGCTTTGGCCAGTTGGGAACAAACAGTAAGAATACATGTCAGCCTCAACAAAATTCAAGTTCGTCAACTAAAAATGGCCCACTTTGACTATAGTGCAAGAAGTGGAAACAGGACAAAAATTAGGGAGGAAGGACGCTCTACACATGACCAATGAAAGAATAGGGATGTGTACTCAAATACGTTAAACTGAACTTGGGTACCTTACCAAAGGCCATTTGGAGCCAACTGATACTATGGGCTGGCGGGAGCTGGCATCTCCCAGGCTGCTAAGCCTCCTCCATTTCTGGTAGGAAGGTGAAGGCAGGGCCGCTCATTTTGGCCTTGGGGAGGGCACTCGGGGGTATCCTTCCTCACCGCCGAATCATTTCCTGAACCTGAATCAGGAAACCCGACGGTGCCTGGGCCCTGGCAAGCCCCTGCCTCAGGCCTCCGCGGTGACTGCACCTCGGGGCAGGCTCGGGAGCGGGCCAAGGCGTACGGAAGGCGAATCGGGCCCATCTTGCCCTTTCCACCGTTCGGGCCTCACGAGCAGCGCGGCTGTTCCGGCTCCCGGCCGAGGCCGAAGAAACAGGCGCCGCCCCAGCCGAGAGAGTACGGCCGCGAGCTTCCCAAGGGAGGACGACTAGCGCAGGTCCGACCGAACGTTTCCACCCAGCTAGCTCACGTCTCTCAGCTCCGCCCGGCCCCGCCCCGGCCACTCAGGCCACCGCCTCCTCCCCAGCCGACGCGAGGGGGGATCCCGCGCCAGCGCCTTTAAGGGGCGTGACCACATGCCCCGCCCCGTCG